>NC_092205.1:25730070-25736445 GCF_043381705.1 Parasteatoda tepidariorum | reverse complement strand
AAATATATCCACCAAAATATACGATTAATTCAATGATTTTATATAAAATTTTATTACATTAGTTGGGTATCCATTGTTTTTTATCAGATTTTGAAAGAGTTTATCGATTTGTATTTTGGATAAATAAATATTACTACATATTCTTTTAATTCTGTTCATTTCATTAAAAGTGGTATTTAAATAGATGCTCCTAGAAACATTAGAATTCCAAGTAACTAGTTTATTAATATTAAAATTAAAATCATTTCTTTTATCGTATAAATCAACAAAGCAGATATTTTCAACTTTCATAATACCCAAATCCAAAAAATTGAAATTAATATTATCATCATGATTACGAAGTAAGATTAATTTAAAACTAAATTTTCCAGAATTTTGGGTAATTTTGTTAAAATTTTAAAACTCTCACAACGAAAGAACTCCTTTAAATGGTAAAAGTTTCATATGAAGTTTGGAATCATTTACATTTGGTGGTGGAAAAATAACTTTAAATCAAATTTACAAAACAAAGAATCACACGTTAAAACCTTAACTTAGCCTCCACTAGAAGAAATTTTCTCAAGTGGCCTGCAAAATTAGCTGCCCTGTGAAATTTTGCTTTATTTTAATTAAAAAAAAGTCAAAAGAGCCATGAAGTGGCTGCATAATTTTTAATCAATTTTTTTTCGTGATTTTATATTACGTGTACCGGGAAATTCATTTTACAAAAAAAACAGGCTTCATAATAGAAGGAAGCAAATGGTACCTTTATAAATGAAAAAGTAATAGGGCATTCATCCTTAAATGTATGATCAGATATATCGCTTAATTCAGTCGGGTATTTTCGTTAGATTTTTGAATACTTATGCACAGGTGTTTTAGCTCTGTAAGTTCCATATGTCTTTTTAATTTAGTTTTTCGAAACTCTATCACCGAAGAAAATAAAAAAGCCTTAGTTTAAGTGCCTTACAATTGAAACAATGCAATTATTTTAAATTAAATATTGAATCTTGCCATGAAGAATTATGGCTTTAGAACAGACAAATAATTTAAATATATTAATAAACTTTTTTAAATATCGCCAATTTGGTGACATTTCTCCACCTAGATGAAAATCATCAAAATCACTGCCGTATTTTCAGTTTTTGCAAATTGTTATGAATCCAGATAATGCAGCATTGGAGTAAGTTTTAAAATACAAAAAAATTAGACCACAAACGCTTTTCATTATGACAAAACGATGTCCTTTCTCCATATTGACATTCTGTGCCATTTTGAAAATAAATGCAGATAGAGTTGGCCATAGATTGGCTAAACTCGACCTAATACTCATGAGTAACAGTTGCATACTCACAGCATTAATAAAAATAGCATATCATTTGCAAAAAATTTATTATTCCGTACTACGACGAAGCCTTCAAAAAACAGGCTTTAGGTAGAACATTACTATTGAGTTAACTGGTATATACCTTAATTTAAAAAACAGTTAATAAAATAAAAAATTAATGATGAAAAAATCAAATTAATAAAAGAACCTTTTGAATTACTGTCAGACATGGCGTGTACTTTCGAGCACAGAAGCTTCCAGAAGACCCTAAGATTTTATTACTTAAATTCAGATTTTATGATTCGAAACTGTGTTCTTAATCAGGCATTGCTTTTGTACAGAAAACCAAACTTCACGATCGGAATTTCTTTTCTGGAATTTTCTATTATCTAAAAAAATATCCTGCTTTTTCCCCATTCTCTAAAGTCATTCTGTTCATTCATTTCATTATTTTATTAGTAATGTAATTATGAGACTTGCTTATGATAAACCAAACTTTGAGGTTTGATGACTCTTAATGTAAACCAAATCAACTTCATCATTTGGTACGTCCTAATTCAAAACAAGTTTTTCTTAAACTAAACACCTCTGAAGTTACAAAATAATTCTCTAAGTATTTCTTGAGAAATTTAGAAAAATGTCGAAAATTGAAAATGTCTCTTCAATTATTGTAAAGTAGTGTATTCTTCACGCAAAATCAAATGAAATCAAACGTAAGACAGTAGAATTAATGATTCGAAAGTTAAAGTTTTTATACATAAAAAATACAGTTTTCTTCTTAGACCCATTTACTCATTACTATTGCTATATAGAATAAAAAACTATTACGTCCTATGTCTTACAAAAGTTAAGAAACAAAGTTTTGACTTTATATCTTCATGCGTCTGATTCTTAGACAAAGTAATACATAATTTTGAACACATATTTGTACGCCAATTCCAATGAAATTAATATTAAGTAGATTGGTCGAACAGTTTTTAAATAAGTGTTTGTTGTACTAATTTTATAAATCCGAAATTATATTTTTTCTACATGCAAGTCTCATAATTTATGAAAATCAACTTATCAATTTGCATTTGGTTTTATTATATTCACCGCTAGCAAATGCATTGGAAAGAATGTCTATCTCGTATTGAAATTAAAGTGTAAGTTTAGCTTCCAATTGCTCCAAAAAATGGATCACTATAGGCGTATGTCAAGACAAAATGGCACAGT
Organism: Parasteatoda tepidariorum; assembly: GCF_043381705.1. Classification (NCBI taxonomy): domain Eukaryota; kingdom Metazoa; phylum Arthropoda; class Arachnida; order Araneae; family Theridiidae; genus Parasteatoda; species Parasteatoda tepidariorum. Next base: position 25,733,924 of record NC_092205.1, on the reverse strand, counting down.
GGTTAAGGTACTAAGCTGAGTTGTCATTATGATAAACCGGGGTTCTTATTCCCCAGGCGACATGGAGATCGCGTTATTTAACTTTAATTATATACGAAATTAGTTCAGAAATGAATTAACATATATTAAATTATTGCTTCATCTATTTTTCTTTCAGATTGTGATTGTGGAACTGGCTCCATAGCATGCGTCAAAGTAGGTGAACAAAAAGTTTGTCTTTGCGAAGATGGTAGAGCTCAAAGAGGAGACACATGCGAAGGTAAGTGGAGTTTTTGCAATATAGTCTGTTCTAAATATTTTGACAAATGCTTGAATATGTTGTGATATATCTTAAATTCTATTTCACCCTTCAATAGTTAGTGAGTTATTTAAAATTACTCACTAGCCTCGACTCAACTTGTAAACCTCGACTTTCCAAATAACTCTGTAAAACGATGTAAAATACAATTGGTTTTATACACTCGAATTAATTTTTTCTCCACCAAATGCATGCTCTCTTAAAACACTACCGTACAATTGAAAAATCAATGTAAGCTACAAAAAAATTCAAAATTGAGATTTCTATAAATTTCGTATTTTTGTATGATGAGCTATCGATTGCAATTTTTTTTTTTTCAGAAATAATTTTTGCAAAAAAATTTTTATTAGCAGGAGAAAAGAAATGGCGTCAGTCAAAGCTGACATTTAGAACTCTGTGAAAACCATGAAAAGAATTTTTTAATTTAAATTTTTATCATATTTGGTAAAAAGCATTCATTTTTTTAAAATAATTTTTATAATTATTTATGAATAGTAGATTTAATGATGATTGTATTTTACGATTTTATAATAATTATAATTTTTGATCATTAAAAATATAAGCATTAATTAAATAATCATATAATACAAAATTTAAACACTATAAGATACTGTTATTGAAAAACAGGGATTTTCAGAATTTATTTCGGAAAATATATATATTTTTTAAAAAAAGGATATTATGTCTATAATCCATATATTTCGCATTTCCGTATATATTATATATATAACGGTCTGTTCAAGGAAAGTATATTAAGGAAAGGATATTTTTGGACTACCCTTCCCCATTTGTCAGCAAAAGTAAGCAAATCACAACCACTTTCCCATGCTTACCTTGGGCAGTTGCTTCCACACCAGTGATTTTTGACATTTACAGTAGTAGTTTTTGGATTAAGTTCAAATAAAAATATATAACTTTGAGTAAAACCAATTTTAAATTTTAATTTCGTTTTGAGTGGAATATTCTTAAGGAATTTTTTGTGTTCATAACTCCTGACCTATAAAGCTCTTCGATGGATTTATTTATTTTATTTTTTCTTCAAATTTTTCCTTTCATTATTCCTTAACATTTATTCCACATTTGAAATTTTTTAATGTCTAACTTTTTTGTTACTTTTTTTATTTTGTTTATTGAGGAAGTTTTGAACATAAAGGCATTTTAATGCCATGCGTAGACATTGCTTATAGCACTCCCCCCCCCCTTGTGAGCAAAAATAAGTAAATCAACAAATCTCTTCCACCATAAGGTGCTTACGTAATATTAGAATGGCCCCTTTAATCCGTATATTTCAAATTTCTGTATATTTATTTATAGTCTGAAGTAGTTAGCCAGGTGATCAAGCAGTCAGATTGCCTTATTGCTAAGTCAATTTTTGCGGGTACAAACCCAACTGAGGTCATGGATGTTTCTGCGTGAGTTTTTTTTTGTATTATATAATTTATAAATGCGACCCACTCTATGAACGGGTATCTATGGCAGTGTGGCATGAAAAACGCTGCTTACCTCCGTTACTTAAGCAAAGAATATGACTTAAGTATGACTTTGACTTAGGTACAAAGGTGCCAACCGGGTAACGTTAAATGAGTATCACTTTCGGCATCTTCCGAGGCTAAAGAACGAGAGTCAGTGCCTGCTGCTAGAAAAAAAAATATTAACCTTAATATTAAATAGGCCCAGCACTCTGATAGTCTCATTGTTCTGTGTTGATTATTATGCATGAAACTTTAACACAAAGCCTCTGTAATTTAGTTCTTTAAGGGATTATAAAAATGAATACATGTATATATATACATATTCAAAATTCAAATCATCTTATGACGCATGATTTCACTAAAAATTTATTTTTTGCTTCCAGTTGTTGTTTCTGCTGGATGGAGAACAGGCGGCATCATCCTAATTGTGCTTTTCATTATCACCCTTTTAGGATTTGGATTCTTCGTTTACAAAAGGTATTCATAAGTTTAACTGTAGTACAAGATTATAAACTTAGTAACAGCAAAACATCATGTTTTTAATTTTTTTTTATTTAAGGAAAACCTTCGGTTGAGGTTGTTTATTGGTTGTCATTTATGATCTATTCCCAGAGAAGGACTTTTTTTCTTACATAAAGCACAGCAATGGATAGGTAGACAGATAAATAGACAAGAGTTACATTAATGATTTATATAAAAATTATTGAATAATTAAAACGCAGTAGAATTTACGGGAACGACGGAAGAAAATATAATAAAATAATGAGGAGTACTCGAAACTTGGAAAAGTTTAATATCCCCACCGTAAAACACTGGATAAGTTCAAAAGTTTAAAAAAAATTTGTTTGCGAACTTTGTTAACACGTTGAATGCAACGCTAATTTTACATGGCTTGCCCATCAGACCAAAATGATTTTCTCAATATGTATTGCATTAATTTCTTCAAACAATTTTAGTAACGATAATAATATTAAAAAAAAATAAAACTATTAAAAATTTACTTGATTTATGTGCTTCTAATAATCTCGCCTTTGCCGGTCACCTGTGACCCCCGTGGCGCTACGAACAAACTCAGTGCCGGTCACCGGTGACCCCCATGGCACTCAACGTGTTAAAGTGGATTATTTTTAGAGCTATAATGAATCATGTTCCTGAAACTAATTTCTCCTAAGCCATTGAAGGTTTAACTTGTGTGAATAAATTTTAACCTTGATCGTATCTAAACTATTATTTATAGAGTTTCAATTCGAATTTAGTTCTGAATATGTCGACATACCATTTTGTTTAATTTTGTAGAACATATAAATAGACAAAGAAATAAATGATGTATAAAATATTATTACATGTATTTTATAAAGTGTATATCACCAGTTTATTGTAAATAAGTTTCAAATTACATTTTCTATTTTTAGCAGGCAATAGTAAACGAAGAGATTGCTTTGATGGAAGAGATTACATTGAAAAGATTACTGGACAATTAAAAATCATCAAAGATATTGAATATTTATTACATAATGACCATTTATTGAAATTTTATGTTGTCTTCTTTCGAAATTCGTAATTTTTTCAGCTCTCGTAAAAAATGTTTTTTTTTTCTTCTTTCGTTACACACATGGCAATAAAATGCATTTAGAGCAATAAAATACACTTTTTTAAAATGTTTCAATTTTATTTATTATATAATGCTACTCTTTATTATAAAACTTCAAAATATTTTATTATATTACTGGATGCTGTATTGTAGTTTACAGAAATAAAATCGACGGTTTAAAGTGTCAGAATTTTGAAGTAAAATATCAAAGTGGAAATAGGAAAGAAAAAAAATGCACTGTTTTCAAAAAGTATCTTAACTTACAGGAAAAAAATGAAGAAAATTGAATGAAGCAAAATCACTGGAAGATTCAAAAATGATATACTATTCTTTGGAGTCACCAGTTTGGAAGATGAGATAAAAAGTATTAAAAACCAGTTTGGTTGACAGATATAATAACTTGCAAGATGTAACAAATAATCACTTTTCACTTCTCCTTCAGTTTTTTTTTTTTTTTTTTTTTTTTTTTTTTTTTTTTTTTTTTTTTTTTTTT
>NC_092205.1:25722198-25730027 GCF_043381705.1 Parasteatoda tepidariorum | reverse complement strand
ATAGAATTTTCAGATGATAGACAATAACAAGTAAAGCGGTATCATTTACTTCACATTTTTGGAGCCAATGAAACTGTTCAAAGTTTTTGTTGTTAATATATTTCTGACATAACTCAATAAGGGTAATGAAGCCAAATATCATCGCTTTTGCATCAACAAGAGTTTTATTTGTTCCTTGAAGTTTCTTATTTAAGATATTCAGTTTTTCAAGGATATTGGCTAAATAACTCACAAATGCTTTACCATCGACTGTAAACAGATACTTCATTTCAGGTTTGTCGCTTAAAAAATCCCTAAGTCACATAATATTTATTGACCTCAATTATTTAAGAATTTGCTTTTTTCTTTCGATTTTGCCACCGAAATCTCGCATTGCATTTAAATGGCCCAGAGCAAAAGGTTTTAACTCATGTCGAGCATTTGTAATTGCATTTTTGAATTTCCCCCCTTTACAATCAAATTGCCCCCCGGTGGGGAGTGGGCCCCACGTTGGGAAACACTGCTCTAGTTTAAGATTCTCGGACGCGTGGTTCGCCTGTCACTAGCGGCTCTCTGATGGTATTTCAGTTGCCCGCAATATTCCCAGATTCAATTTAAATTATTAGTTCGATAAGTGCTAGACTTCGCACAGGTTGTCGGGCTACCAAAGCAGAAGAACCATCCCCTCTCCAGAGGATCAAAATTGTGATGGCATGCCTTCGGCTCATCCTCAGGAATTTTTCCCAGACCATCGCCAGTAGCCTATTGTGCATCTCTAGTGCTACTTAAAGGAAGTACCTAAATACCGAGTTCGATAAGAAAAAGGAAACTATCTTATAATGACAATTACTTTAGATGATAACGATTAGGAGTGAAAAATTAGTGGCTGATGTTTAGGAAAAAAATTTTACGTTAGGTTTGTTTAAGTTAATCCAGCAAGAAAGACCTAACCCAACAAGAAAGAAAAAAAATATCTTGAAGTTACTTTATGAATCGATTTTTATTTTACTGTCTGCGCGTACCAGAGGGAAATAATCGAAAACATGAAAACACGCCTGTGTTATATCATTTGTCTTAGGTAGAACTTAAATGCGTAAACAGCCATTGATATCTTGAAAATTTCTATTCAAAATTAAGCTTAAATTAAAAAGAATTCTTGAAAAACTAAGGGTACAAATTAGCCACCAGAAAAAATGTATACATTAAAGTTGCAGTACATTTACTTTTAAACTAGCTAAAACTTTCAAGTGATGTGTATTCATGGTGAAACAGTTAGGTTGGGCACCTCTTACTAGAAGTCTGGACGGAGGTCAAATCAGTGATTGGATGGTTGAATTTTATCTCTGAATTTTTTCTCTGGGAAGATCAATTAATATTTGTCATGTTTTATTTGTTTTGAAAATTATTTTTTTTAATTAAAATTATTATTATTTGTTTTTTAAAAAAATTATCTTTTGAGAACAAAAATCTAATTGTTGTTTGTTTCTAATTAAAATCTATAGATTCTTTCAAAAAAATGAATATTTTAACTTAAATTTTAAGTTACAAAATTTTATAAAATAATCCATACTTTTTAATTAAAAAAATAAAAAAAATATCCATTATTTTTTTCTTCAAAACTTTAATTATTTAAAAAATAATTTAAATCAAAGAATATTTATGAATCGAGTAAAACATATTAAATAGTTATCAACCTTATTAGAAAACAAAATTGGATATAAAATTGAGTTGACAGAGAAGAATTTGAAAAACGGACCTCTCAGATAGAAGGACAGCCTATCCAGTACATCACGAATACACGCTAACTGAAAGTTTTCGTTAGCTAAAAAGTAAATTAACTTAAAATTTAATGGACATATTTAAGCCTGGGGACAAATCTTGCTGCTAATTTGTATCTTATCAAAGGTTTTTAACCAGTCTCTTTAATTTGAGCTTAATTTTGTTTCCCTAGGAATTTTCGAGATATGTACTCCCTCAGTAAGTCAAATGAAAAACACAGAATCGAAAGCATGAATACATTTGATTAAAGAGCAATAGACGTGTACTTCGAAAAATTTCTCACGTGAAAAGGAGAATATTCGCTCATATTAACTTGCAGGTGTTTGGTCAGCGATGTATTCCCCAATTTTTTTCCAAATGGACCTTGAAGGAAAAGGTTAGAGACCCCAACTTTAGCTGATCGGTGTCCATCTTTCCTAAAATCAATCTTTCACACTTAAACAGATCCCCCGACGCATTTTGGAAAACATTGAAAATATTCACAACATTCTTTCTTAAACCAATGAAAATAATAATTACAACTAAACTCAGTACAAATCTCACGATAAATGTCTCTAACACAGGCGTCAATAGATGAATGTCTGCTGTCAACAACTCTAAAATAATAAAAGTGAAATTATTTCAACAAAAATATTTTCAAAAATAGTCCTTCTCAAAAAAATTTAATTTTCTCGTTTTAGTTTAACCAAAACACTGAATACTAATGTGTTTTCTCCTTGTTTTTTACTTTTATTTATTTTTATGTTGTAATTTTTTTTAAATTGAACTTACTTGTGACTTTAAGATGTAATAAATTTCGCAGGAAAAGTAACATCACAAAAATGCTCCAAAACGTATCCCCTCAAAATGAAAAAAATTAAAAAATGTAAAAAAAAACTTAATTAAAAGTAAAACAAACCTCCTGAAATAATATCCGTCTGGATCCCTGCTTATAAAGAATCTTGTATGTTACTTTTTTCTTGTGCAGCTGTGCATTGAAGATAATAATAAATTTGAAAAGAAAAATATCCCTATCACGAAAATATGTAAATATATCGAAACAAAATATTAAAAAAAAATACCCTCTTAATCACCTAAGTCCATTTTTCAGTTCTAAGTCAACAACAGAAATATAGACTGTAAAAATGAAGAAAAAATATCGCCTCAAAAAATAACTAAGATAAATTTTGCATTTCGTAGTAACCTCTAAAGGACACCGCTACTCAAACAAGTCTAAATGAGGCCAAACTATAGTTTGTCTAAAATAAGAACTCCCCTAGTCATTCATCTCGACAAGTGGTGGTGACTATGATGACGAGGTATAATTATTTCAAGTAAAGGTGTGGGGTTATTGCTTAGGACAGATTTCGGCGGCTAGGGTCGAAGAGAGAAAGAGAATTTTTTTCTTCGGTGTACTGTGTTTGTCCTAGAGTGAAAAGAAGCTACCCTCCTTGAAATGCGCTATTCTTGTTTTCATAGCAGCAGACGGCCTCAGACTTTGTCGCGGGGGGAGTTTTCGCAGCAGACAAACTATACCTTGACAAATTTTTTTACCTATTCGTAAATGGTGATTCTAGGCACTGATTTTACTCCGCTTTCACACCTCTCTGTTTATCAAAAAGAAATTTTCAAAAAAATTCATAATTATCAGTGCAGTTTAAGAATCCTTATAATATTTACTCCATGCTCCATCCTATTAAAAAAAACTTTCCGAAGCGCTTTCCTTACTTGTAACAAAAGTGTTTAACTGTAACGAGTAATATTTCAAGTAACAAAAAAATTCTTTACGGAAGGTTTTTTTTTCTGTCGTTAATTTTGAAGATATGTGTTTCTTAAAAACTCTCCCACACTGATTAACCTTAAATTAACAATTTTCATCTCCATTTTTATTAAATAGCTGTCTTGTCTAAGAGAGTTTAGCCCAGCTATCTAATCTATATATCGATCTTTTCCCGGTTAGCTATAGTTCTCAAATCTCAACTTAGTTCGATTCAGGATAAATTAGGATTTGTGCTACGTCTAAATAAATCAAATCTACTGGTGTTAAATACGAATAATGGTTTTGAAATGGACATATTATTATATAAATTTATGCAAATTCATAAGCAAAAACTTTTCTCAGTGTCTAAACACAAAATGACAGTTGAATAGTAATGAGACAAAAAAGCTGCAATATAGGAAAAAATTAGAAGTTTAACCAGCGGGAGAAAAGTAACAAGCTTGAACCAGATAATAATATAAGGAAGATAAGAAAAAAGTGTTGAGGAATAAGTGAGAAATCTAGGGTAAATTCAGAAATTAAATTAAGATGATAGATTCCAAATAATGAAAAATAATAGAATGCTACAAAGATCATTAACTAGATTATTAAAATTTTTCAAAACATGGCATGATTCCCAAAAATCAAGGTCGATAGATGAAGAGCAGCGTTGAATTATTTAGTAAAATACTTAAAACCTGTGATTAGAATTCTAACTATGCAAGACGATGAGAGATCATTTAATATCCCAATTTCGGAGAAATTCTTAAATCAAAATTTAAAGGTACTTATTGTTGTCCAATATCTAAAAGATCACACCGACGAGAAATTTGATAAAACTCAATTTTTAATTTAATAATTTTTGATGGTATCTTTAATTTTATAATTTTTATTAAAATTAAAAGGTACTTATAGTTGTCCAATATCTAGAGGCCGACGAGAAATTTGATAAAACTCAATTTTTAATTTAATAATTTTTGATGGTATCTTTAATTTTATAATTTTTATTTCAATTTATTTTAATTTATTTTGTGTGTAAACAAAATTTAATTGTTATGGGTGTGAAAGTTGCAAAATTTAAATGCGTTTGACTTTCGATAAAAAAAAATTAGCCAAAAAAGAATTAATTATAAAGTAACGTTTACTGTCATTTACACTTACTGCAACTTGCAGTAAACACCCGTAATATCAAGTTTTTAATTTTTTTTTAAATTTCCAAAATTAAACGAAATTTTCAGTACAACACCTAAAGTTATTGGAAAAAAATAGTGGAGCAGCATGACTCATTTTTAACTAAGTAATAAGTATTTATAGCTTTTATAAACAGAATAGACGTCTCACAAATTTAGAGGATTTCCGCACTCAACATAATTTTTCAGTCTCCGGTACCATGGTTTCGGCTCCCTTGCCGGTACCATGGTTTTTCCAACGGTAATACGTTTCAGCAAATACAGTAGGATTAAACTGGCGTAGGGGAAGAGAAATATATGCCAAAACCATAATAATGGTGAGGGGAATTGTGTGGGACGTGGGTAAATCACTTAACCTTGATACACCTATCTTTTTTAAGAAGAGTGTAAATACTGCACTGGTAATGATGAAATTGATCATTTACAGATATTTATCTCCAGTTTAAGTGGTTGAAAAGTTAAATTTGTACGAAAACGACATGAATTCCCCTTGAGGATAAAAAATTTGCTAGTTTTTTTTAATGTTATTTTACTTAATTCAACTTTAATTGCATACAAATGCATCGTTTGATTTCAATAAACGTGGCATTTGTTTTGTTTTCTACAATGAAATACCTAAATTTCAATTTTATTTTTCACTTTTATTTTATTTGTGCGCTTTAATAGTGCTTTTCATTATATTACTAATATTGTTTTTATAATATTATTTTTATTAATAGCGCAAATGTCAGTAACTTAGTATAAATACGAGGTACAAAAACGAGTATAAATACTCTTTCAGGAACATATTTATTGGCAACAAGTGCAGTACTGTTTCAGCTATTTTTCAACATTACCACCACCAGAAATGAGACACTTGTCGTATCGTGGGATCAACTTTTGTATCCCTCTGTCGTAGGACTCTACCGCCTGTGAATGAAACTAGCGTGTGACAGATGTCTTCAGCTTTTCGTCGTTGCCAAAACGCTCACCGGAGGACAGGAATTTCCAGAGGAGCAAGAAAACGTGAAAATCGCTGGGAGCAATATCAGGACTGTAGGGTGGATTTTCAAACAACTCCCAGCCAAATTCCGTCAAAATAGCGACTGTGTGTCGTGCCGTATCTGGAAAAGCATTGTCATGAAGGAGCGCAATGCCTGCTTCCACGACTCTTGTTTCGAAAGGCACGTCACAATTTCCGCAGCGTTTCACAGTAACGGTAGACGTCTGTCACACGCTATTTCCATTCACAGGCGGCAAAGTTCTACGACAGAGGGATGCAAAAGTTTATCCCACGATACGACAAGTGTCTGAATTCTGGTGGTGGCTATGTTGAAAAATAGCTGAAATATTGCTGTACTTGTTGCCAATAAATACGTTTCTGAAAGTGTGAGTTCTTTTTTTTAAAAAAAAAATTCGGGAAAACTATTTTCTGGATGAGCCTCGTACAACCAGTTCCATTTATTTTTGTGTGAAATAACTTCAGTCAATATTTTGGTCTTTATGCACTCTTGTTGTGATTGTTTTTCTTTTTAATTAAAAAATATCTAAATTAAAAGTAGAGGCCCTACGCCAGTTATAATATAATTTTTTTTAATACAGATTCACATTTTATTAAAACCTATTTAGGAAATATGCGTCATGGTGGTGTAAAGAGCGTGAATGCTGAAAGCTAAATGAGGTTAAAATAACACTCAAGATTATTAAAGTAATGCATAAATTTAAGTTTTTTTATATTAACTGTGAGTGAAGTTCAGTTTCACCTGCCAATGAGAAGGTGATCCTGGTTCTAGTCCCAGTGATGGCTGATCAATTCAAATTCCTCTCCCAGCCTGCACTAACCACAGCGCTGACGGCGTATAACCAAAGCGGTATATAAATTATTGGTTTGAATCTCCTTACCATCTGCTTAATAGTGGGAAAGTTATCGAAATGTAACACAAATGCGGAAGAGCTCCATCAAAAAGTCATCCGCAAGGTTATTTGGTCCTCATTCTTTTCCCTTTGACGAAAACTTTCTTTAAACATAATTTTCATACTTTTTTCATTATTTTGTATTAATTAAAGTTAAAATAAGATAAAATATTATATTTAGTATTTTAATGATGTATATTTATGAAATACAGCATGAAACGCCGGTATCTTTTTTTGCCCTTTAAGGCAAAATTTTCCAAACAAGCCTTACTTCCAAACAATTACTTTTAAAATTTGCACTCATTTTTTGCTATTAAGATCTTAGAGAAAAACTTAATTACCATTGAAATTTCTTTAATTCACAAAGCTGTAGTTCCAAATAAATTTTTAAATATGAATGAAAATAAAATTCAAATTACTTTTTCGAATTTTGTATTTTAGTGCAACTATTATACTGTTAGTACAACTATTATATAGTAAACTAGGAGGCTCTGCCCCCTGCTCGCTAACGCTCGCCAACCCATATTATTTAAAAATATAAACTTTAAACCCTGACTTTTCCTTGTGAGATAATAACCCTCAAAAAGTCTTTCATTTTCCAGAACACAAAAATTTGTTTTATCGCCAAATGAAATATTTTTTGGTGATCCGCATTATTGAAATCAATTTTTATATTAATTAACATTTGTGATAAAGTACATAACATTTTAGAACAAAATAAGGATGTTTTACATACAGTACAATTTGACCATGAACCCGAAAAAAATACGGTTCATTTCCAGGAGGTGGCTTTATGTGTGCTCCAAATGATGCAAAAGCAAGAGCAGAATAATATTCCCGGATATGATTTCGATAATTCCGTGTCTCAATCGAATTATCACTTAATAATTTTTGCAGTAACTCGGGAATGTCCATTAGTGTAGGCAAATTAATTTTTCCATCGTGGCAGCATTTCGTATATTTGCCAGAAGAATGTCTTTCTTTAGCCCAGAAGTAAGCATTACAATAACTACATTGTTCCGTCATTGAGCCAATATTATACTCTTCGACATCTACTGTTCAATCTTGAACAGTTATTATTACACTTGATCTCAGCAATCTACGTCTTCCATAACATTCCTCAACACTTTCTTGGGCTCTTCGAACACGTTTTCTTTCATTACGTTTAAAAGTCCTAGCAGCTTCACTAATATTCTGCATTTTAAAGCGTGAAAATTCAATGCGCGAAATATAAAAAAATTCAATGCATT
>NC_092205.1:25680918-25721698 GCF_043381705.1 Parasteatoda tepidariorum | reverse complement strand
TTTCGTGAGAATGACCCATATATATATCAGATTCCATAATAGTTTAAAAATTAATGTATGTGTCTATTTTTATTATAATAGCTAAAAATTCACTGAGGAAAACGCGGTTTTTAAGACTCTTAATGTTTTTCTTACAATTATCTCATTGATTTTAATAATCATTATAATTATTATTATTTGGGCCTAGTTCAAACATAAAATTATTGTAAACTTAACTTGTAATTAATAATAATTTTATCGACAAAATGTATTTTTACTTACTTTCGCAATTGCCTTCAAGAGGATTGAACGTGTATCCAGAAATACAAGTGCAAAACTTTATAGGACCTATCATATGGCAACTATCTGAATGAGGTCCACAATCACATTCTGTCAAAAATTTAACGTAAAAAAGCATGCACATTAAATGAATAAAGGAAATGCCAAAAATGCAACAGTGGCATGATAAAAGAAAAGGCTATAAATCAAGTTTTTTTCCCCATTACTAGTAATTAAAAGAAAATGTACGTGTTAAGCGCAAAAAAAAAAAAAAAAAAAAAAAAAAAAAAAAAAAAAAAAAAANAAAAAAAAAAAAAAAAACCAGAAGATAAATAAACTTTAGATATTAATTTATCTTTGCTCGTTTTTTTTTCGTTTTCAGTATTTTTATTTGTCTTTGAATGAAATATTATCCTTCACATAAACGTTTTTTCTCGTGCATACTTATCATGGGCACAAAGCATAATTATTTTCGAAATTAAATGTAATCAAAATTTGGGTATTACGTCTTTATATATATATGACTCAAAAATAGTTTTTTATCTAAGTTAAAGAAATTTGTATAAAAAACTAATACAATCTTTGCTTCTACGCTTACAAACGAGGAGTTCTTACATCATTGGCCATACTGCCATTTTGTTTAAAACAGTTTACTTGATTGACATATTTTGCTTATTTAAAAGCATGTAGATTAATGCAAAAATAAACATGAGGGTGAGTCTGATAGCATTGACATAGTATATTTACTTATCATTATTTTATAACATTATTTTGAATAATATTACGATATTTTGAATAATACATAGCCTAATTCGGATACATCATAGGCAATATTTAAGACATGATTAGATCAATTGGAAAACTACGTTTATGTTTTATAAATGCTTAATTCGACCTATCCTACCTTATGTATACTGTTTATATAATTCTTTCAGAAAACTGCTTTGATACGCACTAGCCATATGGCATTAGTGAGGGTAAATCTCATAATTAAATATTCAGTTCATTTTTTTAAAAGAAGCAAGAAAAATGAAACAATTTTTGAATAAAAAATAGAGTTTTGAGTAAATAAAATAAAAAAATCTAATGTAAAATAAAAAGGTTTTCGAAGTGAAAGTTTACTACATAAGAAGTGTTTTTTAATCATTGTTTACTAGAAAAACTATTATTTCGTAGCTAAGTCGAAATTTGTCCACTCAGTTTCACAAATAAGTGACAAATTAAATTAAAGACATTGGTTATTAATATTTTTTTAAAAGAACAGATTTTATAATTACCATGAAAAAATAATGTTATTCCATAAATGATTAATATTTTGTATTAAAAAAAACACTTCATTGTGCTAAAGAGTTGATTTTTCCTTAACTTTCAACACAAAATTAAATGAATTAAAAGAAACGTATGGAAAAAAGTTATAAAATAGTTAAATATTTAAGAAATATGTATTTAACATAATTATCTAGGAAAGTTGAACTAATATAGGATACTCAAGATAATACCAAAACTAGGTAATAATAATCTTTGACCATGGTTATTTAGAAACATTTTTTTGACAAAAATGACTGTACTTTTGCCAACAACATTATAACAAAAAGATAAATTGCTCCCTCCACGGAATATTAGACTTCGCAAAGAATAGTTTCACCTAAACAATTAAATGATGCTTTTACCTTTACAAACGCCATCGTTAAGAGTGTAACCTGATCTGCAAGTACAGAATTTTGTGTCATTTACAAAAGAACATTCTGAAGCTCCACGTCCACAATCACACTCTGAAATATAAATGAATATTTAGTAGATCTCCCAAATTTATCATATAAATTATGCATTGATAAAGTCAATAAATGAAAAAAAACTACAATAAATGTATATTATTTTTCGGTTTTTTAGGGAGTAATTCGCAATCCAAGGTTGTTGCAAGAGGAGATATTTTCGAAACAAATTTATGAACGCAACTATAGAAGAGATAGGGAACTCTCTAATTAAGAACTTCTCTAGTGTTAAATTCGTGAGTCTTTGGATTTTCCTTCTGACTTCAATTGAGTTAAGTTTTCCAAACTTTTATTCGTCCACATTTACAGCTGTAGGCGTCCAAGTTATTATTCATGGCTGGAAGTTATAATTAAGCTATTATTATTTACTTGCAGGCATATATTCCTCGAAACTAAGTAATCATTTGCGTGTTATAAGATTAGCCATAAGCTATAATTTTTCAGTTAAAAGCTGAAATTATTGCTTTTTCGGAGTTTTTCTATAAGTATTTAGGAAAAATCTCCAAATCGCCCCCACATAAAGTCTTTAAGAAGCTGCTCCCAGGAAATATAATAATACCCTTACGCGGGGCACCAATTATTTGAAAATTGTTGGTAACCAGTAAAAATATTAGCACCCTTCCCATTTTTACATGATTTCTAAAATCCCATTTATTAACACAATATTAAAATAAAACTAGGTATCAGAAACTTCAGGGAATGTACGTCGGTGCAAAGGTAAAGAAAACATAGAATTTTTGCTTGCTTCAATAATTGTTGAAAATTCAGACGAGAATAGAGAGAAAAATATCGCTGATGATCAAATCTCCAGTCGAAATTTCTTAGATAAATATTCAGCTACAAAAAAATGTAAATTCATAATTAAAAGCTAAAAATATAGTCGCCAGTCAAAATGTATTGGTCGCCAATGGCAACCGGTAGATCGTATTTCTCGAGCTTTGCCCCTTCACCTGGAGCATAACCCGATCTGCATGTGCAGAGATTTTTGTCGTTTACATGGGAGCATTCTAGAACATACCCGCAGTTGCATAATTAATAAGCTACTTAAAACCTGCTATATAGCTAATTAATTTCTAAAATCAGTGAAATGAAATAAAGTTACAAATGCAGAAAACTTTTTAAGGGTGGGTTCGAACGAATTTGGGATGCTAAACTTTTTAAGAAAGAAGTCTTAGACATTTCCTTTCTAATCTGGGGCCCTTCCGAAATGTGGTTCAATAATGTTTGGATTTTCGTTTTGAAAGTAGATCAGTGAGGTTTATCAAATTTTTATCTGCATCGGCCATTGGCTGCAAGATTTTAGCTTATTCGGTAGTTTTTTAAAAGAGCTTTAATGTAAAAATTGTGAAATACTTTTTTCATAGAGTAAGGAACAATTTAAAATTAGAGTTGACAATACTCGCTAGCCACACATATTTTCACAAAGCTTGGACTAAACCAGAGAATTGAAAAGCTCTTTACCTTCACAAACGTCTTTGTTTACAGCGTACCCTTTTATGCACACACAACGCTTTTCACCATGCATATAACAGCATTCTAAAGTTCCATATCCACAGTCACATTCTAGAATATAAGTACAGGAATGAATTTTTTTTTTACATATATGATTAACAGTAAAATTAAAATAAAACAAATTAAGAACAGTCGAACAAAATTCTTAAAAGGATATTTGTTCTTTTGTGTTCAAACGCCTAGTAAACACTGCAACAAAATTGTGATCGAAATCATAGAAGACACAAATGCCTCTTTAATTGAAAGGGATAATCGTCATATTTAATCAAATATTTCTCACACTTAAAAAACATTTTTTTAAAAAAAGTTTTTAAGTTCTATTTTAATAAACTGTTAAATCATTTTTTCAATCTATTTCATTAGGCAATTTATTTTTTCGAGTTTTTAAGTTCAATTTCATTTTGTTGCACTCTTTTCTTATATAAAAAAACATTTCTTTTTTGGAAAGACGACACGAATAGGCTTTTGTTTGGAAAAGCAATATGCATTATCTAATATATATAATTCTCTTACGTGGCTCCCAAATTTTGGCTGCATTTCTTTTCCGCTGGAGGCAACGTTTGCTTTGGTTTGTTTACGTTACTAGTATTTCTCTTACACGGCGACGAAAAAAGCCTCATTACAACTCCCCGAATGGCAACGCTAGAAAATCGACCAATGATTGCCGCTAAAAATGCCACATGCCAAATCTAGCTGAGGTGGCTCAACATATAGCGCTTTTAAAAACGGAAACAGAAATAACCAGAGAGCATCAGTTGCGGCAATCTCATGCTATTAAGCTAGGCAGAAGTGAGTAGTCTTTGTCGATAGATCTCTATTTTCGTATTTTGTCGAAAGCGCTTTTTTTCACGAATTTATATATTACGAATTATTATCACGAATTATACTATAGCACATTTCTAATACGTTTAACGAATTACATGTCATTTATTTGAGTTCAAATTTATTTTAATGACTTAGTATTTACTAAAAAGATGTAATTTTTTTTAAAAAAAAAGTTTTTATATGGATTTGAATGATTGTTTTGAATTCTTAGAATTTTGTGCATTTGCAATGTACCTAAGTTAGTAGCGAGCGAAGTAAACCATATAAGATTGCGTGGCAATTTTCGGGGGTTGGCGAGTGTTATCGACCAGGGGGCACAGCCCACTAGTTACAATTATAAAGTCGGGCAAAAAATTTTTAATAATCTCAAAAATTCATCAATCAAGCGATGTCCACTACAGTTAGAAAAAATACTTTTAAGGTAGTCATTAATTATAAATTTCAAACAATTCTCGTCAGAAATCTAAAATGAAAAAAATAAGATGTTATCTTAAGCACTTGAAATAGCAGACTTATGGTGAAATTTATTCTTCAAAACAGTATAGTTTATTTCAAATTTTTAATTCAAACTGTTAATTTAACTTTTTTGAGCACACATATTGAAGTATTCCATTTTCATAAACTATGAATTTTTTACAGTTAACAAAGCTCTTCGTTTGCAGTACAAGTAGAATTTAGCAATTAGCAATGTATTCAAGGCGAAAATTGTAATCTTTAATAATTTTTAATTTAATTGTTACTTCAAAATAGACAAAATAAATTATATATATTATTTCTTAAACTAAAATAATATTTGTATGTAGAAATCCAGCCTAATTGGCGAGTTTCACTTTCGATACATTCTTCGTATGTACTTTTATTTAAAAGCTACTTCAAAGTTATTCTAAAAATCTCTTCTTAGTTAACTATTTTACTTGTAGCACGGATTATCTGTCAAATTCAAGAATAAAGAAATAAATGAATTAACAAATAAATTTTTTTGATATTTTTGCTTTATAGAACAAGAATACTGTTCCTCACCAGCAGCAAGGCGACTAAATATACTAACAAATGTCTGCCAGACTTCGGTCGCCACCGTTTTTGTGGAAAATTTGACAACTATAGTCTTTCTGGAATTATTGCAATATTTTACAGAATAATTAGGGAATTATTATGAATATTTCATAGTATTCAAAAAATTACTTTATATCACGCTTTCGTTTTAGAAATTAATCTTTTAATGTTTACTATAGTTTGAGAGATGCTTCCAAAAGATGTCGTTTCTTATAAATATTATCAGATTTTTCGAACATTTAAAATTTTACATTTTTAAAAAAAAGTGGCCATGCCTTTTAAAATATTGCTCCTGTTAAAAGTTGATCAGTGGAAGAAATTCCTAATTTTTGCTCAAGGAAATAATTAAGGGATTAATTATATCGAATGGTGAATAAACAAATGCCTGCTAGTCTACACCAGATCACCATTTTTTCGTCAAAAATGCATCAACTTATTACAGTGTTTTTTTTTTGTAATAATTATGAGTAATTTATCAAATTATTATGGAATAAATAATTATCTTGAATATTGCATAATATTTTAAAAATCACCGCATGCTTGTTTCGTAATTTTTTTTAATACTAGAAAGGAACATTGTAACATTTTGAGAAATGCTTCGAAGGACATGGTATACATTATTAATATAAACTTTTTTTTGCAATTGTTAACTGGCTAAAGTTTAAAATGTTACAATTGACAGCTGGTCAGAAGCAAAAACTGCTAATTTTGCTTCATTATGCGATCTGCATAAATGTACTCACCAACATCGTTAGAGCATTTAGTGGCTATTTCTTCGCTACTGTCACAATCACAATCACTTCCAAACACTGCATAAAACAGATTTACGCACAAAAATAATGTGAGAAATAAAACCTGACCTGCCATCTTTGAATTTTGGCGAGCTATCCCTTATTGATCTCATAGCTTATTAAAGAAAATAAATATTTATAAAGAAATTAATTTTATCTCAACATATGTGTGTGAAAAATCAATACATTTGGCATTTGATTAGAGTGTTTTTTTTTATCTGAGTTATCGTAATAAGTTACAGTCGAGCATACTTAGAGCATTATTTCATTTGTATTATTAAAATCATTTTGATGTTTCATGTGATCATTATCTACAAAAGGATTGCGTATTCAGAGAAAAAATGTATAAATAAATAAAACAGTCATTTTTTACATGGAAATTTTCTTATCAATTCTTTGTCCGATGTGAGTTATATTTTTAATACCAGGCGCAATCGTTAAACAAATAAATCAGCATTATTTAAACACTAAAAATGTTAAATTATAATGAATATTTCGAAAAAATTAGGAAATTTTAGTGCTGACATGTGGCCAGTTGTAAAATTTCTTAACGATTAATACTTTTTCACGAATTGAAAATTTTAAACAACTAAGAATACTCTTGATATTGAGATTTGAAGCATTTCTCAAGGTATGGTAAATATTGCAAGGTTCATATTTAAAATGAAGAAAAATTTTAAGAAAAAAGTGTAAATAAAGTAATTTATCCAAATTTATAAAATATCCACACAAATTCTTTATTTGATTGAAAAAATAGTTACAAAATGCACAGCGGGCACAGTTCAGGTAAAGCCGAGAAAACAATATTTTAATCTCCAAATGTTCCATTTAGTCCCTCCGCAATCACTGGCCACCAATAATTTTGCTTAATGCTGTAGACCTACGATAAACACATAATTCTTCTTTTTCTAGTAGAAAGTATTGAACATTTCTCACTTTTCACACCTTATTTATCTTAAATTTCAATGGTCAGTTATGGTCAGATATAAATTTAAATACACACCTTGTAAACACACACAATTGTACTTTTTTCGATTAAAATAATTTGATAATGAAAATTCGATAGTCATTTAAAATTGAAATTGCCAATTCTGTTAAAGTAAAGTGAGCAAAAGAGAAGAAAAAAAAACGGACCACCCCGATTGACTTTTGATCCAATGGTTGGATCCTCACGTTCGGAATCAATCTTAATGGCTCGATAAGGTGACCTCAAATATGCTAATTAGTAAGTGCAGATGGCATTTTCAGTTACAAAATCAGGCACAAAAACGTACTTTCTCCGAATAAACGTACTTCTTTCGACGGATTCGGATTTTTGATCCCCATATTATAGGAGGTAGCCGCAATCTGGGAAATATTGTCCCAATAATTTGGTCAGGATAGATCTCCAAAGTTTGGGCACATTAATGTTAATTCAATTTTTGCCCCTCTCTCTATACCTCGAGAACTTTTTAAGCAAATTAAAAAAATTTTGCACAAAATATCCAAAGTCAAATTCAGCGAATGAGGAGTTTTATAAAAGCATGCTTCTGATAGAATATGATTATACATCAGATTGTGCTTATATTTAATGTGATTATATTTAATTTTTTAGTTTCTTTTTTCAATAATTGATACAATTTCAATATTATACATATGCATAGTTTTGGAACAATATATTTATAAATTTCTTCAATATATTTTTTATAATTAGTAATACGAATACGTAGTTAAAATTTTTAAGCATCTTAAAATTTCTCAAATCCTATATAACAGCGCGTGTTTTGCAAAACTATTTTACCAACTATTTAAATGAAATTTTAACATTTTTAAAAACTTTATTCCTTATGGTACCACGTATATTATTTTTCAGTAATAGTTCCTTAATAGCCACGTATATTATTTTTTCATTAGTAACGAATCAATTTTTTTAGTACTTTAGGTTTTCATTTAAATTAAAGTTCTTTTTTAAATTATTGTTAAGTTTTGATTAAAATAAAGCTTGCCTGCTAGCTAAGAATAAAATCTTGTTAAAAAATTAAAAACATTCTGCTATTTTAGAATTATTTGATGGAAAATAGCTATTTACTAAGTATGCTATTTTTTCAAAAAATAGAGATAAATTATCGATTATTTTTCCTGGTGACTTCAACATAGATTATCTAAAATAGTTTTGATGTTTTTACAAGTCACTACAAAGAGTATGAAGATACCGAATAAAAAAAGCTGTCGAATATGTAGCCAAAATTTTTAAGTGTCTTAAAATATTTCAATATTCAGTCTTAATATCTTAATTGGGAAATTAAATTTTTAATTACCTGACCGCGTTTGATCCACAGAACTATCCAACAAATTATTTCATTACATCTTTTACTCTTTCTTTATGCTACCGCGTATATTTTTTCCTTGATAATATACTAAACTATTTTGTTTAAATTTTATTAGTACTTAGAGGTTTTCTTTAAATTAACACTCGTTGTAAGTAATAGCTAAGTATTTCATATCAGAACTATAGCCAGTTAGCTGATAATATTTTTAAAAAATTTCTATGTTAAAATTACTCAGTGTAAAACGTCTGACTGATCATAGTAAATAAGTGCACCCTTTTCTCTAAGATTGAACAAACAAATTATTTATTTATTTACTTTATTGTTTTTCATTCGTTTGGCTTGTAAATAATAAATACATATTAGTGCAACTCAAAAACTGCAGCTGTTTGTTTTGTTTTTTTAAATAAAAAAATTTTGACCGCAATTTTATCTTGACGTTTAAACTTATATATTGCACAGTTAATTTTAAGAAAGTTGCTGTTTTAAAAGAGATGTTGAAAAAATTATTTTGTTAAGATTATTTTTCAACTTTAGAATGATTCCTAAGATATTATTATAGCATGTTTTGTAAATAGGAAAATGTCTTACTTTGTTAAACAGCGAATACTAAAAATTGATATTTGTGAAAAGATTCCGAAGGCATGCCAATTTTAGAATAATCATCTAATTTGAAGAAAAAAAGTGCAATACAAAGTACGCATTTTTGAAACTTATTTTGATAAAAAAAATTTAAAAAATACGAGGCGAGAAGGTTAACATACTTTTTACAGAAACTACGAAAACCAATTTTTCCTTTATTGCGTCATAAGAAGATAAGAATGATATTGCTCCAAGGAACACTCAATAATTTCGTTATTTCCAAAATGAAATCTGTTTGATCGAAACATATTATTCCTCGAAAATTAAAACGAAAAAAAATTAGCTTTTGTATTAATCTAAGCTTATTCCATTTATTTAATGAAAGCGGTAACAAGGTTAAGGATATGCGATGGAAGCTCCGTTTACTATTATACTACAAATGCATTAAATCATATAGCTTGAATAATTTATTTCAAGAAAATATTTAATACTTTTAAACAAATAATGGCGTAAACATGAACTCGATCGAAATACACCTAAAATATATTCCAAAATATATGTAGAATAAACTTTGAAATAGGTGAATTAAAAAATACCTTTTCAAACAACTTCAAGTAGGTCGGATACGCTAACTTGTTTGAAATAGCTGTCCTTGTAACTATTTAATTTCGATTTATAGGGCTAGGGGACATTCCATTTTCAGATTCGACTTTTAAAAATTTTAATCGTAAACTGAATTTTTTTTAAATGTTCTCAAGACTTGCAGTAAAAATAATTACTCCACTGATTTTTTTTGGAAAGTAGGGTACTTTGGGATTATTTTTTAAGCAATTAATCGTACAATATTCAACATACTATTTCAATATGTTATTCTTAAACATAGCATATTTAAATGTTTTTTAATGCCATTTAACATTTGTCAATTCCTTCAGTTATAGAAAAAAAAATATCGTAATTTGTACAAAGCCTTGTGAATATGCGTTAGAATTACTATACAATCTACAGTTTATCTTTAAGGCACTTTTTTGTTTTTGTTTTTCAAACTTTCTTGCCCAGAAGACTCGATTATAACTGAAAAAAGGATTACCCCTAAAATTTTGCATATAGTTATAAATTATGTAAATTTGATTTTAGTATGAAATCCTCGTAATAATGAAATAAATATTTTAACAGTAAATTAAAGGTCAGATAGAGAAATGGGCATGCTCCAAAATCCTTATAAAGCTCTAATGTATATATTTTTTTAAAAATTCGGCTTTAGTTGGCTGCTACTGACAAATATGTATAAACTCTAATGTTGAAGGGTTATGAAATAAGTTCCAAATATACTTAGATAGGTATAAAATATTTCATTGATATATTTGGTGGTGATATATTTGGTTCGCTTAATTTAGGTAATATATGCTTATTGAAATAAAATAAATTAACTATGCATTAGAACGCAAAAGTAATGGAGTAAAAGATATTTATCTAGAAGAACCATAAGATATCATCATACTATCATTAACGACATTGATGCTTGATTAATGTTTGTAATATGTTAACTGATTTAAAATAAATTAACTTACTAAAAAGCAAAAATAATAGAGACTATTCATTTTGGGGAACCGTAAAAAATCACGATATTATTATTGACACTAATGCTTAATTACTACTTATATTATGAATGAAGCAAAACAAGCTATGCGCTAAAAAGCGAATTTAAAGGGGGAAAAATTTAATAGGAAATTTGTTTAGGAAATCCGTAGAAAATCGTCATTTGCGGATGACGTTTACTTATTGTGCACTACTGACGTTAATATGTTCTACTGGTATTATGGTAATTGGTGCAGTTTTGATAACAATTCTGCGACGGGTTTTTCATAATTTCAGAAATTACTTTTTTCAGTAGTAGCAAAGATAGTGTATTAATATTTTAATGAATTAGAATATAAAGAATTTCGCTTCTTTACTGCTTATATATATTTTAGTACAGTAAATTAAAGGTCAGATAGAGAAATGCCCAAACTTCAAAAATCTTATCAAGTTCTAATAAGAATTCTATTTCGGCTTTAGACGGCTGCCACTGATAAATGTATTTTAACAAAACTTAAATGTTGAAGAGTTATGTAATATGTTCCAAATATATTAAAAGGTATAAAATATCATATTAATATATTTGGTGAATATTAAGAAGGCACCAATACTTAATATTACATACTGATACTTTGGAAATAAGCGTTTTACGGTCCTCGAAAGGGATATGCACATTAGAAAAGTACTTGATAGTGCAATAGCATCATGAGAAGTGATACTAAATACATTTTATCTTTGTTCTAATGGGGTTTAATCTTTCTCAAAAAACGGGTTTTGCTTACTTCAGTAACGCAAAGCCACCAAAAAAGGCAACAAATAATACTAAATAAAATTTTTTAATTATTTCAACTATATTAATTGAAAAATTTAGTGGAAGAACCAGGCAAGTTACATTTTCAGATCTAAAAAAAAGTTGCATCCTAACTTTTTTATTACCAATTTGTTAGAAAGAGGGACAAATATTTCTTAGTTATTATTAATTTGCCCCTGAATAGTTTGAAATAAAAATCATGCAAGCATATTGAAAAATGATGTAATCAGTTATGTTAAGATTTGAGCGAAGGCAAAAACAGTTCTGTAACATTAAACTTACCGGTATTTATACAACCACTTTTTTTATTTTCCCTGATTCGTTAATTCCCCTAAAAGTTTCACTTACCTGGCTCTTCCACCAAGTTCTTTAATTGGATCGGTATATGATTTTCAGTTTTGAGCATGACTTCGTTGTGTTTCTCAATACTCATTTATTTTTTACTCTCCTTGTGCGAAGAACGGGTATTCAGCTAGTATGTAGTAAAAAAAATAATAATATGAACGTGAGGTTCGTTTTTGAAGAATGAATTCACGATTGGCTGACGCCATTTGTTATTTTAAGTTGCCCTGTGGCCAGTGGCGATTATTAATTTTTTTAAATTTCAAAATTAATAAAAAAAATTTTTAAATTTCAAAATTTCCATCATGAAGGCCAACGACTTCCTTATTAGTCGTTACGAACGAAGAATCTTAAATAAAACTCGATTTATAGTACCACACAGAAGAATTGAATACATAAATAATAACATCCCTACCACTAAGTTGCTTTTGTCTATTAAGTGTTTATTTACGCAATAGTAGATTATTGTTGCTGTAGTTGTTGTAATTCATTTACGTCGCACTAGAGCTGCACAATGGGCTATTGGCGACGGTCAGGAAACATCCCTGAGGAAGATCCGAAGACATGTCGTCACAATTTTGATCCTCTGCTGAGGGGATGGCGCCCCCGCTTCGGTAGCCCGGCGACCGCAAGCGAAGTCAAGCACTTTACGGTAGGACAGTTTAACGAGGACCAATACCACACACCCTAGGTTCCTACGCAGACTGATCCAAGTGGTCACCCATCCGCATACTGACCGCAGTCAGTGATGCTTGACTTCAGTGATCTGCTGGGAACCGTGTCTTAACGTTCAGTCCACTGCGGACTAATAATAGTAGATTAAAGGAATCCACACAGATTGTATAGAAATTGAATTTCTGCCAAATATGCTGAAAATTTTATACGTTGAAGTTCAAAATAATATTAGCAAACGTTCTCGTTGACACTAAGTCCAAAAATCGATAGTTTCCGAGATACGGATCATTAAACATAAAAGATATAGGCAACGGTCACTGTGCTGAAAGGTGCTTGAACACTTATGCACATTGGACTTAAGGTACTTGCGCACACACGCAAGTGATATCTGGTTTGTAGGATATGCATGGTATAGAGATATCGTTAAGTATCCATTTACGAAGTTAGCGAATCGGCTCTCCCTACAAAATGTAAATAATTTTCAAATAATTAATGACTAGATATGTTTATGCGTAATTGAATACATTTGTATGCATCCAAGTATTCTTTTTGTTTAAGCAATTTGTCCTTAATGGCTATAACATGAGCAAAATCTGATTCGACGTGGCGCACGTGGATTAATGCTAATGTCATGGCGGTATTAGAGAATTGAGAATTACTATTTATGTTTGAGGCATCGTATGTCGGAAAATATATATTTTTGAACTTAGTGTCAATGGGAATCTCTGATTAGAATAATTTGAACAACAACATATTCAATGGGATACCTGCAAGCAACGTAGTGTGGATATCTCGATATCGATTGATTGTTGAAACATAGCATTTATTTACGTTAGCAACTGTGCTTTACATTATATTTTGAATAAACCAAACCCGTCAAGTATCAATTCTAGCAAGTGGTACATTCAATACTAATTTCAATTCTTTCACTATATATTTCTTACTTAACACAAAGACAGGTACAAAGCTATATTGAACATAAACAAACTAATTATGCATTGAAGTTGCCAGGTACACAAAACAAAAATATACCATGTCTACAATAAAATACAAAAACAAATAATAAATATAAGTTAAGAAAAAGGGGTAGACGAGAAAGAATTATATTTCTACGAATTCGATGAGCGATACAGATTTGTATTTAATTAACTTTACATTAATTAACATTCTATTTTCTGTTGACAAGCTTAGTTCAGCTTTAACACGTCATTTTGTTTTTCAACAATCAGCTCTTGCTGACATCATAGTTCACCTGTGTGGGTGTTCGTGATATTCTTTTTCTTCTTGAAAGGCAAGTACCCAATTTTCAGCCAATTCGACAACGTTTTAATTTCCATACGATTTGTATGGGGTTCTTTTTCTTTAGATTGCATATTTTTAATATAAAATAAATAAAAAATATAATAAATAAAAAATGTAATGAATAAAAATTTAATAAATAAAAAATATAATAAATAAAAATATAATAAATTTAATATTTTCTGGTAGATGCTAAAGATAATCAACAGAATTTTCAGACAGAGCCACAAGGATTTTATTCAGAAGTTGTTATCCTCAAGATTTTAAAACAGCCAGAATTATATACAAGTCTGTTTGTGAAACAAACAATAAATCATTGCATAGCAATTAGTAAGGGTCGGCACGAAACAGAAAGCTGTGAAGTGGGATAGCCCCTTGCTGTTCTTTAATGCTGAAAGGTTTTTGAAAGTAATCTTCTTTTACAAATAATTTTCAAACAAATTCTGCATTCAATGTGTTTCACAATTTTCAAAAATTTCCTGAACTTAATCTTCTTTTTCAATTTTTTAAAAATAACTTATAATTCCAATGTCGTGTTTCAAATAGTTCAAAAATTCCATGGATCTTTTATTCCATTTGAGCTGCTTTCTGAAGTAGATAAAATTATAAATCTAATCCCGAAAGAAACACCTATAGGAAAACAAAATATGTTTTATATTACAATAATTCCATGTAAAATATTTATTTACATGGTTTAAGGAAAATTTAAAGTTAAGACTGTTTGGAAAAAACTCAGGCTGTTCTGACCCATAGTTTTTACCCTTGCTTGTTTACATTGAGGGTGTTCCCTAAAGATCTTCCTTATTGTTCACTTCTAAAATCCATATAAAAAATGAAAGCATTAAAGTATGCACAATAGGAATCACAAAAAAAATTGAACGAAATCAGAAATCTGACAAGTCACAGTACTTAAAGATTCGCCTAATAAATAACAAGAATTGGATTGATGTAGAGAGGAGTTGAAAGACGATTGTCAGAAACATCCTCAGGTTTCAACCTCCAATTAAACTTTGTTTGATGTTTATTACACTCACTTTTCTGGATTGTAATTTGTCAGATTTCAATGACAATTTTGTTTTTTTCATCGACTAAATATTAATTTGGGTCCCCCGTAAGTATATTTCCTTCTTTTCATTTGAGAAAAATATTCTAAAAATGTCCATAAAGGGTGATCTTAATGGAGCACCCTGTATAACTACATTACATACAACTGCATTAGCTACAAATTATATCATACATATAAGTTATTAAAAGAACACAGAAATAACGTTCCCTAGTTCAGCGTAAAAGGGTCTAGGTGGTTTTGGATTCGTAGAGAAAGCATCAATGTACATTTTTTTCCGATTTACTAAAAAATACTTGAGTTTTAGATTGAAAAATAGATTGAGATTAATTTAGGCCTATGAAGGACTTACTTAGGACTATTAAGGACTTACAGGAACACAAGTGCAGAAATTATTTAAAGCAAACACTTTTTTGTAACATTTTTGTAATGTAAACACTTTTTTGGGCTGGTGTTGCAGGTGTTGTTCGGTATGCAGCAATAAGGGTACGCAAACAACGTTTATAATTTAGTTTTCTTTAGAGCTGAAATTCGAAGGGGAAAAAAGATACTATGACGTCCTGAGCACACGATAAAATCCATGAAAAATAATATAAATAATATAAATAATTGTAAAAGCTGTGCTCTTTTTAAAACCATACTAGCTTAAAAAATATTGAATAATAAAAATTATTGCGTTCTTTTTAAAACTATAATAGCCAAAACATATTGAAAAATAAAAATTATTTAAATTTAAAAAGGTACCTAATTTATTGCATTTCTGTAGAATTTTTATTTTGAAAAGAACACGTATGAAATATTTACAGACATTTAAGTTCCCGGATGAACTAAAGCATCATCTTATATTCAAACCAATTACCAGGTTTTAACTTAAATAGGTTTATTGAAAGTTCAGATATTTTGCGAACAGGGTAAAAAAAAAATTGAATGGAGAAAAATGGATTTTGAAGCAAAACTTTGAGTAAATAATTTTAATAAAAATACTCGAGTTCGAAGATGATTCCAGTTTAGAAATGCTGTGTGTGTTACTGTTTGTTTTCTGAGAGTTGGTTCCAATATTTTTGCTATAACTTTAGCATTTTCTTTTTTTTTTTTGGTCTTATCTTACAGTTGATGTCAAATTGCTCAGAACGAAACAGGTCACAACATATAATTATTTTTAAAAGAAGATGGAAATTTTTTTTAAGAAAAACACTTTAGACCCACTTAACAGATGCATATATATATTTTTTTCTAATTTTTCTAAGAAATGAATTTTCTTTTTTTATCTTCTTCTTTTCTTTAATTTTTAAATTAGATAAATTATTTTTAGTATAAGTTTTAACCAGCTTATTAGAATTTTGTTTATGTCTATGTGAATTAATTTTTCAGATCACTAAATTTAGATTTTGTGCGATTGTAATTGAACCTAACTTTTTAATTCTATTCTAATTTGATTGTTTTTTAAAATTTCTTTTAAAAGATAAATTATGTCAAAAATTTAATTGTTAAAGTTTTTCTTTGTGTTACTAATGCTGCCATCTAACAACGGAATAAGGATTCACATAAGCGGTATAACTACTTTAATATGATGAACTTAAATTAAAAACTCCGTAAGTGAATGAATGGAGTATAATTGGGTCCTCTCTGTAAAACAGGTTGTGCCGTGTGTGTGGCTGAAATCGTATTCTTGGCCATAGATGGCGCCACAGGAAAAAGCAGGAAATTCTGCCTTTGAATTGAAAATTCGCTTGATTTCCCAGGCAGGCTCGCTGGTATTGGTATGTGGCATAAGTAACAGCAACAACATAACTGTTGTGGGGAACGGTACGGAGATATGACGAAGAAACACCGCAGAAAACCTGACTATCTCCCAAGTACTCGCATATATATCGTTGAGCACTCGAAAGTT
Organism: Parasteatoda tepidariorum; assembly: GCF_043381705.1. Taxonomy (NCBI): domain Eukaryota; kingdom Metazoa; phylum Arthropoda; class Arachnida; order Araneae; family Theridiidae; genus Parasteatoda; species Parasteatoda tepidariorum. The sequence continues at coordinate 25,704,943 of NC_092205.1, read as the reverse complement.
CTGCTGACCTTCGATAATGTCTAGAAAGATGTTAGAAACCTTAAGAACTGTCTTTCTACTTGGAAAAAATCTTAAAATAGTTCCCAAATAATGCGTATAAAATTCAGATTTTATGAGATGACAAAAGTACAAAAACAATTTAGTGAACTTCAGAGGTGTCAAGGAAGTTAAAAAACTTGAAAATCTCCGGCAGCGGGTTAGAAACTTTTCGGCACTGCTTCAGGAGCGTCGAAACTGTCTGACCACTTATAAGGGCCACCACAAACAAGTACAGAAGTAATATACATAAAATTCAGCTTTTATAAAATGGCGTTAGTGCAATCTCATTTCATTACCTTTTGAGGTTGTCTGGCAGGTGGGGTTTCGCTTGCTAACTGGTTGCTTCAAAAACACCTTAAAATAGTTGCTCAAATCACTTATATAAAATAGAGCTTTCATAAAATGGCGTAGTAAGGTCCGATTTTCCTAACCATTTGAGGCTGTCCGTCTACTGCAAAAACATCTTAAAATAGTTATTCAAATAGCATATTAAAAATTCAGTTTTTGTAAAGTATCGTAAATAGGGCCCCATTTTGTGGACATTTGTAATCTGTTACCGGTAATGCCAATACAATATCAACAGTAGTCTACCGCTCTTTTACTCGCCCTAGTGAACTTGCGTAGAACAGGTTTTAGCCTTCATAATATGACGTAGATCTGGTGTACACGGGATCATGTTCCGTGAAGTTTTCTAGAAAGCTGTTGCCAATTTTTTCCACTATACAATTCGAATGGATCGTTCTTATTTCGGATGGAATCTGAAAGGAACTGCACTGAAGTGAACATATAAAAAATTTAATAATCAAAGATTTTGAAAATATAATTTATTTGAAAATATTTAGCGTAGAAGAATGAATCATCATGCCAATAGTTTCTTCAAAATTTGGTTTTATGTCAGGTAGTTCACTTCGGAGATATGAGTGTCATATTGCACAATTTTGAACTTGTTTTTGGAATATGGATAAGCTGAGACTGAATAAAATAAAATAAATTATGGTTGAGGTGAAAATGAAGAAAAAATTAAAATGGTTATAGAGAAACTATATTTTTTTATTGTTTAGTTTAATTATTTTACTTTAAGGGGAAGTTATGTTTTTTATTTTTTTATATTTCCATTTTTTTATTTTTTTTTAGTTTTTATAAATGCATGTCTCTTTCGTAATTTATTTATATAATAAAAGAATTTGTTTAATTATTTTTTAGATTCTATTTTACTTATATTTCATGAAAATAATTAAATTATTAAATAATTAATGGATTATTAATTAGATATTGATATAATTTGCTTCTAAACTCATTACTAATTTAGATACTGTCTTAAATCTAAGAATCCTTGAGACGCTTCTGCGGAACCCTGGGATTCCGCTGAATACGTTGTGGGAAAAGCTGTTCCAGAAAGTTGAACATTGGACAAAATTCCGATTTTAAGATTCCAATCTCTCAAACACGAAATTGAGTTTAAGAAAATTTTTTAAAATTAACAAACACTTATTTACAAAAATATATATATATATTACCTTCCACAACTCTAGTGCCAAACTTCCTGAAATCAGACGTTTTCATTCACCCTCGTTTCAGCTTCATCCCGTTTTTTATCACGGCATCTAAATAGTTAAAAAAAAATGTTTCCTGCAATTTTTCTTCAAGATAAATAATGCGCTCAAAATTACAATTTAAGAAATGTTATGCTTTTTGTTAAAAAAGTCCCTTAAAAGTATTTATGGAACAGAGTTTGGTATTTATATATATAAAAATTTCATTTAAATGAAAATACCTTTTGCAAAAAAGCTTGATAAGGAATCTATAATTAATTAGACCAAGGACGAAACCAACTGGAGAGAAATACATTACTGATTCTAATGCTGATAGTCCATCACATGGAAGTTCTGAAAAGAAAGAAAATCTGATTGGAGAAAGAGAGTTGCAATGTTATGTGAAAAAGTATTTGGCAACAATCGTTTCATGAACAATCACACTTTTATTTCTATTGGAACAATACTACTAGTCTTAGGATAATAACAATTCCATTATTTTTACATTAATTAATTGCATAAAGCACTATTACAATAGTACAAAGCAAAAAATTTCTGTAAAATTACAGTAAGAAAATAATATCTGTTCAGTCAGGAAATTTTATATTCAAATGCCGAGTTTTACAAATGGTGTTGAACAGCGGACCCAATTCTTAGTTCACGCTTATTGACGTTGCTTTGTAGCTTTGAACCCAGCCCAGAAGACAAAGAAACTTCTGGATCAGGCAAAGGGACAAAGTAGCATTCGTGGAGGACTTTTTGACGGGATTATTCCGCATTTGCGTTATACGGAGAGGAAGACCATGCAAACCTCCCAAGGGCCGGACGGCAAGAGGATTCAAACCCATAATCCGCTTACCACAGAGAATATTTTACGTTAGCACTATGGTAGACGCGAGACGGGAGCAGAATTCGTATCAACCAGTCATCGATGGAATTCGAACCTGGATCACCTAATTGGGAGGCAAATGCTCTACCTCCTGAGACACCGCGGCTCATATAACAGAGTTTTTCATCAATAAAGTTACAAAAAACACTAATATAAAATATTTCAAACCATGATTCTTGCATCTTCGACCTGAAGATTGATTTTGTCGCACTTAGTTTTTAATTGAATACTTTTCTGCATGGTGACCGGGTATAAAAGAAAAATCCCAATGTAGCTGATGCATGTTAGGAAAGGCAACTAAAATTAGTACCCAATGTCCTGAAGTAGAGCCTACACCCTGCCCCTGGGGATTATATTATATCCTTCAGGTTGGGGGTTGGACGTCTGACCAATTACTCCTCCTTGTAAAAGACCGCTAGTTTAGAAACCTCAACAATATCCAGCTCCGTTATACCCAGGCGAACCAGACCACTTGAGATTTGGTACATGGAGCCTCCGCATCCTGTATAAGGGTGGCTCACTCAAGGATTAGAAATTGGAAGGCAGTTGTCATGGATAGGAGGCGCTGGCGTTTGTCAGCTATTGAGGCTGCCAGGGCCTGCAAGGGGCTGCTGCGCAGACAAAGAAGGAGAAGTTTTCTTTAGCTATTAATCGTTGTAAAGAGTATAGGCGTCTCAAGATAACGCGATGTCAACACTCTCTACACTTTTCTCCGCAGAATTCTCAAAAACTAGTTTTTTTACTCTTTTAACCGTAACGTATTGTCGAGGTGAAAATTCAAGATTTTTAGTAATCTTGGTAATGGAGGGGGAAAAGTGTGTAGAGTGGGAAAATCGTGGAACCTTGACACTCCTATTTTATATATATAGCGTATGAGATTCCATACTAATTTAAAAATTAGTGTATCTGTCTTTTTTATTATAAGAGCTAAAAATATTCTGAGAAAAACATGGTTTTTAAGACACTTCTCAAAATTATCTCACTGATTTTAATAATTATTATAATCATTATTATTTTGGCCTAGTTCAAACATAAAATTACCATAAAATTGAATAGTAATTATTAATCACTTTATTGACAAAATGTGTTTTTACTTACTTTCACAATTAAATTTACGAGGATTGAACGTGTATCCAGAAATACAAGTGCAAAACTTCAGAGAATTTATCATCGTGCAACTATCTGAATTAGGTCCACAATCACATTCTGTCAAAAATTTTAAGTAAAAAAACATGCACATTAGATAAATAGTTAAATGAAAAAGGAAATGTCAAAAATGCAACAGCGGCAGTATCTTTTGCTCATGAAAAAAGAAAAAGCTATAAATTTCTTCACCCTTAAGCAAAAAACGATTAAAAAATTTTAAACTTTAGATATTAATATTTTTTTTTTGCTATTTTTTTTTCTTTTTCGGTATTTTTATTAGTTTTTCACTGAAATATTCTCCTTAACACAAACGTCTTTTCGAGTGTACTTATCATGGACAAAGCGCAATTATTTTCGAAATTAAATGTAATCGAAATTTAGATATTACGTCTATGTATACATAGCTCTAAAATAATTTTTTCTCCAATTTAAAACAAATTGTATTAAAAAATATTACAATTTTTGCGTCTGCTCTTACAAAAAAGGAGTTCTTACGTCATTGGCCATACTGCCATTTTGTTTAAAAACAATTTACTTGATTGACTTATTTTGTTTATTTAAAAGCATGTAGATTAATGCAAAAATAAACTTAAGGGTGAGGCTGATAGCATTGACATAGTATTTACTTATCATTATTTTATAACATTATTTTGAATAATATTACGTTACTTTGAATAATACATAGCCTAATTCGGATACATCTTAGGAAATATTTAAGACCGGATTAGATCAGTCGGAAAACTACGTTAATGTTTCATAAATGCTTAATTTGACCTATTCTAATTTATGTATATTTTTTATATTATCCCTTCAAAAAACTGCTTTGATACTGCTTTGCTAGCCACAATGGCATTAGTGTTGATAAAAGTGTTCATATAAATAAGTATTCAATTCATTTTTAAGGATAAAAAGCCAGAAAAAAATTAAAATGAAACAATTTTTGTTAAACAAAATACAGTTTTGAGTAAATAATCATATGTAAAACAAAGAAAAGTGTTCAAAATGAAAATTATTGTGTCAAAAGTGCTTTTTTAACATTTGATTAATAGAAAAAATATTATTTTCCAATTATGTCAAAATCTGTCCAAACAGTTTGACGTATTAATATATTCAATTACAAATTGAAATCAGAGGTAATAATATATTTTCAAAGAACAGATTTTACGAACAGCTACGAAATATTACAAAGAATCAAAAGGTTACGAGAAAAATAGTGTTATTCCACAAATAATTAATATTTTGAATTAAACAAAAACTTGATTGTGTTAAAGCAGTAATTTTTCCTTAACACGATCAACACAATATTAAATGAATTAAAAGAAATATGCGGAATAAAGTTATAAACTAGTTAAATACTTAAAAATATGTATTTAACTCAATAAATACCATGATAACTTATATGTTAGTAAGTAAATGAGATTATCATCAATGAAAGCTCATTATTGTAATTCCCAAAGTAGCCTCACAGCTATGTTGTTACACAGTTGAATTGGCGTCATTGTTGGAGCGATGGATTGCCACCGTAATAAAATTCAAATCAAAAAATATTATAAGAATATTAAATAAGCACATATTAACCCTTTTAAAAAGCAATTTTAACCACATAATCTATTTAATTGAAAAAAACAAACTAATGATTTAAATTTTTCCCATATAAGCATTGGTTTTTAATTTACTGTTTAGGAATTAAGTATGTTTTCATACAAATAAAAGTGTAACATCCCTAGCAGAAAATTAACTTGGGCCCTCATTAAACCAAAATTCACGAATCTTGGCTCATTAAATGTTCAGAAGGCCAATATTTTCTGTTAAAGGCCCTATATAATCCGTGAATTGTCCGATTTACCCAATATTTTACAACCACCTTATAACCAATATCGGCCTTATATAGAATTATAAAATTCATCTTATATTTTATGATATAATCGTTATTCAGCCACTATAGACTATATATAGGCCGATATTGGCCCTATATAGGATCGATATTAAACAATCCATACATTCCAATATTGGTTCTTCGGTGCATGTGTATATAGGACCCATATTGTAAGCCCAACCGGGGCCAATTGTTCCTATGGATGTGCATATAAAGTGTTGATGATTCACCAAAATTTTTTAGAGGCACGTAACTTGCACCTTTAAAATTACAGAACACCAGACTAACAGTATATTAAAAATCATAAAATTGTGTTCTTACTTACTTTCGCATTGATCTGTGCCAGGGTTGTACATGTAATCAAAATTACAAGTGCAGAGTTTGAAAGAACCCATCATCTCGCAGCTTTTTGAATTATTTCCACAATCACACTCTGTTGAAAATTCAACATATCATAAAATAACATAAAAAATAACTAATGAAAGGTTCATGAACTTGAACTCATGTTCAGCAAATTCATCGACTCATAAAATTTTATTCGTTAAATGGGGGTTATTCGAAATATAAGACTTGTTCCTGCAATTTTCTTATAGAATAGTCCTAATATAACAATAATTTGAAATGGTATTCATTTTATCCAATAGTAAAAATGTTAGTAAATTTTTAGCATTTAACCTCCTAAAAATTGGCTTTTTTTAATCTTTTGTCCGTCTATTGTATTAATTATTCTAATAAGCAACTTTCTGTTTATTATTTTTGAAAAAGAAACTGATACGAAAAGCAAATATTAGTGACCGATGCACGCGTTTAAATTTTCAGAAAAATATACTGCTTTAATTTTTTTAAGTTGCTAATAGAGAGATGAGCGAATTTTGAGAAGGCCATTAAAGAAAAAGAAGATTTTGGGTGTATACCTTTTATAGAATCCTTTAAAAAACTGCTTTGATACACACTAGCTATATAGCATTAGTGAGGATAATTTATATAATTAAGTATTTAATCCTTTTTCACAAATAAAAAGCAAGAAAAATGAAGCAATTTTTATTAAGAAATACAATTTTGAGTAAATTATCTTATGTAAAACAAAAAGGTGTGCGAAATGAAAGTTTACTACATCAGAAGTGTTTTTTAATATTTCTTTTCTAGAAAAAATATTATTTTGTAATTAACTCAAAATTTGTCCAATCTGTTTGACAAATTCAATGACAAATGAGCGGAAGATTTATTAAAATATTTTAGAATAGCTACGAAAAATATTTTTTTTTCATAAGTAATTAATATTTTGAATTTAAAATAAAATTTAGCTGCATCAAAGCATTACTTTTTCTTTCACTTTCAACACAAAATTAAACGAATTAAAAGAAATATGTGGAAAAGTTATAAACCAGTTAAATACTTTGAAAAAGAAAACATGTATTTACTTAATAAATACTTTGATAACCTATGTGTTAGTAAATAAATGAGAATATTATCAATGAAAGCTGAAAATTGGAAATCTCAAATTAGCCACGCAGGTATGGGTTACATAGTTGGAGTTGGTGTCATTGTTGAAAAGATGGATAGTCTTCTTTATGACATTATTTGTTAATTAAAAAAAGGCAAATCAAAAATTATTATAAGAATATTAAACAAGCATATAAAACGTTTTAAAAAACAATTCCAATCACTCAATCTATATAATTGAGAGACAAACTATTGATTCACTTTTCTACCATATAAACATTGAATCTTAATTTGCAGTTTAGGAATTAAGTGTGTTTTCATGATCATTAAAGTGTAACATCTTTAGCTGCAAAATAACTATTGCCCTCATCGAACCAATATTAACTAATTTAGGTTCAATAAGGGTTCAAAGGGCAGTAATTTACTGGTATTGGCCATACAAAGAATTATCAGATTTACCCGATATTTCATAATATGTTCGTTATTCAGCCACTATAGACTATATATTAGTCTTATATAGGCCGATATTGGCCCTATATAGGACCAATATTAAAATCTCTAGACATCTCAATATTAGTCCCTTGGTGCATGTTCATGTAGGACCCATAATGTGCCCATTTTGAGCCCAATAGGGGCCAAGGTAAAATTGTTGCTAAGGATGCACATGTAAAGTGTTGCCGATGCAACAAAATTTTCGGAGGTACTTAAAAACTAACACCTTTAAAATAACAGAACACCTATTATTTTAAAGGTGTTATTTTGCAAGTTTTATATGTGCTAATTTACGCCTGAAAAAAAAAACAGAAAAATTTCCCCTGTTTTTAGCAACCTCATGTTCTAATGATCCTCCTCTCTTGTACGCGTGTTTTCTTTTTTTTAAAATTTTTTTTAATGTAAATCTGAAATTTTCCGAAAAAACATTGCTTTTTTTAAGAGTATGACTATATTAAAAGTATTGAAATTTTCAGAATTTCAAACAAATGATTTCCTTAAAAGTAAGAACTAATAAAAAATTACTTTATCCTTAACATTGTGTTCATACTTACTTTCGCTTACGCATTCATTCCTGTCAGCGTTGTACATATATCCAGGATAACAAAAGCATAATTTATCAATAAATATCAGCTGGCAGCTTTTTGAATTATTTCCACAATCACATTCTGTCGAAAATTCAATGTATTATAAAAGAAAATAAAAAGTCGATAGAATATAAGAAATAAAGGAAATGTTGATGAAGTTGGACCCCGATTTAATGAATTCATCGAGAAAGAAGGTTTTATTTGAAATTTAAGGGTTGTTTTCGCAATTTTCTAGTAGAATAGCCCCAATATGCAACTACCCAAAACTGCCAATAACTAGAAATTGTATTCTTTTGATTCAGCAACAAAAATATCAGTAAACTTTTAACCTCCAAAAAATAGGCTTTTCTTAATTTTCAATGACGTTCCGTTCAATGACGTATTAATTACACAAGCCTGCGAAATTGAACTTTTTGAAAAATACAAGAGAAGTTATTGTTGATTTATATGTTATTTGATGTACGGGTTTCGAAAATGACCTTCATTTTTCCCAATCACATCAGGATTTTTTATAAAATCGATATTAATGTTATTACTAAAATCCTATTTGGAAAGGAATTCTCACAAACAATTTTACATGTACTTTCCGATAACTTTTTTCTTCATTCATTTTGATCTATGTAAAATTTAATCTTGTGAAATAAAATTGATTTTTGAGCTATCAGCTAATTTTTTATAGGTTAAAATGAATAAAAAAACTGTTACCAGACCGCAGAAGTCACCTCTGGTCGAGAGAAAGACAATAAGTTCCTTATGTTCAAACTTTTTACATCAGTTTCTAGAAGAAAATCACCAACATACTATTTTAATTTGTTTTTATTGAGATAACTTACGTGAAATTGACGATTAACCAAGAATAATAAATATTGTGTATGTGTATATGAAAGTTTGAAACAAAAAACAAAAGAAACAAAACAAAAGAGAAAAGTTTCTATTTAAGTATATACTCGTTTTCCTCTGAAACTCATTTTTGATGATCTTCTTTTATGCTTAATCTCAGCTTTATCCCGAGCTTTCATCCAACAGTAGTCAACGAACATGTTCGTGTCCCATCTTCCTTGATATTTACGCTTCATATCTCTGATATCTTGATGGAACCTTTCCTCTTGTTCTTCGTTGATTGCTCCTAAATTTTCAGGGGAAAAGTCCACATGTGAGTGAAGGAAATGTATTCTTACATTCATGGAGCAACCCAACGTTTTAAATTTGTCCAGCATTTTCATTACAATTTCCTTATAATCAGGATCCTTGTAATTACCCAGAAATTTACTGATGACATCTTTGAGAGCAACCCAAGCTCCTTTTTCCGTTTCTGTCATGTTAGTCTTAAACTCTTTATCCTTCATGAGTTTGCAGATATCTGGACCAACAAATATTCCTTCTTTCAACTTAGCTTGGGATAAACCGGGAAACTTTTTGCCCAGGTATTTGAAACAATTGTCATCTTTTGGAACAGCCTTGACAAACTGCTTCATTAGACCTAATTTTATATGTAGCGCAGGTAAAAAACTTTTTTCGGATCAACTAAGCTGTTTCGATTAACATTCATGGTGATTTTGTCTTTTCAGCCATTCTTTTTTGACCCCATGTTGAGTCTTGTCACGGCTGTACCACTCACAAATGAAACATGGGTACTTTATAAATCCCCTTGTTGACCAAAAAGCGTGGAGATAACTTTCAAGTCACCACAAATGGTCCAACTGTGGTCGATATATATTATTTTGTTCAGGACGAGAGCCAGGTTTTCGTAGCATTCTTTTAAATATACTGGGTGTCCAACTGGTACTGATGCATACTGGCTCCTATGATGAAGAAGAACAGCTTTGAGACTTCCTTTAGATGAATCTATAAACAGCCTCCACTCATCTTTATTGTAGATGATATTAAATTTGCTCATCAATCCAGGAACATCAGAACAATAGACCAAGTTCTCCTCTTCATCAAAGCACTTAGCAAATTCCTTTTCACGATTCCTGTACCAATAAAAAGATGCTCCTTTGGTCAATAAGTTTTTTTCTTTCAGTCGGGAGCCTAACAAATCAGCTGCCTCTTACGAAAGTCCAAGATCTCTGGTCAGATAATTAAGCTCAACTTGAGAGGAGGGCTGAGGTAAACCGGCTAGAGATGGTTTTCGTTCCATATCGGAGCCTTGAACTTCTGGATGTTCCGAGTCTGAAGACTCTGAAGATATGATTGGATTCAGAATTCAGTTGGAGGCAAAGGCACAGGCACATCAGTTCCATGAGGAACGGACGTATGGCCGATGGAATGCTGGATGGAATGATGGATGGAGGATAAGATATTAGTCTTTGATTTTTCTGGTTATATGCACGAACATGGCGGGAACAAAAATAACAATCATCAAAGTGGTTTTGGGGCTCTCTCTCCACTTCATAGGAATTCCAAATCGTAAAGCAGTCTTCTTTCCTTGATGTTATAAGCGTAGATCATTGAGACACAGCACACAAACTTTATGAGGTGCCCAATATTTGTCCTGGTCTCCGAGCTTCATGCCAAAATATGCGAGATAAAAATGTCTTACATGGTTTGTAATGCCTCTCATGCAATTTTTAACAACACTATATTTGCCGTATGTATAACAAAAGTCATCTGGGAAATTTTCGCAATGTCTTGAACTCAAAGCCATGTTTTACGAAACGCACAGAAAAAAGAAAACTTTAAAACGACTCCCTATTACGTTTGCTATTGTTTTTGAAAGGTCAGCGCACCTAGATAAGGATTCTCGCGAAGCTGTTGGTGGAGAGAGGTTGTTACAGAGAGAGGGACGGTGACAGGAAGTAGTGATAGAAGGGTACTTTTGTAGATTTGACCAAAGTAGAATGCTGGCCAGTCAAGAAGGGAAGAAATTCAAACACGAAATTTTTTTTATGGTAAATGTTCATAAAAATTCCAGTAAAATTGAATTTTTCTAAAAAATGTGACGCGATTGACATTTTTTATTATTATTTTCCATTTCAGCAACAAAAAATACATTAAGTTCAGCTATCAGACCCCTTGTATTTTTTTCATCGCAGGCCTGTGAATTATTTTAATAAGGAACTTTCTATTTATTGTTTTTGTGTGTGAATTATACGAAATACAAATATTAATAACTGAAGCACGTGTGTATAGTTTACAGAAAAAATACTATTTTAAGTTTTTTTTTAAATTGCTAATAGAGAAATGTGCAGAGTATAGATAAATAAAAAAAGAATTTCTTTGTGTACCTTTTTAAGATGATCATAAACCATTAAAATGTCTCAAAAAAATTAGCTTCTAGTTTAAAAAAGAAATCTTTTTCAATTAATGAAATAGTTCATCAATTCGGATCCTTATAATTCATTAAATAGAGCATTTTATTATAATTTAATCAGAGAAAAATAGAAATTTGTGAAATAGTGGAATTCGCCAAATCGAGGTTCTGTTTCATCGGGGTCTGACTGCATTTTAACTAAAAACAAGCTTTTGTGCATGGTTGAAGAAACTTTTAACTCATAGGATTATCTAGGGAAGGAGGAAAATTAGTATAAATGAACCATGCGTGTAATATTTACGGGCAGAAACAAAAATATTTATGTTCTTATTTCTTCTCAGTCCAATCTTACTTTTTATTTCTTGTTTATGAATTGAATTTTCCCACCACTTCACAAATGTTTTCGAAATTAAATTAAAGAATAATTAGGCTACTACGTCAATGTTATGAAATGTGTTAAATAAATCATTATCCTATGCAACCTGCACAAAACTCAAAAAGTTTCCCGATATGAAAAATATCATGAAGTTCCCTTTAATTCCTATTTTATTTCTCGGCAGTGAAGTGTAAATTTTCGACTCGAGCTGTTAAGTATGAGTTACTGCCCTCTAGAGCCGTACACAAAAATGATTGTATTTTTTCCAAAAGCATTATAATAAAAATTACAAATTGTTCCCTCCATAGAGTATTAGAAAGACTGGTTTCACCTAAACAAACAAATGCTGGTTTACCTTTACAAACGCCATCATCAAGAATGTAACCTGATCTGCAAGTACAGAATTTCGTGCCATTTACAAGGGAACATTCTGAAGCTCCATATCCACAATCACACTCTGGAATATAGCTGATTATTTAACAAATCTCTTAAATTTATCATATAAATTATGCACTGATAAATTCAATAAAGTAAGAAGAAAAAACTACAATAAATGCATATTATTTTTCGGTTTTTTAGGGAGGTATTTGCAATCCTAGGTTGCTGCAAGTGGAGCTATTTTCGAAACAAATTTATGAACGTAGCTATAGAAAAAATAATTAGGAACTCTGTAATTAAGGCCTTCACTGGTGTTAAATTCGTTAGTCTTTTTATTTTCATTCTGACTTCAATAGAGTTAGGCTTTCCAAACATTGATTCGTTCACATTCATAGCTATAGCCATCAAAATTATTATTCATGGGTGGAAGTTATAAGTAAGCTATTATTATTTACTTACTCCTTATTCCTCGCAACATAGTAATAAGTTACGTGTTATAAGATTAGTTATAAGCTAAAATTTTTCAGTTCTAATTGCTTTTTCGGTAGTTTTTCTATAAGCAGTTTAGGGAAATTCACAAATCGTCAAAACATAAAATCTTTAAGAAGCTGTTCCCAGGAAATATAACAATACCCTGACGCAGGGCACCAATTATTTATAAGTGTTGGTAGCCAGTAAAAATATTAGTACCTTTCTCATTTCTAATTTTTCTTCTTACAAATTAGAAATTTTGTTCAATACATCCATATTAAATAATCAATATACATTTGGAATGCTTTGTAAAAATGAAAAAAGTATTTATTACAGACACATAAAATATTTATTATAAAATATTAGGTAAAATATTTATTTATTATGAATATTTATTACTTTTTATGATTTCATTTAATAATGGTCATAAAAATTTTGAATTTTAAGGTACATAATTTTTTGTATCATTTTAAAGAATATAATTTTACCAGGCAAAATGCAAAATTTGAGCAAAATGGGTTGATTTGATCCTGAGAAATTAAATTTCAAGAAAACAATTATTTAAAATTCGATTTCTCAGGAACTATTCGGCCGATTTGGCTTTGCAAAATTTTATTGTTTAAAATGATGCAAAAAAATATGCAACATACAATCCAAAATTTCTTCGACCATTATTAAATAAAAGGATAATAAATAAAAAATATTTACAAAAGAATTATTTATTGCGTGCAATCACCTTCGACAAACTAATTTTATAATTGTGTAAAAAATTATTTTAATTAGCTGAAAAGTGTTTCGAGTTATATTAAAATATTCAAAATGTAAAATTAACAGTAAAGGGTTCAAACTTTGGAGTACTCTCCTGACCATTCTATTGGTTTCGTATTTTCCAGATCGCGGCAAACTTCTACAGTTAGGAGGTTAGAAATACGAATCCGTCGAAAATTTAATCAAAATATTCATTCATTATGTAGAATATATCATTCCTGAAAATTCATATTTTCATTACTTTTTTTTATGAAGGATTATTTTCTAGAAAAAATGTAAAATCACCCGATCTAACCCAACTGATCTTTGCAACTGATTTTAAATTGACTCAAATTTTAACAAACCATGGAAATTTTAAGAGATATTTATTTCGTCTCCATCTGCAGACCAGTGGAATTTGTGCTTGCGGTGATGCTGATGAAGATGCTGAACATATTCTTCTTCATTGTAGTCTGTATGCGAGTGCCCGAATGAATTTAAAGACTGATTTGAGACGTCTTTCTATTTGTTGGCCACCTGTCTTATCAGAACTGGTCAAAAGTATTGAAAGTCTTGCGGCCTTGCGGAATTTTGTTTTTAATGTAAATTTGTAAATTTTTCTTCTTTTTGTTTTCTACTTACAACTGTAAGCCTCATGCTATACTTTGTGGTGCATGAGGAGTTTTAAGTCGTTTAAATAAAAAAAAAAAATAACCCAACTGATAGGGTAAGATTGGGTAAACATGTTAACTCGATAGAAAATTTGAAAAATACTGGAATTTCAGTGAAAAGGTAGCAGGTATTTCTATTTTAAATAAAAATTTAAAAAAAAATATGCATGTAATTTACTTCAGACATAGTCGTGGCCGAGCTTAAGGGGAGGGGCACAGACGGACCGGAATTTCGGATTGATTACGGGCCGAAGAAAATTTTTCAAAAAAATATTGTTTTTATTAATTGGTTTTTCTAAAGAAAATTACAAAGAATTTCTTCGTTTCCATACGAAAACTGCATCTTTGCATACTTCAAAAATATAAAACAATGCTTTTTGTGGTTTGAATAAGTGGCCCGTAATAAAATTTCGCTTCCGAACCGAAGCTTCTTTTTCAGCCATGGATGTAATCATCTACTTTCTCTGTAGACAGAAGGCTTGGTGTTCACATCAGGAATTTACCTGCAGTGCTATTCAAAAATAAAAAATAAAAAAATTAACAAATCTGACGATTCTGCGAATGGTGAGCTAATATAGGATAGACAAGATAGTACCAAAACTAGATCATAATAATCTTTGACCATGGTTATTTACAAAATTTTTTTTGACAAAAATGACTGTACTTTTTCCAAAAGCATTATAATGAAAATTATAAATTGTTCTCTCCATAGAGTACTAAATTTCGCAAGGACTGGTTTCACCTAAACAATTAAATGCTGGTTTTACCTTTACAAACTCCATCGTCAAGAGTGTAACCTGATCTGCAAGTACAAAATTTTGTGCCATTCACAAAGGAACATTCTGAAGCTCCATGCCCACAATCACACTCTGGAATATAAATGAATATTTAATAAATCTCTTAAATTTATCATATAAATTATGTATTGCAAAATCAATAACGAAAAAAAACTGCAATAAACGTATATTATTTTTAGGTTTTTCAGGGAGGTATTTGCAATCCTAGATTGCTGCAAGTAGAGCTATTTTTGCAGCAAGTTTATGAACGAAACCATAGAAGAGATAATTAGGAATTCTCTAATTAAGAAGCTCTCTGGTGTTAAATTTGTGAGTCTTTGGATATTCCTTCTGACTTCAATAGAGTTAGGCTTTTCAAACTTTTATTCGTCGACATTTACAGCAATAGGCGTTTAAGTTATTATTCATGGCTGGAAGTTATAATTGAGCTATTATTATTTACTTGCAGGTATATACTCCTTATTCCTCACAACATAGTGATGAGTTACGTGTTATAAGATTGGTTATGAGCTATAATTTTTCAGTTATAAGCAGAAATTATTGTTTTTTGTGTTGTTTTTCTATAAGCATTTAGGGAAAATCCGAAAATCGCCCAACATGAAATCTTTAAGAAGCTGCTAGCAGGAAATATAATAATACCCTTACGCAGGGCACCAATTATTTAAAAAATGTTGGTAGCCAAAATAAATATTAGTACCTTTCCCATTTCTATTTTTTTCCTTCTAAATTTGAAATTTTGTTCAATACATCCAAGTATAAAAATCAATAACTTACATTGGTAATGCTTATAGTAAAAATGAATAAAATATTTATTGCAATATAAAATACACATAAAGCATTTATAATAAAATATTACATAATGTATTTTGTTTAAATATTTATTGTTTTTTATGATTTCATTTAATAATGGTCATAAAAATTTTGAACTTTAGTGTACATAATTTCTTGCATCATTTTAAAGCACATAACATAGCAAGACAAAATGCAAAATTTGTGCAAAATCTGCTCAATAGTTCCTGAGAAATTAAATTTAAAAAAAAAATTGTTTAAAATTCGATTTCTCAGGAACTATTCGACCGATTTTGCTCAAATATTGAATTTTGCATTGTAATATTGTTTAGAATGATGCAAAAAAATATATACCCTACATTTCAAAAATTTTCTGACCATTTTTAAATGAAATGATAATAAAAAAACGGTGTTTCCACGCAAAAAATATTTTTTTGCATGGAATCACCTTTAGACAAAGGAATTTTATAATTGTGTGAATTTTTTTTAAATTAGTTATATTAAAATATGCAAAAAGTAAGATTAACATTAAGGGGCATTTAAATGCTAATATAAATGATAACCTAATTGCACGATAACCTAAACATTTAAATGCTGCTTTTACCTTTACAAACGTCATCGTCAAGAGTGTAACCTGATCTGCAAGTACAGAATTTCGTGCCATTTACAAAAGAACATTTTGACGCTCTATGCCCACAATCACACTCTGGAATATAAACAAATATTTTTTAAATATCTTAAATTTATCATGTAAATTATGTATTGCAAAACTCAATAAAGAAAAAAAAACTGCAATAAACGTATATTATTTTTAGGTTTCTTAGGGAAGTATTTGCAATCCTAGATTGCTGCAAGTAGAGCTATTTTTGCAGCAAGTTTATGAACAAAGCCATAGAAGAGATAACTAGGAACTCCTAAATTAAGAATCTCTCCAGTGTTAAATTCTTGAGTTTTTTGAATTTTCTCTCTGACTTCATTATAATTAGGCTTTCCAAGCTTTTATTCGATCATATTTACAGTTATATGCGTATATGTTATTGTTTATTGCTGGAAGCAACTAATAAGGTATAAGTATTTACATGCAGACTCCTTATTCCTCGCACCTAAGTGATAAGTTGCGTATTATAAGATTAGTTATAAGCTATAATTTAGTTATAAGCTGTTCAGTTATAAAATTTAGGTTAAATGGGATTACATTTCCATATTTATTTCCTATTGTTAAATTTCATAAAAGTCCAGTAAAATTTAGGTTTATTGCGTTTGGTACTAACTGCTACAATTCTGATATTAGTAAAAAGTTTATAATTTTCTAAGAATTTGTACACAAGTATTCCACATGCACAGATTATTGAAATTTTTAGCTGCATTTTTGATAAGTACTTATTTAATAAGAAAATAGATAAATCTTATTGGTTGTATTTATGTAGGCTTAATCTTTTTGAGAATGAACTTTTTAATGGTTCAGATTTTTATAAACAAACTATTGGAATTCCACAAGGTAATTCCTTTTCTGGTGCTTTTGCTAATATTCTTTTAAATTTTTTTGATGCTAAATTTCTTGAGTATAATGAATTTAATGCTTTTAGATATATTGATGATTTGATTTTGTTTAATTGTGATAATTATAATTTTATTTATAGTATTTATTCTGAAGAATTGGCTTTGAAGAAAACTAATAAGAATTTCTTAAATGTTGAATATTTAGATTTTAAAGTTGATATTTAACGGTTTAGATTTTTATAAACAAACTATTGGAATTCCACAAGGTAATTCGTTTTCTGGTGCTTTTGCTAATATCTTTTAAAATTTTTTTGAAGCTAAATTTCTTGAATATAATGATTGATATTGTTGATAAAATAATTAAAATTGGTGTTTTTGATAAAAGAAAAGCTTTTAAATTTAAAGTTATTTTTTTCTGCAACTTTAATATTAATCTGTGTAATAAAATTTTCAAAAATTCAGTTTTTTCACAATTGGTTAGGATTAAAAATATTTGCAATAACGTTGAAAGTTTTCAGGAGGCTGTGAATAATTTTTTGAATAATTTGAATAAGAATGATTTTCCTTTTAATTATTGTAATATTAATTTTTTGATTAAGAAAATGATTGAAGAATTCTAGTTTATTATTTCTTTTAACGGGGCGTGATTCAAGTCTTAACTGAGCAGCCTCAGTTAAGCATTATACTAATTTGTTACGTAATCTTTTCTTTTACTATTCTTCTTTTTTATTCTGCACATTTCAATAGAGGGCCTTGTTTTCTTTTGTTTTAGAGTTTCCTCTGCATATAGTTTGTTTGTGAAATCACTGTTTGACCGGTTTAATGTAAGTTTTTATTTTCTCAAGATTTTGTTGAAATTCCTTTTCTGATTTGGTTTTATGTATTACACTAATTTGCTTTATATTACACGTAATTCTTCCTGGACTTCTACAAAACCTCCGGGTACTGAGAGAGTTAATTTTGGCAATTGTCCTTTCTCTCAATAGAAAAAGGTTTTGTTTTATGGCTTCCGAGGCCGGTACCCCCTGTAGACATCGGCTTCGGTGATCATATTTTTATTTTTATTTCCATTGTTTTCTTTATTGCTTCAATTATTCTTTCATTTGAAAATTCTGCAGCATTTAAGCGCGTTTCTTTCAAAGATAGTTTTGTCATTTTAGAATTTAATATTTTGTATTCTTTTACGAATATTAAAATATAATAAATTTTTGAAAGAAATTTCAAAGTACTAAAAATGAGCAAAGTATAATGATTTTACTATTAAACATGTACATTATCTGAGAATTTGCGATTGCGCGTAAAAAGTTCTATTACAGCGGATTTTTATGTACATTTTTAAATTGGGTCGCAACTTATTGAAGCTTCCGAGCGCAGGGATCCCGAAGAATTTAGAGGGAAAATTCCAAAAACACGAACGTCGCAGAAAAATTAAAAACTTCATTTGAATAAAAACATTTGCTTCTTATTACTTTGCTAAAATTATAATCGTTTGCGTTTATTCATTGTTTAAAGTATGATTTTTGCACGTCATAGAAATTTCGAATATCACATCTACGAGATTATTGTTTGACGAGCTCGAATTCGGCATCGATTTCTTCTTGCACTCTGGTGACTTTTCAGCAATTATTGTCAAAGATTTTTACATGGTTTTCTTAAATCCCCATATTTTGAATATGATCTTATCACTGAAGAATTTCAAGCATATTATAAAGAACATTATCATAATAATTTTTTGATACATTTGCGCCGATTTTGTCGAGAATTCATATTTTTATTTGAAAGATTCTTTCATCTGTTATACTTATGGATTTCTAAGTAATTTTAAAATCCCGATATTTTGAAATCGCAACTATGCTCGGAACTATTACAACTCTTGAATTTCGAATCGCACATGTAAGCAATTGATTTTCAACCACGTTAATTCGAGTTTGCATTTATTTCATCGCAAATTTCTTTGTATTTTCAGCAATTACTGTAACAGAATTCAAAATAGATTTCTTTAAATCCTTTGAACATTTAGCTAGACATAAACATTGAACATTTGAACTTTGAACATTTTGAACATTTAGCTAGACATTATTAAGCAGGTGAACTTCTAATCGTACATTTGATTAATAACTTTCTGACGCACGAGTTTGTTTTGCACCAATTTCATCAAGAAGTCATGTGCATATATATTTTTTAATAACTTTTTCGACAGTTAAGCCCATGGATTACTAAATAATTTCCAATATTTCCGATAATTTTCCATTTTTAATTTGAAATGATCAAAAATTTCGAACCGGACACATGATTAAGAGCCTTTCGATTTTCGATCACCTTATGGCAAATTTATATGGTTTCCGATCACAATCACACAGTTTTTTCTTTGTATTTTTACATGATTTTTGAAATCCTATTTTTTTGCAAGATACTATTACTAAACTAGGAATCAGAAATTTCAGGAATGTACTACAGTGCAAAGATAAAGAAAACATAGAATTTTTCTTCCATAATTGTTGAAAATACAGACGAGAATGAAGAACAAACTATCGCTTGAGATCAATTCTCCGACCGACTTTTCTTTCGATAAATATTGAGCTACAAAAAAAATATCAATTCATAATTAAAAGCTAAAAATTTATTCGCCAGTCAAAATGTATTGGTTTCCAATGGCAACCGGTATATCGTATTTCTCGAGTCTTGCCCCTGCCGTCACAAATGTCCTTGTTTTAGAGCATAACCTGATTTGTATTTACGGAGATTTTTGACGTTCACATGAGAGCATTCTAGAACATACCAGCAGTTGCAGAATTAATAAGCTACTTAAAACCTGCTATATAACTATTCAATTTCTAAAATCAGACAAATGAAAAAAAGTTACAATTGCGGAAAAGTTGTACAGGATGAGTTCGAACGAATTTAGGTTGCTAAACTTGCAAAAATTTTAAAAAAGAACCCTAAGATATTTCCTTTCTAATCTGGGACAATTTTCAAAGTTTGGTTCAATAATATTTGGATTTTCGTTTTAATCGTAGATTAGTTAGGTTTATCAATTTTTTTTCTGCACTGGCCATTGGCTGCAAAATTTCAGTTTGTTCGGTAGTTTTGCAAAAGAGCTTTAATGTAAAAATAGTGAAATGTTCTTTTCATAAAATGAGGAACAATTTTAAACTAGAGTTGACAATACTCGCTGGCCACACATATTTTCACAAAGCTTGGATTACACCAGATAATTAAAAAGCTCTTCACCTGCACAAATGTCTTTGTTTAGAGCGTACCCTTCCATGCACACACAACGCTTTTCACCATGCATATAACAGCATTCTAAAGTTCCATATCCACAGTCACATTCTAGAATATAAGTCATGAATGGTAAATATTTTTTTACATAAATGATTAATAGTAAAATATAAAATAAATCAAATTAAGAGCAGTCGAATTAAATTCTTAAGGGATATTTCTACTTTTGTGTTCAAACGCCGAGTCAACATTGCAAGAAAATTGTGATCGAAATCATGAAAGAGACAATGTCTCTTCAGTTGAAAGAGATAATCGTCATATTTAGTCAAATATTTCTCACACTTAAAAAAAAAGCAATTTTTAAAAAAAAAAGCTTTTAAATCTAGAGTTTTATAATAGTGATGATACATAGCATTATAAGTATTAGCAATAAGTTTTGTTTATAATTTATAAAATTCAACTATAAAATTAATTATAAAATAATACTTTATGAAAAGAAATTTCTTAGGCAATTTCTTAGATTAAAAAAAAACATCTTTTTTATTCTATTATTTTTTTTTGGAAAGACGACAAAAATACGTAGCATGTTTTATTTAAAAGTGTTCCTGCTACAAAAGAAAAGTTTGTATTTCCATTTTTTTGTGCACAGAGAGAGAGAGGGGATTTATTTGTAACAAAGGTTTTAAATTTTTCTAACAAAAAATTATGTTTTGACCTGTTTCAGTGCGAGCAATTTGACTCCAACCATAAGATAATGCGCCAAAAAAGTTTCAAAACCAATTCTACGTCTTATCAGTAAAAAATTATTAATATAAGCTCTTAAATCTGTTTTTCTCAGTCCAAATTTTTCAACTTTGCGATCAAGAATTTTTGACTTCAAATTAACCTATTAAATTAAAACTTGGTAATTGATTTAAGTACACCTTCTTTAAGTTCCAAAATTCATATTGGCACGTGAATCTTGGTAAAAATTTATTTTTTGGTCAAAGGGATTTTTTCTCATAAATATTTAGAAAGTTAAGCTTTTAATTTAGGAATACTTTTTATTCATTGTTCGACAAGACCATCCCAGAGTGGAAGTTATGATTAAAGTTGAGTAAAACGAATCACTCAAGTGATTTGAATCAATAGAATCAGTTTGGTGATTTAAATCTCTGATTCGAACCACTTGTTGATTCAAATCACTACTAATTTGAATCACTTACTGATTAGAATCAGCGAATGTTTTGATAATGAAATTGATACATATGATATAAATGATTTTAATATATGCTTTTTTTTATATCTTTTTAATTTTGATGCGTATAAGACGCAAAAAATGAAGATTAACTTGAGAACTACAATAATTAAGATTAGACCCTGCTCGTTGTGTTTACCCATTCCCTGAATTGCTTTTGTACTCCCTTTCGAATTAGTTTTAAATTAAATAAATAATCCGACGAAATGGAAGCAATAAGATACTACTTGATTAAAACCATCATTCGCTTCAAAAATATGCAAAATAGAAACAACAGTTGACATGTTTCAAGAGCTCAAAAATAGTCTCCCATTTTTAAGATTTGCTAGACGAAGATTGAAATATAAAACGTGAAGTTGCCTACGAAAAATAGAAAACTAAAGGTGAGAAATAATACTAGAAAAGCCGCAGCAGCCAAGAGAGAAAATATTAAAAGAGGTGGAAGAAAAACCACAGTGGCCGAGAGTGGCAAATCAAGGCGAAATGCATTTCTAGGAGAGGTGATGAGGAACTAATGTCATTAAAAAGGGAACCAGCATTCATACATACAAAACAAGAATTAAGGGCATAAGGATGAGCGAATGTAACTGGGGTGGAAATAATTTTGGAATTATCAAAATTGCATTTAAGACTAAAATTGCAACAATGTGTAGCAATTGAAGATTCTTCTTGACATATCGTAAGAAAAAAAGATTTAATCTTGTTTTATTCATATCAATGCTGATTCCCTTGTTCGATATTAGTTTCACATTATCTCTAAATAGAGCGTAGAATAAATATTGTTATTACCTAAAGTTATTTATTTTTTTCTTCTTCTGAATGTGCTTTATGTTATTGCAAAATCTATCTTCATGCATAACTTAGTTTTCGATTGAAAGGTAGGAGAAATGTGTTTCAAATATTTAGCTGAGGTAGATAGTAATTGAATATACTTTTGTGAACATTTTGTTAGGAATGAAACACCACAAAATTGTAGGGGAAGTGATGAATTACTGTTTTTAAAATTCCTCTGTAAGAAGTAATCAGATTTTAGAACAATATGTTTTTCTTCGATTAATTACTTAGAGAAAAAGTACAATGTGAAAAAAATATAACCTACAGTTTATTTATTTATATACATGATGAAAAATGCTATTTTAATTGTATGATACGGTTAACCATCACGAGAAGTTTGATTCTCATGGACCAACAATCCATGATGATGCGAGATGATCAATGATGGTTCCAACTATACATTTCCATGATGGTTTCATGGGAAAAGCCAAATTGCTTTGTACCATCAAAGCAATTTTTTTTTATGTTGGTCTATCATAAATCAGTTCAAATTCCTACATTGGGATGATGGTTGTTCATGATCGTTCCAACATTTGATTCTTAAGAAACTGTGGTGAAAATTTCAGATGGTTCAACATGATGGTAAACAACATTACTTATGTTGGTTACCATCAAAAATATAATGATTCATGATGGAATTATTAATGGTTTCCGTCAAGATTCTGTTGATCCAACAAAGGATAACCATCAAAATATTTGACTTGGGTTTGGTTGGGAAAAGTTATAAAGTTAAAGCATTAAAATCACGCATTAGCATTAAAATATACCAACAGTCATTAAAGTTATAAAGTTAAGCAAAAAATTGTAAGAATTTATCAATCAAGCGATATCGAATACAGATAGGATAAACACTTTTAAGGTACTTTTTGAGTATAAATTTCAAGCAATTTCTAGTTAGAAATTTAAAATGAGCAAATAAGATGTTATTAAAATTTTTTTTTCAAAATACTGACTTCGATTATTGGAATTTATTGTTCAAAACAATATAATTTATTTTTTAACTTTTAATTTATTCTGTTAATTTAAGACGTTTTACCATCGCACATGAAATATTCCATATGAATAAACTATTAAAATTTTGCAGCCAGCAAAGCTTTTGCTTTGCAGTACGAACAGAATTGTTCAAAAAGACGAAAANCTACCACGTGATTTTTCAGCCAATAAAAATATTCCGTCAATAAAAATATTTTCCCCTGACATGTAATACTAATTTGAAATAATGGAATCGACAACAAAAGACAATCTCGAAAATATTTTATTTTTAAACTTTAATTTTATCTTACTTTGTATGTCTTTTTTCTCTTCATTTTCATGCATTGTCATCCAATTCTGAATTATGTGCTAAATTTGAAGTTTGTAGCTAGTCGGGAAGTTAGTTTAAAATCGATTACAAAATTCCACCCGGACAGACATACACGAAGGCAAGTTTATATAAACGTGGTAAAAAAATAAATGAATTAACTAGCTAAATTTTATTTATATTTTGCTTTATAGAGCAAAATTACTGATCCCTACCAGCCACAGGGCGACTAAATATTTCAAATGGCGATTAAACAATTGTCTGCCAGACGTCACCTTTTTCTGTCGAAAATTTGACTAGTTTTAAATATAGACTTTCTCGAATTATTGCAATATTTAATAGAATTTAATAGAATATTAAGGGAGTCATTATAAATATTTCATAGTATTCAGAAAATTACTTCATATCACGCTTTCATTTTAGAAATGAATCTTTTAACGTTAAAA
>NC_092205.1:25630920-25680418 GCF_043381705.1 Parasteatoda tepidariorum | reverse complement strand
AATGACTGTTTTTGTGAGAATGACCCATAGAAAGTGTTGATGATCCATCAAAATTTTTTGGAGTCACTTAAATAACACCTTTAAAATAACAAAACACCTATTATTTCAAAAGTGTTATTTTGCAAGCTTTATATATAGTATTATACGACAGTAAAAAAACAAAAAAAAATTCCGTTGTTCTTATTAATCTCATGTACTAATTAACCACCTCTCCTGTATGTGTGTTTTTTTAAAATAATTTTTAGCATATCTTAAATTTTCAAAGAAAACCTTGCTTTTTTTCCAGACTAACAGTATATTAAAAATCTTAAAATTGTGTCCTTACTTACTTTCGCATTGATCCGTGCCAGGGTTGTACATGTAATCAAAATTACAAGTGCAGAGTTTGAAAGAACCCATCATCTCGCAGCTTTTTGAATTATTTCCACAATCACACTCTGTTGAAAATTCAACATATCATAAAATAACATACAAAATAACTAATGAAATGTTCATGAACATGAACTCATGTTTAGCAAATTCATTGACTCATAAGATTTTATTCGTCAAATGGGGGTTATTCGAAATATAAGACTTGTTCCTGACATTTTCTTATAGAATAGCCCTAATATAACAATAATTTGAAATGGTATTCATTTAATCCGATAGCAAGAAAGTCAGTGAATTTTTAACACTTAACCTCCAAAAAATTGGCTTTTTTTAAATCTTTTTTCCGTCTATTGTATTAATTATTCTAATAAGCAACTTTTTGTTTATTATTTTTGAAAAAAAATGATGCAAAAAACAAATATTAGCGACAGATGCACGCGTTTAAATTTTCAGAAAGAAATACTGCTTTAATTTTTTTAATTGCTAATAGAGAGAAGTGCGAATTTTGAGAAGGTCATAATTTACACCAGTTTGTTGTGCCATTAAAGAAAAAGAAGATTTTGGATGTATACCTTTTATAGAATCATTTAAAACAACTGCTTTGATACACACTAGCCTTGTGGCATTAGTGAGGATAATTCATATAATTAAGTATTTAATCTCTCTTTTTACAAATAAAAAGCACGAAAAATGAAACAATTTTTATTTAAAAATGCAATTTTGAGTAAATTATCTTATGTAAAACAAATAGGTGTGCAAAATGAATGTTTACTACATCAGAAGTGTTTTTTTAATATTTGTTTAGTAGAAAAAATATTATTTTGTAACTAACCCAAAATTTGTCCAATCAGATTGACAAATCAATATTCAATGACGAATGATGAATTTAAAATAAAATTTAGCTGTATTAAAGCATTACTGTTTCCTTAACTTTCAACACAAAATTAAATGAATTAAAAGGAATATGTGAAAAAGTTATAAACCAGTTAAATACTTTAAGAAAGCATTTAACTTAATAAATACTTTGATAACCGAGACCATCAGACCGGGTCCTCTCTTGAGGCGTCGAGGAGTGAGGTTCCAGTGCTAAAATGTTTTCCTATCATAGATTCGGACGAGGCGGCAAACGAATGTTTAACTCAAAGCCTCCACCCATCTTAGACCCAGGGCTAAAGAGAATAGAAGGGCTAGTTCACACCGCTCTTAGAGCTGAAGCTACGATTTCCCTCCTCATCACGTCACTGTGTCCACAGATCTCGGAAGATCGCACGCAAAGATATTATAATAACTTTGCATCTTTCTCTTCATAAAAATAATTTAGACTTTTTCTGGCTATTAGCTTTCAAACTTTACGTAATTAACACATTATTTCCGTTCATAAACATAGTTCAAAAAAAACTTTCTTGGTTATTATATTAAAAAAATACCATTTTAAACTTATAAAAATGTTTTGCTAGTTGGTGAAAATGACACGATAAATACTTTATTTTAAAAAGTTCAGTTTTAACTTTAACTATTAAGAAAAATGAAGGCATATATCGACACTTTTTTTATCTACATATTCTTTTATAAAGATAAGTTAAGTTAAATTTAGAATCCCTGATTTTAAAATATGTCGTTAATAGCAATTTGTTCATACTTAATCATTAGGAAACATTAACCTTAAACGCTAATTACTGAAACAAAATAATAATTTAAGTTCATAATGACATTAGAAATTTTACAATTGCTTATAAATATTTAAATTTAAGATTGATATAATTTATAGATGTTTAAATTCAAGAGAATATAATTTTCAAAAGAATCATAAATATTTAGAATAACTACATTAAAAAAATAAGTTATGAAATTAGGAGAATTTCAACTGCACACTATATATTTTATTTATACTTTTTACTTACGTACTTTACGTAATACTTGTACGTATACTTTTTACAAAGAAAATTAAAATATTCTTTGACTTTATCCATTTTTTAATTTTTTTCACATGCCTTTCTTTTTGAAGTAACGAGGCGGTTTCTATTTAGATAACGAAATTTTATAAAATTCTTAACGATAGAAAAAACGTATTGCTGTTTTATATTAACTGTGTCATTTCGGAGTCTATTCTTTACATGGTTGTTCATTTACTTTAGGGAACACGCTGAAAATTATATTTTGCAAGTTGCAATCGCGCAAACTGGCATTTCGTTAATAGTTTTAAAATTTTGTAAATTCACGGCAAAAGCTGAGGAAAGTCATTATAGAAAATAACAAATGTCTTAGAATATGTCACAAAAAGAAATGCTCCAATATTAGTTAGAGATAGCAAGGCCGAACGCTCTGTTCTTGAAGTAAAAGTGTGAGCTTTGCGCCAAAAGTGACGTCACTAGAGAAAATCGGAGGATTGGCGTGGCGAGAGTTACTTCAAAGGAGTGAACCAGCCCTTCGATTCTCCTTAGCCCTGTCTTAGACCATGATGAAATCAGAAAACAGTGTTATGGATATGCTGATAAAAAGGCTACCCCTGACAATATTGATAAGATGATCGACTTCTGTAGAAATGCCGTAGAGGAGTACAATGGATATCTTAAACGCGGCAACAACGACACTGCGTGCGAGAACAAGTTCAGAATGGAATATCAACTCGAACGCTACCTGATGATCAAAGAGGAATGGACTGCTAAGGAATCAACCAAGTCTGAGGAAGTTGAAAAGATGGAAACTACAATCACTGAGACTGAAACTCCTGTGCAGACTGAGCCTACTCTGACTCCGGTAGAAAAGATGGATATCCCAGAGCCTGAAAGCATCGACTGCACAACCAGCTTAGAGTCTATAGAAATTTAACAGAATCCTTCTGTTATGGAAACAACAGAAACTCCGGGCTGCCCCGAAAAGAAGAAAAAGAAGCTCAAGACTTGCGTCAACACGGCGATGCAAATCGACTTAGAATCACACGGGGAAAGAAACCACCCAGACCCAGCTGAAGCTCTCGCAACCCCTGCGGTACCAGTACCGGCGGTGACAGAGAAAGAAACCGAAGCCCCGGCGACGGTGGACCCTCCCACTCCAACTACATCTACTAACAACTCTTCGAGTAAAAAGCTAAAGACCCTGATTAGAGGATTGAATATAGACTCTGATTTACAAGAATTGGAAAAACACCTGAAAAACTTTGGACTTTTACCAGAGAAAATA
Organism: Parasteatoda tepidariorum; assembly: GCF_043381705.1. Classification (NCBI taxonomy): domain Eukaryota; kingdom Metazoa; phylum Arthropoda; class Arachnida; order Araneae; family Theridiidae; genus Parasteatoda; species Parasteatoda tepidariorum. The sequence continues at coordinate 25,676,869 of NC_092205.1, read as the reverse complement.
CTTCAACTCAAAAGAAGGAGTGGTCAGGAGCTTAGGCCCCTCCCACTTTTTCTGGCTATCCAATTGGACAACAGTGACTCCAGAAAAATCTTCAACATCAGTACTAGAAAAGAATGTGAGAATAGAACTCTTCCGTGGAGGAAGATTCCAGATACAGTGTTACCGGTGTCAATAATTTGGACATGCACAACTAAGCTGCACTTCTCCCAACCCTGCCTGCATGAAATGCGCCGGTGCACATCTCACGTACCAGTGTACGAAGCCTAGAACAACCCCAGCCACCTGTGTCAACTGCAATGGTGAGCACCCAGCCTGTTTTTCAGGCTTCGATGCAAGACCCAGGAAGGTGCCGAAAAACAGAAAATCCCGCCCAGTGAAAGCCACAGATAGTGCCAGCAGATTCCTGAACCTCTTCAAAGAGATGAAAGAACTCCTCCAGGACAAAGAGCTTGTTAAGCTCCTTCGTTCCTTGCTTCCTGAGTCACAAAAATGATTCTGGACTCACTTCTCATTCAGGATATTCCCTAACCTGTTTTTCACAGTTCACCGCTGTGAATCACTTTTATTTTACTTCTTTCTATAGGTACATATGACTTATCAGCATACGCCTAATCCAGTATAGATGAATCAGTTAATGGCGCTTCGCGCCAATACGCTGAGATACTACCTATTTCTTGCATCTTGCTTACTTTGATAACCTATGTGTTAGTAAATAAATGAGAATATTATCAATGAAAGCTGAAAATTGGAATTCCCAAATTAGCCACACAGGTATGGGGTTACATAGTTGGAGTTGGTGTCATTGTTGAACAGATGGATAGTCTCCAATGTGACATTGTTGGTTCATTAGAAAAAGGCAAATCAAAAATTATTATATGAATATTAAATAAGCATATTAACCATTTTTAAAAACTATTTTAATCACACAATCTATATACTTGAAAAAACAATTAATGATTTACTTTTCTACCATATAAACATTGAATTTTAATTTGCAGTTTAGGAATTAAGTGTGTTTTCATGATCATAAAAGTATAACATCTTTAGCCGCAAAATATCTTTAGGCCGCATCTTTAGGCCCTCATCGAACCAATATTAACTAATTTTGGTTCTATAAGGGTTCATAGGGCAGTAATTTGTCGGTATTGGCCCTACCTAAAATTGTCAGATTTACCCGATATTTTATAATATGTTCGTTATTCAGTCACTATAGACTATATATATTAGCCTTATATAGGCCGATATTGGCCCTATATAGGAGCAGCATTAAAAAATCTAGACATCTCAGTATTGGTTCCTTGGTGCATGTTCATATAGGACCGATAATGTGCCCATTTTGAGCCCAATCGGGGCCAAGGTAAAATTGTTGCCAGGGATGTGCATGTAAAGTGTTGCCGATGCACCAAAATTTACGGAGGTACTTAAAAACAAGCATTTTTAAAATAGCAGAACACCGATTATTTTAGAAGTGTTATTTTGTAAGTTTTATAGCTGTTATTTTACGCCTGAAAAAAAAAACCGAAAAAATTCCCTTGTTTTTAGCAACCTCATGTTCTAATTAGCCTCCTCTCCTGTATGCGCGTTTTTCTTAAAATTTTTATGTAAATCTGAAATTTTCCGAGAAAACCTCACCTTTCTTAAGAGGATCACTATATTAAAAGTCACGACATTTTCAGAATTTCAGACAAATGATTTCGTGAAAAGTAAAAACTAATAAAAAATAATTTTTTCCATAACATTGTGTTCATACTTACTTTCGCTTACGCATTCATTCCTGTCAGCGTTGTACATATATCCAGGATAACAAAAGCATAATTTAAAAGAAGCTATCAGCTGGCAGCTTTTTGAATTATTTCCACAATCACATTCTGTCGAAAATTCAATTTATTAAAAAAGAAAATAAGAAGTCGATAGAATATAATAACAAATGAAATGTTGATTAAGTTGGACCCCGATTTGGCGAATTCATCGAGACAGAACGTTTTATTCGAAATATAAGGGTCGTTTTTGGAATTTTTCTTATAAAACAGCCAAAAATGCAACTACCCAAAACTGCCAATAACTAGAAATTGTATTCTTTTTACTCAGCAACAAATATATCAATAAACTTTTAACCTCCAAAAAATAGGCATTTTTAATCTTCAATAACGTATTAATTATTGTAATAAGGAACTTCCTATTTATTGTTTTTGTATGTGAAAAATTATACGAAATAAAAATATTATTAACCGAAGCACTTGCGCATAGTTTACAGAAAAAACTACTGTTTTAATCTTTTTTCTTTTAATTGCTAATAGGGAAATGTGCGGAGCATGGATAAAAAAAAAGAATTTCGTTGTGTACCTTTTAAGATGATCTTAAACCATTAAAGTGTCTAAAAAATGTTTGCTTCCAGTTTAAAAAAGAAATCTTTTTCAATTAGTGAAATAGTTCATCAATTTGGATCAATAGAGGATTTTATTATCATTTAATCAGAGAAAAATAGAAATTTGTGAAATCGCGGAACTCGCCAAATCGAGGTTTTGTTACACCGTGGTTTGACTGCATTTTAATTAAAAAAAAATCTTTTGAGCATGGTGGAAGAAACTTTTTATCTCATGCTGTTATCTGGGGGAGGAGGAAAATTAGTGTAAATTAACCATATGTGTAATATTTAGTGCAAAAATAAAAATTTTGCATCCCATTATTTCTCTGCAGTTCAGTTTTTATTTTTCGTTTATGAATTGAATATTTCCCATCACTTCACAAATGTTTTCGAAATTAAATTAAAAAATAATTAGGCTACTACGCCAATGTTATCAAAGGTGTTAAATAAATCATTATTTTATGTAACCTGCGCAAAACTCAAAAAGTTTCATGATGTGAAAAATATCATGAAATTCCCGTTAATTCGTATATTATTTCTCTGCAGTGAAGTGTAAATTTTCGACTCGAACTGTTATATATGAGTTATTGTCCTCTAGAGCCGTACACAAAAATGACTGTATTTTTTCCAAAAGCATTATAATAAAAATTATAAATTGTTCTCTCCATAGAGTATCAGACTTCGCAAAGACTGGTTTCACCAAAACAATTAAATGCTGCTTTTACCTTTACAAACGCCATCGTCAAGAGTGTAACCTGATCTGCAAGTACAGAATTTTGTGCCATTTACAAAAGAACATTCTGAAGCTCCATATCCACAATCACACTCTGGAATATAATTGATTATTTAATAAATCTCTTAAATTTATCATATAAATTATGCATTGATAAATTCAATAAAGGAAGAAGAAAAAACTACAATAAATGCATATTATTTGTCGGTTTTTTAGGGAGGTATTTGCAATCCTAGGTTGCTGCAAGTGGAGCTGTTTTCGAAACAAATTTATGAACGAAGCTATACAAGACATAATTAGGAACTCTCTAATTAAGGACCCCTTTGGTATAAAATTCGTCAGTCTTTTTATTTTCCTTCTGACTTCAATAGAGTTAGGCCTTTCAAACATTGATTCGTTCACATTTACAGCTGTAGCCGTCAAAATTATTATTCATGGCTGGAAGTTATAAGTAAGCTATTATTATTTACTTACTCCTTATTCCTCGCAACATGGTAATAAGTTGCGTGTTATAAGATTAGTTATAAGCTAAAATTTTTCAGTTATGATCTGAAATTATTGCTTTTTCTGTAGTTTTTCTATAAGTAGTTACAGAAAATCCACAAATCGTCAAAACATGAAATTTTTAAGAAGCTACTCCCAGGAAATATAATAATAACCTGACGCAGGGCACCAATTATTTATAAAATGTTGGTAGCCACTAAAAATATTAGTACCTTTCTCATTTCTATTTTTTTTCTTCCAAATTAGAAATTTTGTTCAATACATCCATGTTAAATAATCAATATACATTTGGAATGCTTAGTAAAAATGAAAAAAGTATTTATTACAGCCTAAAGTACACATAAAATATTTATTATAAAATATTACGTAAAATAGTTATTTATTATGAATATTTATTACTTTTTATGATTTCATTTAATAATGGTCATAAAAATTTTGAACTTTAAGGTACATAATTTTTTGAATCATTTTAAAGAATATAATTATACCAGGAAAAATGCAAAATTTGAGCAAAATCGGTTCATTTGTTTCCTGAGAAATTAAATTTAAAAAAAAATTTATTTAAAATTTGATTTCTCAGGAACTATTCGACCGATTTGGCTCAAATATTAAATTTGTCGTTGTGAAATTATTTTGTTTAAAATTATGCAAAAAAAATATGTGACTTACAATCCGAAATTTCTTCGATCATTATTAAATAAAATGATAATAAATAAAAAATATTTACAAAAAGAATATTTTTTTCAGGGAATCACCTTCGACAAACGAATTTTATAATTGTGCGAATTTTTTTTTTAATTAACTAAAAAGTTTTTCGAGTTATATTAAAATATGCAAACTGTAAAATTAGCACTAAGGGGTCCAAACTACTCTCCTGACCATTCTATTGGTTTCGTATTTTCCAGATTGCGGCAACCTTCTACAGTTTGGATGTTAGAAATACGAATCCTTCAAAAATTTAATCAAAATGTTCATTCATTATGTAGAATATATCATTCCTGAAAATTCACATTTTCATTACTTTTTTTAATGAAGGATTATTTTCTAGAAGAATGTAACATCACACGATCTAACCCAACCAATAGGGTAAGATTAGGTAAACATGTTAACTCTATAGAAAATTTGAAAAATACTACAATTTCAGTGAAAAGGTAGCTGGTATTTCTATTCTATACAACAATTTAAAAAAATATGCATGGAATTTACTTGTGATGTAGTTGTGGCAGGGTTAACGGGAGGGGAGGGAGACGGACAGCTGTTCCGAAATTTTGGATTGCCAACGGGACAAACAAAATTTTAAAAAAAAATATCGTTTTTATTAATTAGTTTTTCAAAAGAAAATTACAAGGAATTTCTTTGTTTCCATACGAAAAATACAACTTTGCATACTTCCAAGATATAAAACAATGTTTTTTTGCGGTTTGAATAAGAGACTCGTAATAAAATTTTTCTTGGGAACAGAAACATCTTTGTTCAGCCATGGATGTAATTATCTACTTTCTCTGTAGACAGAAGTTTTGGTGTTCACATCAGGAATTTACCTGCAGTGCTATTCAAAATTAAAAAATAAAAAAATTAAAAAATCTACCGATTCTACGAGTGGTGAGCTAATATAGGATAGTCAAGATAGTACCAAAACTAGATCAAAATAATCTTTGACCATGGTTATTTAAAAAAAACTTTTTGACGAAAATGATTGTACTTTTTCCAAAAGCATTATAATAAAAATTATAAATTGTTCCCTCCATAGAGTATTAGACTTCGCAAAGACTGGTTTCACCTAAATAATTAAATGCTGCTTTTACCTTTACAAACGCCATCGTCAAGAGTGTAACCTGATCTGCAGATACAGAATTTTGTGCCATTTGCAAAAGAACATTCTGAAGCTCCATATCCACAATCACACTCTGGAATATAAATGAATATTTATTAATTCTCTTAAATTTATTTTATAAATTATGCATTTATAGATTCAATAAAGGAAGAAAAAAACTATAATAAATGTATTTTATTTTTCGGACTTTTAGGGAGGTATTTGCAATCCTAGGTTGCTGCAAGTGGAGCTATTTTCGAAACAAATTTATGAACATTTATACAAATTTATGAACCTATTTATGAATCTTATTAATTTATGAACCTATCTATGAACCTTATTACAAGTTTATGAACCTATATACCTTTACAAACTCCATCATCAAGAGTGTAACCTGATCTGCAAGTACAGAATTTCGTGCCATTTACAAAAGAACATTCTGAAGCTCCATGTCCACAATCACACTCTGGAATACAAATGAATATTTAATAAATCTCTTAAATTTATTTTATAAATTATGCATTGATAGATTCAGTAAAGGAAAAAAAACTATAATATATGTATATTATTTTTCGGTCTTTTAGGGGGGTATTTGCAATCCTAGGTTGCTGTAAGTCGAACCTCTCTTGTGCTGAGTCTTTGGATTTTCCTTTTGACTTCAATAGAGTTAGGCTTTCGAAACTTCTATTCGTTCACATTTACAGCTATAGGAGTCTCAGTTATAATTCTTGACTGGAAGTTTTACTTAAGCTATTATTATTTACTTGCAGGTCTATGCTCCTTATTTCTCGCAGCATGGTAATAAGTTGCGTATTATAAGATTAGTCATAAGCTATAATTTTTCAACTATAAGCTGAAATTATTGCTTTTCGGTAATTTTCTATAAGCATTTAAGGAAAACCCTCAAATCGCCCCAACATGAAGAGTTTAAGAAGCTGCTCCCAGGAAATAAAACAATACCTTTACGCAGAGCACGAATATTTGGAAAAAAGTTGGTGGCCAGTAAAAATTTTAGTACCTTTCCCATTTCTACATTCTTTTTCTTCCAAATTTGAAATTTTGTTCAACACATTCATGCAAAAAACCAATTGTTCACATTTGGAATGCTTAGTAAAAGTGAATAAAATATTTATTACAACATAATAAAATATAATAAATTTTTGAAAGAAATTTCAAAGATTACTTTGAAATTGATAAAAATTAGTGTGTTATCGCAAAATATTATGATTTTACTATTAAATAGTATGTGCATTATCTGAGAATTTACGATTACGCGTAAAAAGTTCTATTACAGCGGGTTTTTATGCAAATTTATAAATTGGGTCTCAACTTTTTCAGAACTTCCAAGTGCACGGATCCAGAAGAATTTAAAGGAAAAATTTCAAAAACAAGAACGTCGCAGAAAACCTGTTATGTATAAAAACATTTGTTTCATATTATTATTCTAAAATTATAATCGTTCTCGTTTATCCATTTTTTAGCATGATTTTAACACGTCCTGGAAATTTCGAATCTCACAATTAAGTGATTATCGTTTGACGAGCTTGAATTCGACGCCGATTTCATTGCGCACTCTTGTGGCATTTCAGCAATTATTGTCAAAGATTTTTACACGGTTTTCTTAAATCCCTATGTTTTAAATAGGATATTATCCCATGAGAATTTTGTACCTGTGATAATTAACATTATCATAATAATTTTTTTGATACATTTCCACCGATTTCGTCGAGAATTCATATTTTTATTTAAAAGACCTTTTCATCCGTGATATTTATGAATTTCTAGGTAATTTCAAAATCCAGATATTTTGAAATCGCAACTACACTCGAAACTATTACGACTCATGAATTTCGATCTGCACATATAAGCAATCGATTTTCAATCGCGTAAGTTCGAGTTCGCATTTATTTCATTGTAAATTTCTTTGTTTTTTCATCAATTACTTTAACAGAATTCAGCATAGATTTTTCGAAACCCTAATACATTTAGCGAGGCATTATTAAGCAGGTGAACTTTTAATCACGCATTTGATTAATAACTTTTTGGCGCATGAGTTTGTTTGCATCAATTTCATCGAGAATTCATGTGTATATTCATTTTTTTACTAACTTTTTCGACAGTTAAGCCCATGGATTATAATTTCCAATATTTCGATCACCTTATAGCAAATTTATATGGTTTCCGATCACAATCACGCAGTTTTTCCTTTGTATTTTTACATGATTTTTAAAATCCTATTTTTTAGCAAGATACTATTACTAAACTAGGAATCAGAAATTTCAAGAATGTACGACAGTGCAAAGATAAAGAAAACATAGAATTTTTCTTCCATAATTGTTGAAAAAACAGACGAGAAAGGAGAAAAAAGTTTCGCTCGAGTTTTAAATTCGCAAACCGACTTTTTTAGTTAAATAATGAGCAACAAAAAATATCAATTCATAATTAAAGGCTAAAAATATAGTCCCCAGTCAAAATGTATTGTTCGTTAATGGCAACCGGTAGACCGTATTTCTCGAGTCTTGCCCTTACCTTCACAAATGTCCTTGTTTTAGAGCAGTGGTTTCCAACTGGCGGCCCGGGGGCCGCATCCGGCCAGCGAAGCCTTTTTTTTTGTGGCCCGCGAACTAAAATATATTAGTTGTCATTTTTTTGCGGATAATTTTTGTAAAAATTCTTTATGGGTTTAAAATACTTTTCTCGTTAATAAAAACCTAATTTCTTCATTGCTGCGAAATTTATCATACCAACGGTGCAAAAAAAGTATTTCTCAGGTTTTGCATCCAAGAAAATATTTATTCAAATACAAAAATAATCGTGTATGTTGCTCTCTTTCATTTCATTTTTTTTTTTTGCATTTTGTGAATATAATTTAAAACGTGGGTATCAGAAATTTTCTCGAAGAAATTCTCCGATTTAACTTTTTGAAACCACTCCTTTTGGACGAAAATATTTACAGACGCATTTGTAAAATTTAAAATGTAAATATCTATTCTCTGGTGGTTGCAGCAGACGAACCTCAATTTTGTCAATGAACATTTTGTGTGCTACTATGTAAGTTTTAATACCAACTTTTTTAAAGTTTTATATCTTAACAATTAGATATCTGTTGCACATTAATTGTTTAATACATGGGTGCACATTAAAGTTATTGTAGCCAGAATTTTTTAATGTGCAAACAAATAGTTTGAAAAATCTACTTATTTTAATTTGTAATTCAATATTTTTGTTTTGTACAACTTGGTAAAATTCTGACAGTAATATTTAATGTTACTTCAAACATAAAAGAGTCCTACATAAAATTTTGATCAAGTTGCGGCCCACCATTTGATTTATGTTTTAAATTGTGGCCCCCGTCCTCATGTAAGTTGGAAACCCCTGTTTTAGAGCATAATCTGATTTGTAGTTACAGAGATTTTTGCCGTTCACATGAGAGCTTCAAGAGCATACCCGCAGTTGCAGAATTAATAAGCTACTTAAAACTTTCTATGTAACTAATTAATTTCTAAAATGATTCAAATGAAATAAAGTTACAAAAGCAGAATAAAATTTTTTAAGGATGGGTTCGAACGAATTTGGGTTGCTGAACTTGCGAAGTTTTTAAGAAAGAAACCTTGGATATTTCTTTTCTAATCTAGGATCCTTCCAAAGTTTAGTTCAGTAATGTTTGGATTTTCGTTTTGATCGTAGATTAGTTAGGCTTATCAAATTTTTATCAGCACTGGCGATTGCCTGCAAAATTTTAGCTTATTCGGTAGTTTTTAAAAAGAGCTTTTATGTAAAAATAGTGAAATGTTCTTTTCACAGAGTAAGGAACAATTTAAAACTAGAGTTGACAATACTCGCTAGCCACACATAAAGCTTGGATTAAACCTGAGAATTAAAAAGCTTTTCACCTTCACAAATGTCTTTGTTTAGAGCGTACCCTTCCATGCACACACAGCGCTTCTCACCATGCATATAACAGCATTCTAAAGTTCCATATCCACAGTCACATTCTAGAATATAAGTACATGAATGGTAAAAAAAATTTCTTTACATAAATGATTATTAGTTAAATATAAAATAAATCAAATTAAGAACATTCGCAATAAAGTTGTGAATTAAATAATAAAAGAGACAAATGCCTCCTTAGTTGAAAGAGATAATCGTCATATTTAGTCAAATATTTCTCACACTTAAAAAAAACAATTTAAAAAAAAAAGCTTTTAAGTCTGGAGTTTTATAATAGAGCTGATATATAGCATTATAAGTATTAGCAGTATGTTTTGCTTATAATTTATAAAATTCAATTATTAAATTAATTATAAAATAATATTTTATTATTTAGGAAATTTTTCAGATAAAAAAAACATGTTTTTATTATTTTTTTAATTTTTTTTTTTTGGAAAGACGACAAGAATACGTGACATGTTTTATTTATAAGTGTCTCTGTTATAAAAGAAAAGTCATATTTCCGTTTTTTGTGCACAGAGGGGCAAGGGGTTTGTTGTAACAAAGCTTTTAGTCTTTTTGAAAAAAGAAATTATATTTTAACCTGTTTCAGTGCGAGCAATTTGACACCAAACCATAAGATAATGCGCCAAAAAAGTTTCAAAGTTATAGCAACAATACTGAAACTCACTCACTGAACACCAAAATTATTACACCTTAACAGGATTCACCAACAAATATTATATCTTATCAGTAAAAGTAATATTAACACGTTCACGCCGGGAAAAGTGAAAATACTGGTAGAAGAACTATTTCAATGTTAGATAATATTCGGGAGGAGTTAATCTATTCTCAACAATAACAATTCACTATAAGAAAACTTATCACGGCGAAGAAGCAATTTAATATAAAAATTGCATCCGTTAAAAAAATTGGTAGTTATGGATTTTTATTATTCCCGGAAAAAAAACTAAAAAATGAAACTTATTGTTACCAGTTTTTACTCCGGTGCGCTGCCAAGATGAGAAACTCTAGCGTGACCCACCGTTGTTTCACCCCGGAGTCAACGTGTTAATCTAAGCTTTTAAATCTGTTTTTCTCTGTCCAATTTTTTTAATCTTGCGATCAAGAATTTTTGACTTCAAATTAACCTATTAAATTAAAACTTAGTAATTGGATTAAGTACACCTTCTTTAAGTTCCAAGATTCATATTGGCACTTAAATCTTGGTAAACATCATTTTATTTTTTGGTCAAAAGGATTTTTTCTAATAAATATTTAGAAAGTTAAGCTTTTAATTTAAAAATACTTTTAATTTACTGTTCGACAAGACCATCCCAGAGTGGAAGTTATGATTAAAGTTGAGCAAAACGAATCACTCAAGTGATTTGAATCAATAGAATCTCTTCACTTTAGTGATTTAAATCACTGATTCGAATCACTTGTTGATTCAAATCACTGCTAATTTGAATCACTTACTGATTCGAATCAGCGAATGTTTTGATAATGAAATTGACACATTTCATATAAATATGATTTATCTATAATAAAAATGAATTTAATACATCCATTTTTATTTTTATTTTTTTAATTTTGATATGTATGAAACTCAAAAAAGTTACAATAATTAAGATTAGACCCTGCTTGCTGTGTTCACCCATCGCCTGAATTGCTTTTGTACATCCTTTCGAATGGCTTCGCAAGTTGGCTTGCTTACTTAATGGTAACATATTTTAGTCTTAAATTAAATAAATAATCAGACGAAATTGAAGCAATAAGATATTTCTTGATTAAAATCTTCAATAAACTATGGTCCAACATCATTTGATTCTCCCCAACATCCAACATTTTCCTTTATGCGTTCATGGTTTTTGATATGCCTAACTTCCATCACTTCATGATGAAAAATGCTACTTTAATACTATGATGGTTAACCATCACAAGAAGTTTGATTCATCATGGGCCAACAATCCATGATGATGTGAGATGATCAATGATGGTTTCAACTATACATTTCCATGATGGTTAATGGGAAAAAACAAATTGTTTTGATGGAATATACCATCAAAGTAATTTTTTTATTGTTGGTCTATCATAAATCAGTTCAAATTCCTACATTGGGATGATGGTTATTCATGATCGTTCCAACATTTGATTTTAAGAAACAGTGATGAATATTTCAGATGGTTCAACATGATGGTAACCAACATTACTGATGATGGTTACCATCAAATATATAATGATTCATGATGGAATTATTAATGGTTTCCGTCAAGATTTTGTTGATCCAACAAAGGATAACCATCAAAAAGTTTGACTTGAGTTTAGTTGGGAAAAGTGATAAAGTTAAAGCATTAACATTACAGAAGAGTATTAAATTATACTTACAGGTATTAAAATTATAAAGTTAAGCAAAAAATTGCAAAATCTCAAAAATTCATCAATCAAGCAATATTGACTACAGATAGGATAAACACTTTTAAGGTACTTTATGATTATAAATTTCAAGCAATTTCTCGTTAGAAATTTAAAATGAGGAAATAAAATGTTATTGAATTTTTTTTTCAAAATACTGACTTATGATGAAATTTTGGAATTTATTGTTCAAAACAATATAATTTATTTTAACTTTTAATTTATTCTGTTAATTCAAGACCACCGCACATGAAATATGAATAAACTATTAAATGATCAAACTATTAACATTTACTATAATAAACTATTAACATAAAATGAATAAACTATTAACATTTTGCAGCCAGCAAAGCTTTTGCTTTGCAGTACGAACAGAATTGTTCAAAAAGACAAAAATTATAATCTTTAACGAGCAAAAGTTTACAGAACAAGGCACAAATTGTAATCTTAAATAATTCTTAAATTAATTGTTACTTCGAAGTAGTAAATAAATTTTACATATTATTTCTCAAACTAAAAAAGTCTTTGTACATAGAAATCCAGCCTAATTGACGAGTTTCACTTTGAGTATATTCCTTGCATATACTTTTTATAAACACTACAACAAGCGTACTCTAAAAATCTCTTCTTAGTTAACTATTTTACTTGTAGCACAGATTATCTGTCAAATTCAAGAATAAAAAAATTAATGAATTAACTAGCTAAATTTTATGGATATTTTGCTTTTTAGAGCAAAATTACTGATCCCTACCAGCCACAGGGCGACTAAATATTTTAAATGGCGATTAAACAATTGTCTGCCAGACGTCACCTTTTTTGTCGAAAATTTGACTACTTTTAACTATAGACTTTCTGGAATTATTGCAATATTTAATAGAATTTAATAGAATAGTAAGGGAGTCATTATAAATATTTCATAGTATTCAGAAAATTACTTTATATCACGCTTTCGTTTTAGAAATGAATCTTTTAACGTTAAAATTTCGTTTCTTAAAAATATCAACAGTTTTTCGAACGTTTAAAGTTTTACATTTTTAAAAAAAGTGGCCACTCTTTTTAAAATGTTGCCCCTGCGAAAAGTTGGCCAGTTGCCGAAATTCCCAATTTTGCCCTAGGAATTAATTAGGTAATTAATTATATTGAATGGCGATTAAACAATTGCCTGTTAGTCTACATCCGATTCCACTTTTTTTCGTCGAAAATGCATCTTGTGTGCACTTTATTATAGTGTTTTTTTTGTAATATTTATGAGTATTTTATAAGATCGTTATGGAACTCAAAATTATTATGAATATTTTATAATATATTGAAAATGACTGCATGCTTATTTCTTAATTGTTTCTTTATGTTAGAAAGAAATATTGTAACATTTTGAAAATGCTTCGAAAGAAATAACTTATATTATAAATATCGAAATTCTTTTCAACCATTAACTAACCAAAGTTTAAAATACTTCAATCGACCACTGGTCAGTAACAAAAACTTATAATTTTGCTTCATTTCAATTTATGCGATCTGCATGAATGTACTCACCAACATCGTTAGAGCATTTAGTTGCTATTTCTTCGCTGCTGTCACAACCACAATCACTTCCAAACACTGCATAAAACAGATTTACACACAAAAATAATAGGAAAAATAAACTCTGTCCTGTCATATTTGAATTTTGGTGAGCTATCCCTTATTGATCTCATAACTTATTAACGAAAAGATATCTTTATAAAAACATTAATTTCATCTCAATATATATGTGTGAAAAATCAATCCATTAGACATTTGATAAGAGTGTTTTTTTTTATCTGAGTTATCGTAATAAATTATAGTAGAGCATGTTTAGAGCATTATTTCATTTGTATTATTAAAATCATTTTGATGTTTTATGTTATTATTATCTACAGAAGGATTGCGTATTCAAAGAAAAATATATAAATCAATAAAACAGTAATTTCTTACATGGACATTATTTTATCAATTCTTCGTCCGATGTGAGTTATATTTTTAGTACCAGGCGCAATCGTTAAACAAATAAATCCCCATAATTTAAACCCTAAAAATTTTAATTTACAATGAACTGTATGAAAAAATTAGGAAGTCTTATTACTTACATGTGGACAATAATTTTTAAACATAGCTACTTTTACAAAAATTGAAAATTTTAAACAACTAAGAATACTCTTGATATTGAGATTTGAAACATTTCTCAAAGTATGGTGAACATTACATGTTTAAAATGAAGAAAAATTTTAAGAAAAAGTGTAAAATAAAGTAATTTATATAAATTTATCAAATATTCAAACTGATTCGATATTTAATTTTTTTAAAAAAATTTTGCAAATTGCACAGCAGGTGCATTCTTGGCATAAAAAGTGGTGTTCTGGTGATGCCAAGAAAACAATTTTTTAATCGCCAATTGTTTCATTTAGTCTTTCATGGTTAGTGACCACCGATAACTTTGCTTAATGCTGTAGACCTACGATAAACATATAATTCTTCTTCTCTAGTAGAGGGTATTGAACCTTTCACACCTTATTTATCTTAATTTTAATCAGTTATGATCAGATATAAATTTGAATTCACACTGTAATATGTTCCTTTTTCGATTAAAATAATTTGATATTGAAAATTCGATAATAATTTAAAATTGAAATTGTCAATTCTATTAAAGTAAAGTGAGAAAAAAAAAAGAAAAAACGAACCACCCTGAATAACTTTTGATCCAATGGTTGAATCCTCACGTTCGAAATCAGTCTTAATGGCCCGGTAGGGTGACTTCAAATATGCTAATTAATAAGTGCAAGCAATATTTTAAATCACGAAATCAGACACAAAAACGCACTTTCTCTGAATAAACATGCCTTTTTTCCACGGATTCGGAATATTGACCCCAAAAATATAGGAGGTAACAGCAATCTGGGAAATATGGTTCCATAGTTTAGTCAGAAGTGCGCTCCAAAACTTGGACCTTCTAATGTTAATTTTACTTTTTGCCCATCTTCCTATGTCCCATGAATATTTTTTAAAATTTTTGCACTCAATTTGAAAATTGGTTTATCCAAAGGTAATTCTATGTAAAAAATTACTTTCAGCAAATATTTACTATTTTTTATTACCTTACTTAAGTAAGATCGAAGAGATTTTGAATTGTAAGGAAGAGAATTTTTTGCATGACAAAATTCAAAATCTGAGCATAATCGGTGAAATAGTTCCTGAGAAATCGAAATTTAACTATCTGACTTTTTTGAAATTCAATTTCTCAGGAATTTTTCAACCTAACTCTGGACTGTCAAAACGGGAAGTTTTCAACTTAGGATTGTCAAAACATCAGTGAAGTAGTCGTTATTCATACAATAGTAGTACCAAAATGTTTTTTACTTCTTTCCAACATTAATTTCATCAAAAAAGGAAATTTGTTTAAAAAGTTGACTATTTAGGTCAACTCATTTGGTCAAGTAAGTACGTTGGAGACAAAACATATCCTATTGGTATTTATTTGATGCATACTTTACCGACTTAACTTTTGTGTTTACATTTTTTCGATATGGAGAGTTATTTGTGAGATATTTGGAGGAAGAAAACCCTCAAAAACATGAAATTTCAGGTCACGTATTTTGACCTAGGAGTGGACGCTCACCTCCTCGAAGGTGAAAAATTTAGTTAATTCATATTGCGTCATCACCGAATCGATTAATACAGTGAAACCTGCCAAATTGACCACCCTTGTAAGTTGGACACCTGCATAAGTTGACCTCAATTATCAAGAACGGAATTTTTCCTATATAATGAAATTTCCCTATATAATTATAAAGAATTCCTATATAATTATAAAGAAGGTTTTACTTCTTTATAATTATATAGGAATTTTTCCTATATAATTATAAAGAAGTAAAACCTTTGTAACTTGACCACCAGTCTATCTTGTATGTTGACCACAGAAATAAGTCAATTTTGTCTAGGAGTATTATGAAATTCTATTCTAAATCCCTTATAAGTTGATCAGAAAAAAAAAGTTCATGATTTTCTGTCATTTTGCAATGTATGTTAAAATTTCACTTGTTTGGTGAAACAGTGCAAAAAGCTAATCTAAACCCTTTTGTGAGTTAACCATCAGGGGAAACTGTAAGGGGTCAGCTTTTGACCATTTCTTTCATTCATTCTTTGAAAACAGTAGTGTTAGTTGAAAAGTTGTTCTTCCAGTTGCAATCGTGAGCAAATAAGTTTGTAAGTGTAGTAATAACAGAATAAATTTCAAAGTGTTCAAATAATTTTGTTTGTTAAAGTTTTCAAATTACATGTTTTCGTGTTCTGATATTTTAAGAAATTATTTTTATTAAACACTTCACATGCATAACTAACGAAATAATTTTTTTAAAAAAGTTAATTAAATATTAGAATTATGTATATGTAACAAATTGAAGTTCATTCAGGTTTAAACATTTATCTTACCATATTCATTTGGCTATTTGCTAAATAAAATTTTTAAGTAAAGTAAAAATTTTTTTTTAATGTATAGCAACATGATATTGGAAACGAAAAAGTAAACAATGACCCACCCCCTTGTAACGTATCATAAGCTATATCAAGAACTATTCAGTTTTTCTTTTAAATAAAAACTTTTATTAACAAACACNACAATGACCCACCCCCTCTATAAGTTTCCCACTTGTCTAAGTTGACCACTAAAACAATAGTAGTCAACTTATGCTTGTTTTACTACAAAAAAAGATAAATTTAAGCCTGTTTTTTTCCCTAACTACTGGAGTACAACGCAGACTTAAGCGCAAAATAAAGACAGCAAGAAATCGACATAAGTCTCCCATATTGGAATTTAAATGCGTTAGATCATAGAGCTATCCCACAACTGATTATTAATCTTTTTTTTAATTAAAAACTAATATTAACCTACTTTTATTAGTGGAAAACAGAACCTAATTTTTGAAATGAAGTAAAAACTGATAATAAATTTTCTTATCGGCGTTATCAAGTTATCATTTCGCAGATTACAAACAAGTATTATAGTTATTCAAGAAAGCGAAAATACATATTAAAAAACATTACTTTATTTGTGATGAGTAATTTAAGTGTTCAATTCTTTTCATTGTTCCATGTGACATTTATCAACAGCATGATTGCATATTTTGAAAGAAAGAAAGAAACTTTGGAATTTCATACATAAATTTGCTCAACTCTTCCTTCATTTCAAATTGTATTTAGATCCCTACGCGTAAGTTTTAGATAAAATTTAGGTATATGCGTATTAATTCCAAAATATTAAATGACATTTAAACTTCTAAATACTTAGTTTTACGACTGTAAAAAAAAGCATTTAAAAGTTGTCTTTGCTTCTAATAATAAGATAAATGTTTAACAACAAGGGATCAATAATCATTATTAAAAAAATAAAAAATAAAATATGAAGAAGCACTCAAAATTCTAATAACTTTCATATTCTTATTGGCATATCATGGTACACGATTTTCCTACTGCTCACACTTTTCCCCTTTACGTAACCATGGTTAACAAAAACCATGGTTAAGCTTTTTCCCCCAAGGCAGCCGATTTCAGTAAAAAGTAGGCATACACTTGTGGGTGTGGGAAAAGATTACCAGGAGTCACACTAAAGGGCATCGTTGAGCTATGTCAACTGAACCAAAATTTCGAACTCATTAATATTCATTGTAATTGTAACCGCCATCGAAAAAGCAAGCTTTTTATGCAGTGTAGTGTCACCATCTGCTTTAGTCTTGTATACAATATGTTTTAAAACATATTTTTTATTACTTACCTCTTCATGTTTAAATGTATGTTTTTGGTATTTTTTATACTTTCATAGTTCATTCAATATTTCATTTCTCATTTCAATATTTTCAATGCTTTAATGTTTTAAATGTTTATATCTTTTAATGTTTTCATTTCATATGTTCAATTAGATGTTGTTTTATGTTCAATGTTTCTTCTCCTAATATGTTTGAGTGGAGTGTTTCCAGCTCCAGTGAGTGATATATGCAAAAATATTGCTGCTAAAAATAAAAAATTAAATAAAAAAATTACCTCTTCAGCTGATTATCTCGTATTTGAGTAGTTTTCTTTTTCAGAAAAAGATATACACTCACGAATAGTTAAGTGGATCTTCAGTGTTAAATTAGATATAAATCCGGGTTAGCTAAGAGAAGTGAGAAATAGGGGAAGCAAGATTTGCGGATACCATGGTAACGGAGAGGGGAGATATGTGTAGAGAGGGAAAATCGTGTAACCTTGAGACGCTTATTCCATTCTAAAAGAGTATAACTATTAGTATATATTATATATAACTATCTGTATAACTATTAGAACTTATAAACTATTATCGTATCGAATACAAGTATGGGTATAATTTTTTTCTTTAAAAGCTCATTGCATACTTGGCTAAAAAAGTATTTTGTATTCATCTTTGAATTAATCTTGGATTAGGCAGGTATATTTATAAAGTTCAAAATGTTTTAAAAAAACCCTTTCATGTGATTTTAGTTTTTACCCTTTCATTTTTGTACCTTTTAAAACTTATTTATGATAGCTTTCTTTATCGACAATATTAGTTGTTCTCATATAGCTTTTTATTCTACTTTGAAAATGTAATTATGTTTAACATTGTTTTTAAATACTCTTTCGTCAAAGAAATAAAAAGCCACAGAGAAAGTGCTTTAAAACTAAGTCCAAAGGTATAATTTTTTACAACATCAATCATCTTGTCTAAAATTAGAAAAAAATGGACTATTTAATTAAGAGGTTTTTCCATATTGATGAAAATCATTGACATAAACTTATAATTCAATTATTTCAAATCTTATGAACTTATAACTTTTGAAATATTGAAAAAATAATTAAAAAAGGTTTTTTCTATAAACAAAATCGTGGCTTTTGTTTACTCTGACGTTTTGAGCCATTTCCAATCTGAGACTTGCAGGCAAAACTTATCAAATATGAAGAACTCTGAAACAACATAACTTTTTTTCAATGAATTTGGATTTTTGACTCCCAAAATATATGAGGTAACCGCAATTTGGGAAATATAGTCAGAAGAGCAATCCAGAGTTTGGACCCCTTAATGTAAACTTTACTTCATTTTGCCATGTCATGAGATATTTTTTTTTAGCGAATTAAGAAATTTTTGTACACCATATTATAAAATTCTTTCTTTTAAGATAATAATAATAATAAATGAAGTAAAAAATTAATTTTAGTAATTATTTATTATTTTTATTATTTTACTTAATAATAGTCAAAAAAATTTTTAATTGTAAGGTATACAATTTTTTACTTCATTTTATATTATGTAATTTTCTTTATCGCAAAGTACTAAATTAGGAAGAAATCGGCTGAATAGTTCCTGAGAAATCGCATCTTAAATATTTGACTTTTTTAAAATTCAATTTCTCAGGTATTCTTTAACTGATTTTTCTCATGTTTTCATTTAAAATTACAAACTTTAATATGATGTTAAAAAATTTTTTTACCTTATAATTCCTAAATTTTTCTCCTGTTTGAGTGAAATATTTTTCAATTCACTTATAAAGTTCTCGAGATATGGGTAAAAAAGTAAAATTAGCAATAGATAAATTAACATCAGCAAATTAACATTAACAAAAAGTGAAATTAACAATAAGGGATCCAAACTTTGGATCACTCTCTTTAATAAACTATGGTAACCATATTTCCCGTATTGCATCTACCCCTATATTTTGAAAGTCAGAAATCTTAATCCATTGAAAGTTTTTTTTTTTGCCCATACTCAAATTTTATTCAAGGTTTTATTTATGTTTATTCATAGAAAGTGCGTTTTTTGTATCTGATTTCGTAACTTAAAATATCGTCTGCCCTAATTAATTAGCATGTTCGAAGTCACCCCTTCGAACCATTATGATCATTAGATCAAAAGTTATTCATGAACGCATACTCAACATTCGATGAAAGCATACACAAATTGTATTTAATATATCTGTTTGGTGTATAAAATATTAAATGACGATTGTGAACTCAGCAAATTTGTTGAAATTTTAAATGTAATTTTAGATGATTATTACTGAGTAAATGTATTTATGATCATTAATAGATCTTAATAGAATCATGAGGCAAATATTTGAGCGCAGACACAGTTTTTTTTACTACAGATATAAATGAATCGCTATAACATTCGTAGAATAATTTGTTTTTTGCCAACACTGTAAAAAATTGTAGATAAAATAATTTTTTATTGTCATTTGGGAAGTAGAGCGATAGCGAGCAGGGAGCGGAGCCCTCTAGTAGCTGCTATAACTGTCGACTACGAAAATCTTAATCGCTTTTAATTTTAGATTTCAGAAGGTTTTAACTATTCATTATCATTTTAAACCTCATTTTAAACACGTAGAATGTCTTTAAACCAAAATGCTAATTTTAACTGCAATACCGTTTTTTAGCGCCAAATGTAACTGCGCAAAATAAAAAATATACATACTGAATAACTTGGCTTCTAATGATCAGATTTTCACGTACTAAGACTCAATCTCAATTAGCTAACCTTAAATATGCAAATTGATTTGTGCAAACGATATTTTAAGTTGGAAAATCGTCACCAAAACATACTCTCTCTGAAGTAACATGTATTTTTATCGACAGATTCGGATTTTTGAGACTCAAATTATGGGAGAGATAACCGCAATCTGGAAAATATGGTTCCCATCGTTTGGCCAGAAGAGCTGTCAAAAGTTTAGACCCATTAATGTTACTGTTTGCGAATTTTGCTGTTTGCGTATTTTGCCATACCAGCCGAGCATTTTAAACGAATCGAAAATTTTTCGGACACCATCATAAAATTAGTTTGTTCAATTACAATTATATACGAACAAATTATTGATCATTATTTTTCTATTATTTTATTAAATGATAGACGAAACTTTTGCTCGAATTTTGTTCATGCGAATACCTGAATTTTAGTATACGAGTTGCGTGAAACTTTATTTGAAGCTTTTCTTCCGATTTCGTTAAAATTTTGCATTTTGTTAGTGTTAAAATGACATCCTATAAAATGAATGAAATCAAAATTTGCATACCTTACAATTCAAATTTTTTTACAAGTAACTAGTTATTGCCAACGGAGAATGCAAAATGCAACTCGATTTATAATAGTTATATATTTAGATAAAAACATCCTGCAATAAATTCCTTTTGTCCAAGTGTTTATTTGTGTGATAGCAGTCCACTAAATTTGTTTTCAGATTATGTAAATGTAATTGAAATTCATTCTGTGAGATACTAAAATATAATTAACAGAATTTATTTTTTTGAGTCACTAGGATTTTATTCAGAAGTAACTAAATATGATTTCAAAACAGAGAGGTTTTCATATCTTACAGCAATACAAATTTGTTAATGAAGCAAACAATATACAAGATATATACAAAGTAAGGTAAAAGATAAGATGTATTTAAGATGTATTTAAGATACATACAAGTTATATACAAGTTGTCTCAAACAATAAATAATAGCGTAGTAATTGTATGGAGTTGGCGAGTGTTTCATGTTAACGATTTTTGGAAATTAATGTTCACAAATTTCTTGAAAGTATTATTCATTTTCAAACTATTTTTAAACAAATTTTGCATTCAATATGTTTCATAATTTTAAAAAAAATATTCTAGAACATAATCTTCCTTTCCTACAACAAACTCTTTTCCTACAATTTATAAATCCAATGCATTTCATATAGTTCAAAAACTTCTTGTAAACTTTTTTCTCTCCTTTGAGCTGTATTTCGAAGTAGATAAAATTACGAACCTGTATCTAATAGGGACACTTAAAGGGAAAAAATATATTTTATATTTCATTTATTCTATTCATAATATTCATAAGTTCTACAGTTTATAAAAAAATAAACTCAAAGTTCTTTGTAAAACATATATTCTTCTGAGTTCAGATCTACAGATTTTCAACGTGTTGAGGGTGTCTCGTAAAGACCTCCTTTAATATGTATTTCTAGAACCTATGTTAGAAATAAAAACAATTAACATTTAACCAAGGAAAAAACTAAATTCCAAATCTGACCAATCATAGTTGAAGAAGTCCTACTTACTAAACAACAAGACAGATATGACTATGAGAATAAACAGGACGAAAAAGAGTTGAAAGACGATTATTAGACATATTTTCAAGTTTCAACTTAAAATTAAGCATGTTTTTATGTTTATTATGATCACCCTTTCTGTGTCTAATTTCGATAGCGTTTTTGTATTTTCCTCGCCAAAATATGAATTTGCGACCCCCTTGTGTGTATTTTTTAGCTTTCATATTTGATAAAAATTCTAAATATACATATTAGGGGCGTTCTTTACGGAACACCCTGTATTAACTTGTGTATATGTACCCCCCATATATTTACTTAATTTAAAATAATTTGTTTCGGTAGCTAAGAGCATTAATTTTTGTGACGGATTAAGATTTTACCTTGATTAGCATTGAACCTTGCATGAAAATTTTTTTCACACTTCATAATATTTTGAATGAATATAATTAGCAAATGAACATATTTTTTTCTAATTTTCGGTACAAATAAATTATTTCTCGTTTTCATTTATAAAAATCACGAGAAAAAAAAACATCCAGCTGTCAATCTTCTTTTCAAAATACAGTTTCTTAACATTTTTGTCAAAAACTGGTAAATATATTTTTTCAATAAATGTAGCACTAGCTTAAAAACTCTTTAAAGAACACGGCTCAACGCGTATGTTTATGAGATAGGCACTTAAGATTTTAACCCACGGAGCTCATGTTTTGCCATTAGATTATTTTCTCATGTGAATTGAAGACGATTATTATTGATTTGAAAATTAGAGGAATGATTTTACTTCATTTTGGTCCCTTGTATAATTTTTTTCAAATAAATAATTAAAAAAGTAAAAAAGATAAACGCAAATAAATAATTAAAAAATAAAAGGATAAAGAAAATTCATGTTTCTCTTTCTAGCTGAATCCTTTTTGTTTTTTAAATTGATGCCTAATTCTTTTTACGAATTCCAAAAATGATTTTATCTGTATATAAGTTTTTAATATTTCAAAATAATATTTATCCATAGATCGACGTGAAAAGCTATTTTTAGTTGAGTATCGATAATTGATTTGAAAAAGTTAAACTTTTCTTGACATATTAAAATGGTGAGTTTAGAATCAGGAATGAAGTATGAGCATTTGAATCATTTGTTTTAAACTAGTCATTTGTTTGTATAAAGAATTAAAAGCATTCCCCAATCACTATATTATTTAAATTGTTGAATATCTTACTTATATGATTCATTGATTTGCTGATTTATTAACTTTTAATTTAATCATTGTTTAATTCGATTGAAAAAGGAAGCTTAGAATTTTTCAACATTGATACTAAAAACCATGATGCCAGATCCATCTAGATACACTCTCTCTCTCTCAACTGGATCAGCCTGTTCATTAGGCCGTTGAGTCCATGTCCAAGAGGCCGTCAGTTCGATGTTCACCGGCCGAAGACTCTCCAGGTGTAGTAAATGGTTACTTGTGCACTTTAAATCTGCCGGGTCACAAAGTCTTCCAAGTTCAAATAACAAATGAATCTCTTTGGAGGTACTGAATTGTGTGTTGATCGTTTTCTGGTTCAGGTCGAAATTACGATCTGTGGATGAATAAATGCACGTATGAATGAGCCCACCCTGTAAAACGGGCTATGACGTGTGCGTGGCTGAAGACGTATTCTTGGCTACCGATAGAGTCAGATATTCAAGAACTGCACCCACTGCTTTAAATTCCCTTGGTTTCACCAAGAAGACTTTCTGGTATTGGCCCTTTGCATTAGAAATAACAACAACAGATGTACTCTCTTCAATTTAGAATTGTTTTGCTCATAATGCGCTTTAACAGGTTTGTTAAAAACAGTGCTGTTCTGTGATGTGAGAAAAAAAACTATATAAAACTCATACTTAAATGTTCTTCAAAACTGCAGTTTTGGTAGTAACTTTTCTTGCTCTTTTTATAGCACTGTTTCTTGGGGAAATTGCTTATTTTCTACAATGTAAAACGTGGGTTGTTTACTCATTAATTTATTTTATTTTTTTGCATCACTAAATAATGCTTGTTGTGGTTAAAAAAATATTTGTATTGTTTTTAGTTATGGGAATCCAGTAAAGGTTTAAGTGCTCTAGAAAGTCGAACTTTGGGCGAAATTTCGATCGGACGATTTCACTTACAAAAACACGAAGCTATTTACAAAATATAGTTGTTTAAAATATTAAAAATAATAAACATTTATTATTTTTAAAATGAAAAAGTAAGTTATATTACCTTTTGAAACTTTATCAAAGCATCAAACGTTCTGATCAGTCAATGACGTCATCTGTACTGAGTAACTGGCTTTTTTGTGTTTTTTATCATAATGTCTAAATAGTTAAAAAAAAAAATTTTCAACAATTTTGTTTCTAAATCAATAAAGTTAGGAAAACTATAATTTGAAAAAGTTTAATATTTTACTTAAAAGTTTCTTAATTATATTTATTGACCAGAACTACAGATACATAAATTTAGATGAAAATGATAATACCTTTTGCAACAAAGAACAATGAAGCATCCAGAATTAATTAGACCAAAGATAACACCAATTATAGAGAAATACATTACGTACGTTAATATCTCCAGTCCACCCTCTGGGAGTTCGAATTCTTAAAAGGAAAAAAATCTCATTAGAATCATGTCGTGACGTTATCTGACATAAATTGTGTCCCTTTTGGTGAACACATTGGCAACTGTTAGAACAATACTACAAGTCTCAGCTTAATAATAATTTCATTATTTTAATTATATTGATTAATCAAAAGGAAATACTCCCACAATACTCAGCTGAAAATTTATGTAAAATTACCATAAGAAAAATAATAATATCCGTCCGGTTACGCAAGTTTATGTTCAAACGCATATAACCGAATTTCTCGATACTAATATCAGATAATTCAAACAGGATTCTTAAAACGTCATTTTGTCTCATATAATTTTTTATTGGGTAGTTTTAGTTAGTTATACTCTGTAAATAGAATAGGCGTTTCAGGTTGTCTCACATAATTTTTTATTGGGTAGTTTTAGTTAGTTATACTCTGTAAATAGAATAGGCGTGTCAGGTTGTCTCATATAATTTTTATTGAGTAGTTTTAGTTAGTTATACTCTGTAAATAGAATAGGCGTCTCAGGTTGTCTCATATAATTTTTTATTGGGTAGTTTTAGTTAGTTATACTCTGTAAATAGAATAGGCGTCTCAAGTTGTCTCATATAATTTTTTATTGGGTAGTTTTAGTTAGTTATACTTTGTAAATAGAATAGGCGTCTCAGGTTGTCTCATATAATTTTTTATTGAGTAGTTTTAGTTAGTTATACTCTGTAAATGGAATAGGCGTCTCAGGTTGTCTCATATAATTTTTTATTTAGTAGTTTTAGTTAGTTATACTCTGTAAATAGAATAGGCGTCTCGAGATTGCACGATTTCCACACTCTCTACACTTTTCCCTTATCTGCTACCATTTTATTCGCTAATCTTATTTTTTTCACTTTTTATTAAAACATACTGCCGTGGCGAAAAAGCATGATTTTTTGCATCTCTAGTAACGGAGAGGGAAAAAGTGTACTGAATGGGTAGAACGTGAAACCATTATAAATTTGTTTACAATGAATATAAAAGACATACATAATAGTTTAAAGAAATGTGTTTGTCTTTTTTATTATGAGATCCTAAAATTCATAGAGAAAAGTCCGTTTTTTTAAAGACAATTACTATTCGTCTCAAGAAAATTTATTCAATTTAATAATTAAATGATATTATACTTAAAGCAGGGGACAAACATGAAAATATCATGAAGTAAAATAATAATTCATAATGTTTTGATAAAATTATATTACTTACTTTCGCATTCATTTTTAATTGGGTGGTATATGTACCCAGAAATACAAGTGCACAGCTTTAAAGTACCTATCATCTGGCAACTTTCTGAATTAGCACCACAATCACACTCTGTCAAAAATTCAATGTATTATATAGCATAGCATATGCAAAATAAATTAACAGAATAAAATAATTAAAGAAAAATAAAAATAAAAAAAATTAATAAATTTATCAATGAAGAAAGTTTTTAAAATGTAACAGTATAATCTTTTTCACTCACGAGAAAAGAAAAGTCATTGCTTAGTAAATAATTCTTAATAGTAATGAAACAAAATTTTCTTTTCAATATTTTTTCTCTATTTTTGAATGAAATATCCTCCTTCACGCACGCCTGTTTTTCATCGCCTACATAGCACAATTATTTTCGATATTAAATGGGATCATAATTTGGTAATAATATCTATATTATCATTGCTGTAAGAATATTTTTTATTTAATTAAAAACATCGCAGATAGAAAAAAAATTGAGAAAATTCTTACGTCAGATATTTTCAGATATTAAAAAAAAAGAGGTTTTAAATCATTTTTGGTTATACTGCCACTTTGTTTACAACAGCTTATTTGGTTGACTTGCTTTGTTTAGTTAAAAGCATGTAGATAAATGCAAAAATATAGAGTATACAATGTAAAAAAATTCGATAAATCCTTAACCAGTATTTGTTGCAAAGTTTCTCATTATCCAAAAATTTGGTTAAATGAAAGATCATTTTATCTCATTTACACCATAAATTGTGAAATATTATCCAGAAATACTTCCATGGTGCAACTGACAGCATCAAAATTTGATATAAAACTTAGACGGTGACTGTAAACTAAACGATATTTGCTTATGACGCCATGTTTTCTTTACAGCTCGATCTCGGTGTATCGGGACGATTCGGTATATTTTTTTAAATGTCAACTTATTTAGGTAGATTGAGATTTTATTTTCATTAAATTTCATTTCCTTTATGTTGCCCTTTTAAATTTGGTTGGAGATATAAAATTGCTAGAAATATGTCATAACATAACCTACTTACTATAAATAGTTTTGTTATGGAAAATAGCAGCCTTGGCCTGCATTTAGGCGCTTTAAAAATACTTAATTATAGTGCAAATTTCCTATTCTTTTATAAAAGAAGAAAAATAATGAAAATAGGTGTTTTTTTCTTTCTTTCAAAACACCTACTTTTAGTGCAACTTTCTACAGATATTTGGGGCTAGTGAATGTATACCAATATATGGTAAAATTGAGCTATGCAGCCAGCAAATGTTTTGTAAACAGTGAATGAATACATATTTTTTGTGCAGCGTGGCTCGAAATTTTCAACAGTGTATGCTGACATAGGCAAAACGAACTTACTAATTACCGTTTTGAAGACATTTAGCATTTCTTTTCTGCTTAACGCTTGTCGTTATTTTGAATAATACATAAGTTAATTTGAATATACCTTAAAGAAATATTTAAGATCGGATCAAAACTTCATGTTTCATAAATACATAATTCGAACTGTCCTATCTTCGGAAACGTAAACACTCACTCAGAAAGATGAAGAAATTCTCTCAATTTTTGAAACCAAAGCATTTCGAAGTATTAAGAGAATGCAAAATTAATGGCTTTGGTATATAAGAAACAATCCCCAACTATTTGAAATCTGTAAAGAATCAGATGTTGTGAAGTTCATTAAAATACAATGGTTAAAGTGTTCAGAACACCTTGTCAGAATGGAAGAAAACAGGAATGTCAAAACAAGTTATCATGTCTAAATCATAGGATGTACGAACCAGAAGAAGACTAAAACTACAATATATAGATTGTCTATAACAGGACCATTAAAGGGATTGTCTATAAAAGGACCTTTAAAGGGATTGTCTATAACAGGACCATTAAAGGGATTGTTTATAACAGGATCTTTAAAGGGATTGTCTATAACAGGACCTTTAAAGGGATTGTCTATAACAGGACCTTTAAAGGGATTGTCTATAACAGGACCATTAAAGGGATTGTTCATAACAGGACCTTTAAAGGGATTGCCTATAACAGGACCATTAAAGGGATTGTTTATAACAGGACCATTAAAGGGATTGTCTAGAAGAGGACCATTAAAGGGATTGTCTATAACAGGACCTTTAAAGGGATTGTCTATAAGAGGACCATTAAAGGGATTGTCTATAACAGGACCATTAAAGGGATTGTCTATAACAGGACCATTAAAGGGATCGTTTATAACAGGACCTTTAAAGGGATTGTCTATAACAGGACCTTTAAACATTTCAAATTAAGAACTGGAAAATAAAAGCATCAGATCGATCAAAATGGAAATCTGTTTTGGAGACGGCCATTATCCACGCCAAATTGTAGTACCATTGAGGAATAGTTTATGTAGAGGCTGTTGGTTGCGTCAGCTCAGATTGCAGGAAAAACTGAGGTAGAAGGATCGAGGATTGGAACGAAGACCGAAGGTAGGAGGACAAACCGAAATAGTTCCTGCGCGGAGGAATACCGGCGGAGGAGCATCAACCGGCGGCCAAGGCAGGGAGTGAAAAGGCTGAAGTCCAGTATTTAAGCAGATGACAGTTTGCCTTCGAGAGAGGTTGTTGTGCAGCGTCCGAGACTTCGTCCCGATATCCCATTTCTTCCCGGTGACGCCCACCTGCAGAATGCGATATTTACAATCAAAAGTTAAAGTTTTTAATTGTTCTTTTAATAACAACTTTTAATGTTTTTAAAGAATAACTTGTTAATTGGAGTTTGTGAAGTTTCGTAGATGGTTTGTTATCTTTCAATATTAAAGAGGACTAGGAGACTTCGCCCCATACTCGCTGGCGCTCGCTAACCCCCGGAACTGTTTTCGCAGTTCATTTCGGATTGCTTCGCAATCCAATGCTCGCTTTGCTCGCTCACTGGATACGTTCTTAACGTCTAGCTTTTGTATACTTTTTTGAATACTGAAGTTCTGAAAACTTTTCAGTGTAGAAAATTCTAAACCAGTACATTTCAATATTATCTGGGCATTTGGCGATACAACACTTATAGAATTGAAGGATTTGTTACGTCAAGTGCTCAGGTATCATAATTTTGATCTACTTGCGCTTCTATGTCATTTTGATTTATGTTGCTAAGTTAACTTTCAAAAAATTCTATAGCTGGCAACAGTATTTTTATTTTTTAAGTTTTTTATTTTTTTTAGAGTTTGTTATTTTTTTTAGAATTCGTTATTTTTTCAGCGAAATGTTTTTTAACCTTACAGAATTCTTTGCCGACTGTTCTCTGTATATATTAAGAAAATAAAGTAAATATTTAAGTGTTGTGAAAAGAATCTTATTTAGTTGTACAAAATACTTCTTTGAAAATCAAAACTGTTGCCACCGGCGGAAAAGAAATACAGCCAAAATTTGGGAGCCACGTAAGAGAATTATATATATATTAGATGTTTCTTTGCCATATTGTTTCATTTTTGAAAGTCTTACATTCCCATCTCCGAACCATATACAATTTAGATTTATACGTTTTAAATAAACTTATGTTTTGCGATTCGCACAAGTCTCATAGCATAGAGTTGGTAAGGATAAATCATATAATTAAGTATTTACTCCATTTTTACTAAATGAAAGGCAAGAAAAATGAAAATTTAATAAATTTTATTTTTAAAATATAGTCTCGAGTAAATTATCTTTTGTGAAACATGCTGCAAATAGATAACAAATGCAATTTACTACATTAGAAGTGCGTTTTTAATATTTACTTAGCAGAAAGCAAACTATTGATTTATTATTAAGCCAAAATTTGTCGAATTAGTTTGACAAATCAATATTCAATGTCAACTGAGTGGCAGAGGCACTAATATATTTCCAGAAGAGTACATTTTACAATTGTTCTTCTGAAAAATATGTATTTATCTTGTTAAATACTATGATTACTTCTGTGTTAGTAAATAAAAACGATTGTTATCAATGAAAGCTCCATATTGACACTTAATTTTGCACCCTCAAGACATTGTTTTTTCTTCTGATTCTTAGGAATTACGTGTGTTGTATGCAACTGCATTTCAAAGTATAACCCATTTATCTTCGTCAACCTCATTTGTCTCCCCCCCTCCTGTATGTGTTTTCTTAATTTTTAAAAAAATCTTAAAATTCTCAAAGGAAACCACACCTTTGTAGGATTAACTTTATGGTGTTGTGTTCCCAATTAAAAATGATTTAATTTTAACAGTTTAAAACCAATGATTTCCTATAATTTATCGATAAAATTGTTTTCTTACTTACTTTCGCATTCATCCTTGCCAATGTTATATACGTATCCGGAATTACAAGTGCAGAATTTCAAAGAATTTTTCAGCTCACAACTTTTTGAATTATTTCCACAATTGCACTCTGAAAAAAATTCAATGTATTATAAAAGTTAAAGAAATGTAAATAAAGCATGAAAACAACGTTGGATTTCAATTTTGCGAATTTATCGAGATTATATTATATTATATCATATTATATTACATTATACTAGTGGGCTGCGCCCCCTACTCGCTAACGCTCGCCAACGAAAGCATAAGTAAGAAAACTATGTCTGTAAAATGTCTAGATGAATATGTACCAATAAAACATTTTTTAGTGACTTTTATGATGGCCAAAAATTAGAAACATATTTTTATTTATACACAACCTACTTTACCTACATGTTTTTACCTAAAATGAATTATGAAAACAAAATGCTTGCAGGACTGATAACGTATGATTTCCTTCCTAAGAATATATGAATATTGCAGCAGCAAATTACTCGCATGGAAATTACAGCTAATTCAGCAGTTTTGTTAAAAGCATTGGTGTAAAAATATTAAACTACAGAATATTAATCTTCACAAAACCTGGCTTTACTTACATAAATAAAGGTTCTTACCTTCACAAACGCCATTGCTTAGAGCGTAACCTGATCTACAAGTACAGAGTTTTGTACTATTTATATACGAGCATTCTGAAGTTCCAAGCCCACAATTACACTCTAAAATATAAATACACAAATATCAAATTACTTAATTTTTTAATATTAAGTAATTAGATTGAATAAGTTACGAATACAAAACAATAAATGTTCTATAACTAAGATTTGCAATAATTTAGGGAGATATTTACAATCCTGACTTGCTATGGGCAAAATTATTTTTGATGCAATTTTATGAACAAAACCATCGAAGAGAAAATTAGGGGAGGGTTTCTAATGTAATTCACTCTTCGTAAAATTAAGATAAGAACATAACAACTATGATCTCAATATTATTATGGATATATAATGGGACTTGTTTAACTCATTAGGAATCGATAAAACTGGCAAAACTTGAAAGTACTACAGTGCTATCTTCAAATTCAATAATCTTAGCATATCTGGTGAATCTTGGAGAATCTAATATGGGATAGTCAAGGTAGTACCAAAACATATTTAATAAATAAGTTTTAATGATTATAATCTTTGACCATAGCTATTTACAGACTATTTTATGACAAAAATGAGTATAGTTTTGCTGAAAGCATTGGCACGAAAATAGTAAATTGTACCATACTTAGAAGAGTATTTGTCTTCACAAAGCCTGATTTCACTAAAACAATAAAGTAAAGCTTTTACCTTCACAGGTGTCCTTGTGCAGAGCGTAACCTGATCTGCATGTACAATGTTTTTTGCCATTTATATAAGAGCATTCTAAAGATCCTTGTCCACAATTGCACTCTGAAAGAAATATACGTAATTAATCTAATTACTTAAGGCTGGAAGTGCCGATGGGGTCACTTTGATAATTTTTTTGTCTTTTCTTATGTTGTTTTTGAAGATACATGAGACCTGCGAAGCTCATAATTTTGAACTTTTCAATAAATGTTTCAAAGTATCCTGTAACAAAATTTTAAGCTGTTATGTTGATTATTAAAATAAATACAGTGGGTGATCGGTTAACGAACAGATCGGTTAACGAACAAATCGGTTAACGAACACTTTTACGAAAGATTTTTGTGTTCGGATAACGAACGCATATTCGGATAACGAACACTTTCAAGAAGGAATTTTTTGTGTTCGGACAACGAACACATATTCGGATAATGAACAAAACGAATTCTAACGAACACTTCTCGGCCTGAAAAAAAATTAATATTAAACATTTGTTATCATTTTGCATACAAAATAAGATCACTGAAAGGAGAAATGTTTAAAGCATGCTTAGTATTGATAATTACTAAATGAAACTTGAATTATGGAGAATGAAGGAGTAACGAAAATCACATCTGCGAAGCAAAGAAGTGCCATCCATGATAAAATGGAGAGGTTGCTTTTAGTTTGGATAAATGAACGGGAAATGAAACGAGATGTAACTAGTATGCCTATCATTCAAGAGAAGGCTAGAGAAATTTTTGAGAAATTGAAAGAAAAAACTCCAGGTTCGTCATCCGAGGAGTTAGAATTCAAGGCTACCACTGGTTGGTTTACAAAGTTTAAAAGAAAGTCAGGAATTAAACATGTATCAATGCATGGTGAGTCTGCTAGTGCAGATAAAGAAGCAGCTGAGAAGTACTGTCTCAAATTTCAAGAATTCATTGAAATAGAAGGGTATCGTCCACAACAAATATTTAATTGTAATGAAACTGGTTTGTTTTGGAAGCACATGCCGAACCGTACCTACATCACGAAAGATGAGAAAAGTGTTCCTGGGCATAAATCTATGAAAGACCGATTAACGTTACTTTTGGGAGCTATCGCTAGTAGTGATATGAAACTTAAACCACTTCTCGTTTACCACTCTGAGAATCCCAGAGCATTAAAAAAAATTCCTGTGGAGATCGAATCAGAAGGCATGGGTCACGCAGTATCTTTTCAAAGAATGGCTATTTAAAGTTTGTGCCCCAATGCCGACATCTGCTATTAAAGATCTTTTGAAAAAGTGGGAGGATGTCAGAGCAATGGTCTTAGAATGGCACCCAAACCAAGCTGATGGCAGTAGGGTTGGGGATCTTTACAACGACAATGATATTAATTACTTCCGGAAAATCCTGAAAAAGAGAGAAAAGCAATCGACATTGGACATGTTCTTCACCGCCCCATAAGCAAAAAATTAAAAGGACTGATTAATATGCAAGACTACATGCATGTATTATTTTTTAAAATTTACTGAAAAATCATACATTTTTTAAAACTTAATTTTTAGGGTCTCCAGAACGAATTAATCGATTTCACATAGAAGTTTATGGTGAATCGATGATCGGTTAACGAACAATTCGGAGAGCGAACGTAGTCTTGGAACGGATTATGTTCGTTAACCGATCACCCACTGTAATCATAGAAATACCTAAAACAGTCACAAGAAAAAACACCTAAATTTTAACCCCCGTAAGAAATATGTTAAATTTTAGAAGCTTCGTAATCGTCTTTGATTTTGAAAGACTGCAGTGTGAAAATGAGCCAAAAAATAAAATAAAATAAAATGGACCAACCTGAATAATTTTTTATTCAATAACCGAGACCTCAAATATGCTAATTAATAAGTGCAGACGATATTTTTGGTTACGAAATCAGACGCAAAAACGTACTCTCTTCGACTAAACATACCTCTTATTTGACGGATTCGTATTTCTGACCCCCAAAATATGGGAGGTAGCCGCAGTCTAGGAAATATGGTCCTAATAGTTTGGTCGTGAGACCAAATAGTTTGATCCTAATAGTTTGGCCTTAAAGTTAATTTTACTTATTGCGTATTTTTCTACATCTAGAGAACTTTTTAAGCAAATTGAAAAAAATTATGCACTCAATCATAAATTTCGTTCATCCAATTCATTCAAATTTCGTTCATCTTGTAGATAATTTCTTTTCTTTAAAAGAAATGCCGACAGAATCCGGATTTTACGTCTGACTAAGAGAACACTCTTATTTTCTATGTCACCCTTTAAGATTGACATACATATTTTGCACTGAAAAATCAAAACAAAAGACTCAATGTTTTTGTGAAGTAAAATTGTCCCAATTCTGCATATTATTCATGTGATTGAATTTGCAAGCGACAACATAGATTAGACATAATCGAATAAAACGTTAGCACACTAGATGCTAAAAATTATTCTATATTCTAAAACTTGGAGGTGGCTTGCACGCTTTTTTACAACGTTTATGATATTAATGACCTCAATGCTTGAATAGTTTTCAAAGAATCTTTTGACACCTTAATTACGCATTGCGAGTTCATTCTTGAGCTGGTTGAAGAACAACTAAAAAATGTTTTGCGAGTTCATTCTTGAGCTGGTTGAAGAACAACTAAAAATGTTTTGCACATCAGATAAGCCCTAAATCATGAAATTCCTTCTCTAAAATTAAAGAAATACCCTTATAACTTAGTAAAAGACATAATAAAACTTCTGATAGCAATGTGAGATTCTAGAAACAAATTTATCGATATTTTACTACTACTTTATGTCACATTGATATGCTACGATTGGTCTACGCTATTATTTAACCAATGTTGGAGCGACATTTTTAAACATGCATGTTATTGTATTTTGTCTATATTTGTATGTCACGTTCATTTTCGTATGACTTGCTCTCCAGCCAAAGAATAATCTGTTATTCAATAATATACTGTATTATTATATTAACATTGCGAGAATAAAATTAAGTTTTGAATCATCAAAAACTTTATATATTATATTTTTAACAATATCCATTAAGTAAAAAATTTGACACCAAATGGCGTTTTAGGTAAGTTCGTCTGTTCTAGTGTTATATTTATGTTGCAACTGAATGATTGTCAAATTTAGTAAACGAAGCTAAAAAGTTTTATCTGTTGAATAAATTTTCTGGAGGGTATTTTCAATTTTAAATTCATTTGCCGAAACAAAAATCAACGTTACTATTATTTTATGAATGAGACCATGCAGGAGACTTAAGCCTTCTAATCAAAGATCTTTTTCATGTTTGGTTCGAGAATGCTTTGAGTTGCTGTTTTGATAGTAATTGAGCATAGCTTTTCAACTCTTAATTTGATTTTATTCCCACCTGTAGTATTAAAGCCATAATTGATTATTTCGAATCTGTAGCATATAGAATTTCAGTTTAATGTGTAACTTTGTTTTTACGAAATAATGAGTCATACAAAGACAATAAATTATTCCTCTCATAGAATATTTTCTTTCACAAAGAATGGTTTCACTGAAACAACTAAGTTAAGCTCTTAACTTCACAAACGTCCCTGTTTAGAGCATAACCAGATTCGCATATGCAGTTTATTGTGCCATTTACAAAGGAATCTGTGAAGATTAAATCTCTTAAAATTATTATTTGAAAATTATTAATTAATTAAAAAGAAAGAAACTAAATTCCAGCGGAAAATAGAATGGAATAAAATTTTCAGCTGATGTTTACAATTTCGAATTCAGATACCGCAAGCCGTACCGACTTTGTTGTTATTTTACAAGCGAGACCATACGGGACGCTTTTAAATCAAGGGATTCACTAATATTTGTCTCAAGAATGTCTTCCGTTTTGATTGCAATTAAGCTCGGAGTAAGAGCTTTTAGTCTGTACTTTTTCGCAACTGTATAGCATTTTAATTATTACAGTTTTTCTCATAGCTACGGCGCACAAAATTACACCTTATTCGATAGATATGCTAAAATTATGGGTGCAAAAATAGTAAATAATCCCTTTCCTAGAATATTTGTCTTCACAAAGACTGATTTCACTAAATCAATTAAGTAAAGTTCTTACCTTGACAAACGTCCTTGCTTAGAACGTAACCTGATTTGCATGTGCAGAATTTTGCGCCATTTGCAAAAGTACATTCTAAAGTTCCGTGTCCACAATTGCATTCTGGAATGTAAATACATATTTACAAATTTCTTGAAATTATAATATGAATGAAATTATAATATTGTTGATTGCAAAAGCAGAGCTATTTTTGCAACAAGTTTACGAATTGATCAGTAAAAAAGACTACTACATTCTAATTGAGAACATCTCCGGCTTAAAACCCGTAAATCTTAGGGTTTTTTTTCTGACTGCAGTTGAACTACTCTACTGAACTCTAATCTGCTTTCATCCACTGCAATTGCTGTTACATATTGCTTCCAGCCATAACGTTAAAATTATTGATAGTTACTTGCAGCTATAGACAACTACTTTTCGCAGTTTAGTTCTAAGTTACGAGTTAGGATCGTAGTTACAAGCTATAATTTTTCCTGTTAGTGAAATACCATATTTTTGTGATTTTACTACAAAACATTTACGCAATAAACGAAGATATCTTTGATGTTTACCAGTAGAATGTCTAAACATGTTTGTAAATAATAATTGAGCTATTCTTATTGAACTTTTATATTCACTGCCCATTATTTACCTGCAGCTGAAGCATGCAAATTTTCAGGTAATTAGTAGTTTTGCAAAAAATCTTTTGTCCAACCAAAATCAGCAAATCGCACTCTGCATAAGATATTTGTCTTCACAATTCGCCGTTGTAAACAGAAATTTAAGAAAGCTCTTACCTTCACAAATGTCTTTATTTTGAGCATATCCTTCTATGCACTCACAATGCTTTGTACCATTAACATAACAGCATTCTAAACTTCCAGGTCCACAGTCACACTCTGGAATATAAATTCTTGAATGAACATATAAATTTTTTTTAAATAAATTATTAATGGCAAAACTTTATAAAATAAAACAAATTAAGAACAGTCGGATAAAATTTTTTCAGTGTTATCTGCAATTATATACAGTAATAAAATATATAGAATCGCAAACAGTAATTTTATTACTGAGTCCTAACCACTTTAGATATGATGCTTATTTTTCGTAAATGATACATGATAGATATTAAATAATTTCCACCAATTCATAAAATTGAAAGTACCGTATCCATTAAACGCACAAAATTGCTAAATTATATGAAATTGCGAACATTAACTTCCATTACAGAGGCTTAATTAGTACAGATATAATGCATATTTATTATAAATGATACCTGATAGATGTTAAATAATTGCCACCAATTCATAAAATTGAAAGTACCGTATCCGTTAAACGTACAAAATTGCTAAATTATATGAAATTACAAACATTAACTTCCATTACAGAGGCTTAATTAGTGCAGATATAATGCATATTTATTGTAAATGATACATGATAGATGTTAAATAATTGCCACCAATTCATAAAATTGAAAGTACCGTATCCATTAAACAAACAAAATTGCTAAATTATATGAAATTTCAATCATTAACTTCCATTACAGAGACTTAATTAGTACAGATATAATGCATATTTACTGTAAATGATACATGATAGATGTTAAATAATCGACATTGATTCGTGTAACTGAAAGTACCGTATCCATTAAGCATTACAAAATATTAAAATATTTAGAACTGCAAACAATAATTTCTATCAGAGGTTTAAATATTTTAGATATAGTGCGCATTAATTGCAAATGATATACGATAGATATTAAATAATCGCTATCGATCCGTGGAACTGAAAGTTCCCTCATCTTTTGTGCAATGAAATGGGTTTATCTTTGCTATTGGTCAAAAAGTTTTTCACATTAACAATTTTTCGTTCAATATTTTATTCAATAGTTTGATCTATATTTTGAAGAAAATATTGCATTAAGACCTCTACAATAATGATAAAAATTCAATCCAGTTCTTCTCTGACGTTCACATACATCTCCGAGCCTTCATTATATTATCAGAGATCAGTTAAACCTCTTTAAATTGCAACAGGGGTGATTCACAAGGTGTTTCACTTGTGAAGATATCTGAATTATTTTAAATAGTTAGAATTTTTAGTTTGAACATAATATTGATAAAAAAATGGAATGCGGATAATTAAATTATTGATAATGTAAATTTAAGCAAAACAAATTGCAAAAAATAGCAAAACACAATTGTAAATTGTAAAATTGTCGATTTTATTATCGCTTGCGAAAAAATCGCACGCGATAACGAATTCGCTTTTACAGAGCATGAGAGAATCACTTTTTGGTTCTTAAAAATAAATCCTAAATTTCAAACAATTTGTCGTTAGATTTCTAGAGGAAGAAAAAATGTTGCCATAAAAAATACTTGAAATACATTAGTTTAAATCAAATTAAGTTAAAAACATATCATTTTAATAATTGATGTTGATGAAATACAGCATGAAGCACCGGTGTGTTTTTCTGCGTTAAAGGTAAAATCTTCCAGTCATGGCCTTCTTCCAAACAGTAATTTTTAACAATTTGCACTTATCTGCAGTCATTAAATATCTAAGAGAAAGAGATATTCATGATTGAAATTTTTTTAATTTGCAAAATGAAAAATTGAAGATCAATGAAAAATATTTTTTCAAACTACTTTTTTTGGATTTTATATTTTAGGGCAAATATAATTCAGATAATTTAATAGATTTCTTTAGTAACAATTAGAATGCTTTTTTTTATAATTTGAAATTACCAAAATGTATTTTTACTTGTTACACGGATTATTAGTCGTAAAAAACAACTTCAAACAAATCGCCAAGAGTCAAATGCATTCAAATTAATATGCCACTTCAAATTAATATACAAAAGAATCAAATGCATTCAGTAAATAAATGATATCACAAAAAGTTTTTTACTCAAATTTTGTTTTGAAGGGCGGAATTTACCGTCTCCACAAGGCACAGAGTGATTAAATATAACGAATTATGTTTAAACAGTGGCCAACTAGTTTCCACCCAATCACCACTTTTTTGCCACAAGGCACGCAACAACCAAATGTAACGAATAGTGATTAAACAATTGCTGCTAGTTTCCACCCAATCGCCACTTTTTCGCCACAAGCCGCAGAGTGACTAAATATAACGAACGACGATAAGACAGTTACCTGTTAGTTTCCACTCGATCGCCACTTTTTTAGTCAAAAATGCACCCCTTGTGCATTTTAGAATAATTATTTTGGAATTATTAGTAATATTTTATAGAATTTTTATGGAATCAGGAATTCTTATGAACATTTTATAATATTCTGAAAATTACTGTTTGCTTGCTTCTTAAATTTTTCTACATTTTATAAATGAATATTACAGCGTCTGCCAAGAAATGCTTCAAAAGTCATAGCTAATATCAATTGTTTTTTTAATCGTAAATTTTTTTTAAAATTTCTTATTAAGTGGCCAATGTTTAAAATGCTACTACTGACCACAGTAACAAAAATTACTAATTTTGCTTCATGTTTTTTTATGTCACCTGCATAAACTTACTTACCAACTTCACGAGAGCTTTCGGTTACGATTTCTTCGCTGCTGTCACAACCACAATCATTTCCAAACACGGAATTAAGCAGACCTACGCACAAAAATAATATGACGATTCGACACTGGCCTGCCATATTTGAATTTTAGCGAGCTGAACTTGATTTATCTCGCAACTAATAAAATGGAAATATATATTTATAAGGAAATTAATTTTATCTCAATATATATGTGTGGAAAATCAATCTTGATTTTAGGAAATATCCATTAGTTATTTGATAAGAGTATTTTTTTATCAGAGTTATCGTACACGCGAACAATAGTTACATATTTAGAACATTATTTCATTTGCGTTTTTAAAATCATTTTAATATTTTTTGTAAATCAACAAAATGATCGCGCATTCGGAGAAAAAAATAAAACCGTCAGTTTTACAAAGAAAAATTATATCAGTTCATCGTTTGATGTAAGTTGTATTTATATCCCTTCACGCAGCTGTTAAGCAAATTAATACGCATTAATTTAAATTCTAAAACTGTTTGCGTTACTCTGAATTGCAAAAATATACAAAATTTTACGGCTGGCAAGTGACTATTTGCTTTAAAAAAGATTGATAGTTTTAAATCTTTAAGAAAACTGTTGATATAATTATCGTAATTGATTGTTATCATGTATAATTATTCTAAATAGCTGTTGATATAATTATCTTAAGGTGTTTTAAAGAACACCTTACGACATTATTCGGTATTATATATACGATAGCATTTCAGTAAGTATGTTAAACATTACAAGGCTCATATCTAACATGAAGAAACATTTTTAGAAGATTTCTATAAAATAAATTGTAACTGAATTTATTTCAAAATTAATTCAAAAAAGATTCACGCTAATTCCACATTTATTAATTTATTAGAAAAAAATTTGTAACAAAATACACAACGGGTACATTTTCGATGAAAAAAGTGGCGACTGGCAGACAATATTTAAATCAACAATTGTTCCATATTCACTCTCTGGCAGGTGGCGACCGTTTATTTTGTCTAGTACTGCGGACTTAGGGTAAATATACAATTCTTTTCTTCTAAGGGAAAGTACTGAACATGGGGACACTTTCCGCGACTTATATTTTTCATTCAAAAGTTATGGTCACATTTAAAATTTAAAGACACAAACTTCCTCTGTAATTATATTTATTTCAATTCAAATAATTTTGAAGTAAGAAAATAAAATAATTAAAGTAGAAAGTGCAAACTACTGAAACCTGCGCAAAATAAAAATAAAAAACACAACACTCTGAATAACTTTTGTCCCAATGGTCCTAAGGCAAAATACAAAATTTTAGCGAAATCGATCGAGTTGTTACTGAAAAATCAAAATTTGAAAAAGTGGTCCATTTAAAATTTTATTCAAAAAGACAGTCTTAACTTTTAAAATCTCAACTATTCAACCAATTTTGATTAAATTTCTTCATATTTTGCCACTTAAAATAAAACGAAATTTTTTAAATGATGTAAAAATACAAGTCAAAATTTTTCAGACTATTTATATAAAAAAATAATAAATAATTCCTAAAAATTATTTTTGTTTGTTCTCTTTATTATCTTTGTATGTTTATTATCTTTGGGTAAATCAATTTTCTAATCGTGTGCCCCCAAAAGTTTCAATTCGTTTAAAAAGTTCTCACGGCAAAAAGTAATATTAAAATTAAGGGGTTTAGACTTTCTACAGCTCCCATGACCAAACTATTGGGAGACCATACTTCCCAGATTGCGGCAAGTCCCCATATTCTGAGGGTTAGAAAACCGAATCCTTCGGGGAAAAAAGAAGAAAGAAAGAACTTATTCAAAGAAAGGGCGTTTTTGTGTCTGATTTCATAACTTTATATAGTGTCTGCACTAATAACATATCATATTTGAGGTCATTCTCGTAAATCATTAAGATTGAGTCCTAGTACGTAAATAATCCGATTTTAGATCATAAATTATTCAGTCTGTATCATTTCGCACATTGCATGTGAAAAGAGTCAATGAAAAATAACGATAAATGCAGGCGGCATGAACATCTAGATAAGTAGAATTGATAACAGAATTGATAACAACAGTAATGATTCAACAGTGAAATGTTTTTGATTAATGATCAATTTTTACATTATTACTTGTTATTTAATTAACTTGTTTTTTAATGTTTATTACTTGTTATAATTTGATTACGCATTTCAATGTAACAAGGTTATATTTAGAAATACACAATTATAGACAATTATTTAATTCACCATCATTTAAAATACAACAAGATAACCGCCGGTCTTCGACATGTAAGTTTAAACTATTTAAATGTAATTGTTACGTCAAGCGCTCAAGTTGCACTTTTTGATCTAGCTGCGCTTGTATGATCTAGTTGCCCTTTTGATTTATGCTAAGTTATTTTTCAAAAATTTTTATGACTGGCAACAGCATTTTTTATTTTTGTTTCTTTTTAGAATTCGTTCTTTTTTTTTGCCAAAATGTTTTTTAACTTGTAATGTTGTTTAGCAGAATTCTTTGCCAGCTGTTTCTCTGTATATACGAATTAAATAAATTAGATATTTTTAAAATGTTGTGAAAAGAATTTTTAGTTGTACAAAGTACTTCAGTAATGATAGTCAAAAATATCTTAAATAATTTTTTTTATACTGGAATCAAGCATGAATCCACAAATTGTTTTACCACATTAAATATAAAAATAAAATGCTCTGGAAAATCCGGAAGAGTTAGCAGGTATGTAATAGTTGTAATTAAAAAGAATTCTATATTTAAAAAAAATCCTGTCGTTTAACTTTTTATTCTAGACAGAGCTCAAAATGCGTGTTTAAGAAAATGGACACAGCTCAAAATGTACGCTTATGAAACTAAGTAGAACTTAAAATGAGCATTTACGTGAGTGGACAAAGCTGAAAATGCGTGTTTTCAGAAATAGACATATCAAAATACACCTTTTTAAGCATGAACAGAACTCAAAATGCGTATTTACAAGAGTGTGCTCTGCTCAAAATATGTGTTTACAGAAATAGACGCATGAAAATACTCGTTAAAATGAGTCTTTACAACAGTGGACACAGCTGAAAATGCGTGTTTACGAAAATGAAAACAGTTCTAAGTGCGTGTTTAAAGAATATAACATTCCTGTTAACAAAAATGGAAACCACTTAAAATGCGTGTCTAAAAACTTCGGTTTTTTTATTTTTTTTCAAGAATAATAAATCCGTAATGTGATGTTGATCATTTTCATAAATCACTTGGTAATTTTTTTATATTAGTCATCTCTTGAAAAGATTTTTGTGCCTATAATTGGCTAAATTATTATCCTAATCCGGTCTTTATGGTTGACAGAAACAGGTAGGAAAAATCCCTTTAAAGACAATTATCCCGATGAAAAACGGGAGAATCTCTTTTCACGACGGCATCCACTGATAACGCAATGCGAAGATAATTTCAAAAGGCAAAACTTACCTTACAGATATTAATATTCAAGAGTGGATTAAAGAACTGTAGAGGAATCTTGAAGGGGGAAGTAATCCTGATATCCTTTTAGAAAGTGATCGCATCTACAATGCAAATGAAACAGGAGTTGAATACTGCCCTTAAATAGGAAAAATCCTAGGCCCTAAAAATTATAAGGGTTTTTGCTGCCCTTCATAGACGAATCTCTGAGAAAACACTAATGTGGTTTTAGGCCTAGTACAGGGATGGTGAACCAATGGCACGCGTGCCATTTATGGCACGTGACACAATATTCTGGGCACGCCACAGATCACGAAGTTCACTATGAAGCATATTAACAAATAAAATTATAATTCACAAAAAAAAACCAATTACTTACAAAAAATTAATAACTAATATCAAATGAACAATAACCATAAAAAACAAGCTAACAATAAATAACTAGCAAAAAAAATTAACAGTCCCTGCTTAAACTAACATCTTACAACCTAAAGTTGTTTGTCATCTAAGCTGCAACAACAGGAGTCATGTTGCTTTAAGTTGAATTGCGCGTATAACTGAGACATTGCAAAATATAGTCTTTTTTCATAGTGAATAAAGAGTTTGGAGCTGATAGTATCTAAACTGCTGTTTGTAGAAAATGCAACACCATGAAGGAATCATCAGAATCAAATGAAATATTATTTTAATAATGGATATAGGATATTATGCAAATTAATAAAGTTTCAGAGCCATCGCGCGTGCGTGGCGCGCGCAGCGCCCTCTGAATTGATGCTGAAAGCGTATAAATAAAGTGCTGTAGCGGGACGTTGAAAATAGTCTATGATTATTTGTTAGTGGCAAACGTTTAGTGAGACCTGAGTATGCCTCCACGACGGAAGAATAAGAAATTCAAGCAACTTACGGAGTTTGAACGAGGGAGGATAATCGGCCTTCGAGAAGGAGGATTTTCCTATCGCGCAATAGCAGCTCGTATGCAGCGGAACAGTTCCACAGTGATGCGAGTTTGGAAGCAGTGGACCGACGAGCACCGAACAACTCGAAAAACAGGCACTGGACGACAGAAGGTGACGTCAGAGCGCGATGATCGACACCTGCTCCGCATGGCGGTGAATGATCGCACAGCTTCCTCCAGGCAGCTGGCAGCACATTGGTCTACTGCTACAGGTGTACAATTGTCGGCTTCGTCAATTCGTCGTCGTCTGCTGCGCCGTGGATTGCGTGCAAGGGTGCCATTATACAGGATTCCCCTCACGGCGGATCATCGACGGCTGCGTCGGCAGTGGGCTCTTGAGCACAGAGACTGGCGAGCTGATTGGCACCAAGTTGTCTTTTCAGATGAATCACGCTTCAATTTGTGGACCCATGATGGCCGTGTTCGTGTTAGACGTTATGCCGGTCAACGCTGCCTTCCTGAGTGTATTATTGAACGACATAGTGGTCGAACACCCGGAGTTATGGTCTGGGGTGCGATTTCGTATCATGGACGATCCAATTTGATACGAATTGAGGGTAATCTCAATAGCAACAGATACGTCCGTGAAGTGCTACAGCCCGAAGTCGTTCCTTTCCTTCAAGGCATCCCTGGAGCTATCTTTCAGCAGGATAATGCACGCCCACATGTTGCGCGGACTGTTAGAGACTTCTGTTCAGCACAACGCATGCAACTTCT
This sequence comes from Parasteatoda tepidariorum, assembly GCF_043381705.1. Lineage (NCBI taxonomy): Eukaryota > Metazoa > Arthropoda > Arachnida > Araneae > Theridiidae > Parasteatoda > Parasteatoda tepidariorum. The sequence continues at coordinate 25,632,787 of NC_092205.1, read as the reverse complement.
TCCTTGGCCTGCTTATTCGCCGGATATGTCGCCTATTGAGCACGTGTGGGATATGGTTGGTCGGCGTCTCACTCGTGATCCGCGTCCTGCAGTTTCCAAAGACGAACTTTGGTTGCGCATACAAGCGATATGGAATTCTCTTCCTCAAGCAGATATTCAACATCTGTTTGACTCCATGCCACGTCGTATAGCAGCACTTATTGCAGCGCGTGGTGGCTGCACCAAATACTGATTTCGGACGCTTAATTTGTTTCTTTTGTTTTGAAAATTTCATCATTTATTTGTATCAGTACAAGTCGTTTCTGCATTAAATTTCATTTGATTCTGATGATTCTTTCATGGTGTTGCATTTTCTACAAACAGCAGTTTAGTAATACGTATTATTTTCCCAATAATCACGAAGTCAAAATTTTTTTACGGCACGTCTATGACTTCATTAAACAATTTTTTTAAAAAATTGCACGTTGGTGCATAAAGGTTCGCCACCCCTGGCCTAGTAGGTCAAATATTTATCAGATTTCCCTCCCCCCATTAATAAGGAACTGCTGTGAAGTCAACACCAATCTGTGTCATTTGTTTTTAGAGCTAAAACAGGCATTTCCCTCTGCACTAGTGTTTCTTATCATTTATTTTATTTTTTTAACGTCAAGGACCGTTTTCTGAAATTCTCTTTCCCTGTATACTAAACATTGTATTATTGTATTCAATATAGATTTATTCTGTATTTGAAAGGTTTTACCTTTCCCATCCTAATCAGCTGTTATTAATAATAACCGAGGATTATTGATAATAACTAAATAAGCGGACTGAATGTAAAAATTGTTTACTTAAAAAATTTTGATTCATTGAATATCTAAGTTTTCTTTGTTCGTTACTCTTTTCTCCTTCTTTTTCTTTTTATAAAAAAAGAGTTTTTCAGTGATTTACAACAGCAAGACTAAAAAGTTATATTTAGTTACACTCCTTAAATCGTTCAAATCTGGAGGGAATTTTACTTTTCATATCTGCTTTTGTAGGAGTTCACTCTGGAATCGAAATTTTGATTGACTATACACCTAGGTGACACAAATTTTCAAAGGTAAGTACCATTAAATAAGTGATAAATGAATATTTAACGTGCTAAAATTAACTTTTAACTTATATTAATTTTATGCTTATGACAACCAAAGAAATTTAGATCATCTTTGTTAATTATGGAACTTGTCACATGATTAATAACAAGGCCTCGACAACAATGACTGTTTTCGACCATTACCTTTTATGATGTTATTTTTACTTATGTCGGTTGTCAATATCAACAAGTCTTTCTTGAAATCAAGTGACGGATGTGTTTCCTGTTTTTTTTTTCAAGAATACGAATTCAGCCACACACACGTCACAGCCCGTTTTACAGAGAGGACCCTATCATACTCCATTCCTTCATCTACGGATAATAATTTTGCCCTGTATCAGGGAACAATCAATCTCCAATTCAGCGTCCACAAAGGTATTAATATGTTAGAGGAACTTGGAGTACTTTGTGACCCCAACAGATTCACGGGCACCAGTCATTATTTAATACACTGAGATTTTTCACGGCCTTTCTTACTTCCATTCTCGCAAATACGAGTCCAACGTTTTTATTTTACACACAGAAACAAAATTACAAAAAATTAAAACCATCTTCTATTAAAAACGATTTATTAAATGATAGATACAAAAAGTGAACTCGTTTTATTTTTCACAGAGAGCAAAAAAAAATGATAATAATAATCAAATCAAGATGTCCTTTTCTTCTAAATTGTAACTACTAACGTCCTGAAAAAGATAAGTATAATTTAACTTTGGATCTTTTTATATATATATATATATATAGAGACTTCTGTTC
>NC_092205.1:25608419-25629921 GCF_043381705.1 Parasteatoda tepidariorum | reverse complement strand
TATATATATATATATATATATATATATAATTATGCTGCACTTTAAATGTTAACCCAATAAGGCACAAATAACATTTACTTTTGCAATATTCATTCATTTCCCATTTGTTTCTCTCAGCAACATAACCAGAATAACATTTGCATCTAGTATACTTGTCAGGGGTGAGTTCACAAAAAGTTGCCATCATCCCGCAATCACATTCTAGAAAAAAATATTTAATTACTTAATTAAAATTAATTACTACACATTTTGACAAATTTTACAAATTTGACAATTGACAAATTTTACGAAAACATTCTTTGCTTTCTAAATATATTTTTTAAAAATATTTTTCGCTTAATCAAATAATTTTTTCCTTTAAAATTAGTTAGAAATAATAATAATTCGAACAATTATGTAGTCTTAAAAACATTAATAAATGAGAAGCAAGCATTGAAATTAGTGAGCAATATCACATATTCACAAATGTAAAATATTTACTATACTAAATATAAGTTGGAATTAGAACTACATTATTAAATTTTTTTTCCGAAAAAATCCTTTGCTTTCTAAATATATATTTTTAAATTATTTTCTTGCTTGACCAAATAATTATTTTTAATTATCAAAAATTTATTTGTCTTCTTTAAAAATTAGTTAGAAACAATAATATTTTGAACAATAATATAGTCTTAAAAACATTAATAAAAGCAAAGCAAGCACTGAAATTAGAGAGCAGAGCCTTTATGCTGTTTCAAAAATGTTGCACTATTTTTTCTTTTTCAAACCTATTGAAAGATTTAAAAGAGAATTAAGGCATGTAAAAAAATTACAGTTTATGTTGTTCTTGGGACCATAAATTTACAACAAAAAAAATCCTTAGATTTTACTAAAAGAATAACTTATGGATTATTTACATTCAATCCAGCTTTTTCAACTTACTTTCGCATTTGCCGCTTGAAGCGAAATATATGTATTTATCTTCACAAATGCACTTCTTTACAGAACCTTCAAACTCACAACTTTTGGAATTATATCCACAATCACACTCTGAAAGAAAAATTAAGTTTATAACAAAAAATTTTGGCAAAGAAATAAAGTAAATTTCAACAGTAATATTTCTTGAATGTAAACATTGAAAAACAAATTCATTAAAATTTATTAGTTCATTGTAAATTTAATTTCATGAATAAAATGTAAATGTGTGCAAAAAAGAATGTGCGGAATACCATGAGAATCTTTTGATCTAATGATCAGATTTTCATGTACTAGAACTTAATCTTAAAGGTTCACGAGGAGACCTCAATTATGCTAATTAGTTGCGAAGGATTTATTTTAAGTTCAGAAATCAGATAGAAAAATATTCTTTTCTGAAAAAAATTTTTTTTTATGGACTGATTTGAATTCGAAGTAAAGCACAGAGGTAAAAACTACGCGGGAGCCACCAATAAAAACAGATAAAAAGTTCAAGTGTTCAACTCTAAAAGTTTGAAAAATCATAATAAATAATTTATAAATAGATTCAAATTTTCTGTTCGAAAGAGATTAAAAAGTAAACAATATTTGCCTTTTGGTGAGAAATCAGCTCAAAGTAAGCATATTGCCTAGAAACTTCGAGACATTTTTCTATAAACCATTAATAAACAAACCTTATCGGACAATCACATTACTTTATTTCATTTTTTTAAATTGTCTGAGCCTGGTTGCTTAGCAAGGGAATAAAATTTGGTATTTCACTCCTGAATAATCTATGATTATCTTAAATTACTCGTTTGCAAAGGAGATATAGCTTGGGCGTCTTTTGAGCTTGTTGCCAAATATATATGGCTTTCTAGATATAACCTTCCCAATAAGATATAACCAATGTTTCCAAAATTGTGTCTACTCCCCCTAATTTGAGGGCCAAGAATCGAAATTTAGAAAAATATATATGTCTATTTAAAGAGAGTGCATTTTTTATCTGATTTCATAACTTAATTAATAGTTAGGACAAATAAATTATCATAGTTAAAGTCAACCCAGGAATCATTTGGATTGACATTTAGTACGTGAAAATCCAATCATTAGAACGAAAGTGATTCAGGGTGTTTTTATTTGTGCACTCTACATTCATAATTTACATTTATTTGTGCATTCTACATACATTCAGGGTGATAACGTTTTTAATTTGCCTCGGTAGATATAGCATACTAGATAAATACAATTTATTAAGTTAATAGCAAAGCTAGGATGTTGATGATAAATGAATTATTTTGTATTTTTTCTGCATATTTGGTTAGTTTTTCTTTCATATGGCATTATTGATATTTATGTGTCTTAGGTAATTTTTTTATAATCTATATTTTTTCACTTTTATGTTAAAAAACATTTTTATGAAGTTTGAAATATACATATATTTTTAATGGCATTTTGCTCGTGAGAAAAACCTCTTTTTTTCCTTATAATTTAATGTAAATTTTGCATTGAATCTTGTTACTTTAAATTTTCTTCAATTACAAATTATGAAAGTTGATCGGTGTTTTTTATAGCAAGAATTTCCTTTCGGGCTATAGGCGAGCTTTTAATTTCTTAGAAAATATTCGATGAAACAATGCAATTCGTATGTTTTCTGTATCGGAAATTTGAAAAATTCTAATTTATTTTTATCTATTATTTATTTAAATTTTATTTTATTCATAAATCACACATTTATTTTTATTATTATCTTATTTCTCTAAATTTATAATTGCAAGTTAAGATTGATAATTTTATTTATAAGAAAAAATTAAAGATAACACATGTTTTTGAATTATGTTAAGACGTTATTTTTCATTATAAAATCCTTTTTAATGGCTTTTTTTGCATTCTTATAAGCCTTTTTCTGATTTTTAATGCAGTAACGTTCAACCTCTAGTCACAACAGAAAACTTAGTTGAAAGTTAGCAATTGACACCTATGAAGCTATGATAGCTGAACAAGGTCACACTCACGAAGAGTTTAATTGTTAGGACCTCACACCAAGTTTTCTTCTGAATCAGTTAAGTGGGATAATCTAATTATTGTATGTTTCCAAGTGGACATGGTTACATATACGTAGGTTATTATCGGAAATCATTGCCTGTTGAATGTTAGAAGGTGGAAACTTAGTAGTCATGAGCCATGTGGTCATTTGCCACTTACATGACAAAATGAAAAGATGGTTGAAGGGAGGACTTAGCATAGCAAAAGAGTCTTCCACGGGATTTATTGCAGATTGAGTTGGCTCGAAAACTTTGTACCCATTTATATATACTTCATTCACTGACCCCTGTCAAAACTTATACAAATAGAAACTCCTCATCAAAAATTCCTTTACGAAGGTTAGCTCTAGCTCGTCTTCTGGCTTGCTTGTCCACATGCTTGATCCAATAATTCCTTTGCCTTCTTCGTTAGGTTAAAAATTACAAGACTACGGAGTTGAACATTGAGAGTTGTAAACTTAAAAATGGGTAGGATGTTTAACGCTGGTAAGAAAGGGAAATGAAACATTTATGATGCATCCTGTCCATGAACTCTACTTCCCAAAGTTAGAAAACTTTATTTTGCTATTTAGAAAACTATTTTATGCTATTTCGGAAACAGTCGTTTTAGAACAATTTTCCTTTTGCGTTGAAATCAGTAGTTTTGACGGTAAAAAAGAATGAAATAAGCAAGCCAAAAGTTACATCGCAATGGTGCAACACAAAAAGCTATTGGCTATGGTATTAGAAACATCCATAAATGTGACCAAAAGACATGCCACCACAACTTTGATCCTCTGCACTCGTCTTCAAAAGGTGTATATAGAGCAATGCAAAAAGAAATGGCAGAAAAGGTTTAATAATGAGCACATAAAATGTCTTTTATTCAGCTTGAAAAAAAGTAATGAATATTGCAGATTTATCAGAATTTTAAAACTAAGAGTTTCGATTAAAAAGAAAAGGAAAGAATTAGAGCGTTCGCTGTTATCCTCATCTTTACTAAATGGAGCTATCATCTGGTAAACTAAATAACTTTAAGTTGCCAAAAAAAGAATAGTAAAGTTAATATAAATGATTTTGAGGGTCAGTCTCAAAAACACACCAAATAAAGCTGGAAATAAGACTTCGACATTGTTTTTGGTTTGAATAAATTTGTTACAGTAATATCTTGACTTACCTTCACATTCACCATAATGGTTTTGCTTATAATTCTCAGAACAAGAACATACTTTTTTGTTTGTTTGAGAATCAAAATAGCAATTTTTGCCATTCCGTCCACAGTTGCATTCTGCAATAAAAGATTTATTTGTATTGAAATAACTACTTACAATAGTTTTAAATTTTAATAACCCAAAATAAGCTTTTTGAAATCAACAAAAATTTTCAGTAAGAATTTTTTTAAAAAATTGGTGAAACTTTTGATACTAAAGCAACCACTGAAAGCCAGTTAAAAATATCTACGATTCCCGCTTTTTTGTACTAATTAAAGAATTAAATTCATAAAAATCTTATTCTTTTTCTATTTTACTGCAAATAAGAAAATTTTTCACATTTGTAATGGAATAATAATTGGAATTATGAATAAACAAATTTGAAAAAAGTATTATACCTCTGCAACAGCCTGTCGTAGGCTAGGAGAGGTCCCGACGGTTAAGGCTCCACAATATTCTGATCAATGGCATGATGGATCTTAAGACTCTTAGATTTCTTAGACTCTTTAGACTCTTAGATAGCATGATCTTAAGACACTTAGATTTCTTATTTGTATAATTTAATCTTAAATACATTACAGTGAAGTGTAACTTGTTACATATTAAACATTTAACCACTATAATTCAATATTTCTGGATGAATGACCTTTCCTCCCCCCGTAATGTTTTAAAATGTATGTCTAACTTTTTATCTACATCAAATTGTTTTATCTGATAAAAATTTTGTGAATTGTGATTGCTTTTATAACACCAAATACAGCTCTTAGTTTCTTTTCTGTCTTTCATGCATGAAAGCTGCAGTTCTTAGTTTTCCCTCTCTCAAAATATTCATAACTTCTACTTATCACTTTCAAAATAGGTACGTGAGATATACAAACGCTCTTACCCCGCAATTAATTTAAAAAAGAAAACTGAGAAGAGGTGTTAAATTATCGTTATTGGGAAATAGTTCTCCTTCTGAATGTCTTAACGCATTTTGGCTAAAAGGGCGTGAATACACCATTCCAATTATATATTTTTTATTAACATTGACGTTATTTTTTCTTGCTATTGTCAAAGGGTTTGAAGAAATTTATGAAATATCAAAAATTTCAATTGAAGTAAACACTTAATGTTGAGAATTTTTTTAACTACGCTAGTTTTTCTTTTTAACTTGAAACTGTTATTGGATTCTTTGATTTTTTGAAAATATATAATTATTACATTTCAGATTAAACATATGCTTTTATGATGGATTAATGATGGATAAAAACTTACGTTAAACTAAATGATTTGTCCATTGAGTTGGCCGATAGTTCATGTACGCAACATTTTATCTCTTAAATAAAATATTATTTTTTATACACTTTTATATTTTAATGGATGTAATTTAAGCATAATTCAATGAAGATAACTACACTTTATAAAATTTCTATGTCCGGCATAAAATTGGTTAATCTCAACCATGCTTGCAAAATTTCATCAGGAAGAGCAAATTCTACCACAGGGCGGCATATTTATCACTGGTTACTCTTAACGTTTCAAGTAAAAATGTAAATTTACAGTCTCAATGCAAAAAATAACAGTCACAATTTCAAAATAACAGTTAAAATGTAAATTTGTTATTTTCAGTTTTGGATAATACTAAATTCAAAAGTTCTCTTAAAACTTATATGCTGTACACCCCTACCTTTTTTTAAATATTTTTTTAAATTTAAATAGTCAAAAAAATGTGCAATTAGTTTAATTTTTTTCCTCAAACTCTTTTGTTCTGTTTCCCCTTTCCCCACAGTTTGGCGTCACATCACCGAAAGCCATCAAAGTAACAATAGAAATTTGTTTCTGGCTAGTTTAATAACTTTAATAAGTACCTGTATTGATTGGTATATTTATAAATTAGTTTTCAAAACTTTTTCCTTCTAGTTTCGCATGATCAAAATTTCGATTGAAAATAAAAATTGTAAAAATTTGTTTCCTCGCAATTCTTAAGAAACAATTGTAACTTATATTAGCATAGAGCTTAAATTGAAATTTAAGATATTTATTTTAAAATTGACCGATACTATAGATTTGCGACTATAGCTTATGTTTGGTAATGAATTCTCACTCTCATGAACAGAAAACCATTGAAATTTGCATCGTCATCGGATACAGAGTATCTGTAAAATTTTAATCACTCTAGCTGGTCGAAATTTTTAGTGGCGATAAGGTGGATTTGGCGATATGACAATTCGGCTTTCAGTGATCAGGAAACGAACTCATCGAAGTAGTTGACTCATGGGAGCAGTTGGAATTTTTGATAACAATAATTTTTTTCGAGTGGTAATATTTGGAAAAATTCTGTTCCTAGGGATTAGAAAATATTGGTGACGAATATTGAGATCTAGAAGGAAACTTTTTTTAAATTTTAAGTGCTCTAGCTAGTTTTTAGGTGCTTGAAATTATATAACGATATTATTATAGATAAACTCGAAGTATAAAAACAAGAAGTATTTTGCTTGTCGTTATTAAGCTTGTCGTTATTTTAGTTACTAAGCACGGAGCTTCAGTTGAAATTTTAGTATACTAACTAGTTGCTAAATAGGCCTGCCATTTGTATTGTAAAACACAAACAACGAAAAACGAAAGCGGATTAATTAAAGTGTGGAAATGAAAATGGATTAGATACGTTAATATAAAGTCAACTTTTTATATCTTTTTAAGCTAAATGTATCAAAAAGAATAATAATAAGGAGTTCTTGAATTCCTCTTACCTTCACATTTGTCACCTTTTTGAGCAGTCCCCGCGTCGCAGTGACATTTTTTTCCAAAACTCATAAAAGTGCACCCTATATTTTCATTACCACAATCACATTCTGAAACAATAATAAATCAATTATTCAAACTATCGCCAGTAATCTATTTATTACAGTTAAAATAGCTCAAAAAATTATCAAAACCTTGACATCTAGCATTAAACCTTGCGTTGCGGATGTACTGTTACCCTTCAAACTTTGGTTAGGCTGTAATCGCTAAATTTAACTTTGGTAACAGTTACCAAGGTTCAACAATAGACAAATAACAAAGGAATTACTGGAAACACTTAACATTTAAAACAAATTTTATTACAACTCTAAATTCTCAACAAACAGAACTCCAATCATTTCCAAATGCTAACATGTGCACCAATATCTCCAAATTATACACTATTTCAAGTTCCAAAATTTTATACACAAGATTAACCTTTTAGATAAAATGCAATTTCAAAGTTCTAAGGCATAATATTCCATTAACCCCTATCAAAAAGACAATTAAGAAACAAAATGCACTCTCATTCTAACTCTACTAAAATTACTTAAAATTTAGATTATGATATCTCTATAACATGTCATCATGCTTAAATATCAATGGCTCTCCTTAAAATATGTATCTAAAAACACAGTAGAAACAGTTTAAAATTTAGGGTAAATTATTCTTCTAAAATGGTACCCAAATCAAAATTAAAGTTTTATAAGTACAAAATAAATTTAGGGATCACCTTCTGAAACGCCCACCGGAATTGCGGCTAAACTCGTGGACAAAGCAAATTCCTTATTTCTGATAGCTAGTACTCTAACTATTCCAATTTCATTAGGCTTTCTCCTAGGAAGGCAGCAGGCACACGGGGAACACCGGACTTTCAGTATGGGTACACTTGTGTTTGGCCCATAGTCTCGAACATAGCGGCCTTCAGCTTATCACTATTGATCATCAACCCAGAGACTTCAGCTTAGCTTTTCCTCAAGACCACGATCCATCCTCTCAGCGGTGCTGTCTCAGATCAACCTTCTAGCGGGCAAGCTCCGTCCTCTCCGTGGTACTACCTCAGTACTCATACTCATATGTGATGGTTATCTCATCAGCCCCGCTAGGGGCTCTAACTAATTCATCTGAGTGGAAATAAATAATAAATCGCCGAAGCGCAACTGAAAGGCGAAAGTTGGGGTTCAGTACCTTTTACTGAGAGAAAATTAAAATGAAGTAGTGAGATATTGAACAAACAAGTTTAAGAGAGAGAAGAGGTTTTGTGGCAGACTGCCTCGCCACCCCTGGAGGTATTACCCCCGAGCTTCTCAGGTGCACAGTAGCCACATAGCCTCAGAGAAAAGGAGAAATACATAATAAATGCGCAAAATTATTTACAAGTATTTACAGCTATTTACAAAATTTATCTGATAAAAAACTGCGTCGGATAGGAAAAAGGCGGTTGCCGGGCTATATTTTATGTTGTCTTTGATGAGCTCAAAATCAAAATTTTTAAAGTAATTGCACGTATTACAAGAGAGTGCATCTCTGAAGAAACTTGCATATAGTTCAGCTATGTGCTCATCTATTTTGTTGATTTTTAAATCTCGTCTTAGATCCTTCATTCTCATGGATCTGGGGGCTCCAGTGATATATCTGATGAATTTATTTTGAGTAATCTCCACTTTCTTTTTTTGAGTAACAGTGGTTGTGCTCCATGCAGGGGCTGCGTAGCTGATGATTGGTTGAATGCATTGGAGGTATAGCTCTCGTTTTGTTTTGAGTGATAGTTTTGAATTATAGTTTAATATTGGTTTCAGAGATCTATAGGCTCCTTGCGCTTTGCTAAAAATATTATCAATATGGGTATTCCAGTTTAAAGTACAAGTAAGAGTGACGCTTAGGTAGGTGGCCTTTCGAACTAGTGGTATTGTATCATTGAAAAGAGTAATATTTGGATAAATGACTTTCTTTTTATTTGATTTCCTAATAATTAGTAGTGAGGATTTAGTGGTGTTGATGGCTACCTTCCATTTTGTGCACCAGTCTTCGATATGAGGTATGATATTACTGAGATTAGTAACTGACTTCTTAGGATTTATTGATCTGCTCATAAGTGCTGTATCATCTGCGTAGAAGGCTAAGGTGATGTTTCTCATATTATTAAAATTTGGAAAGTCCGCTGAATAAATTAGGTAGAGCACAGGGCCGAGAATTGAACCTTGCGGAACTCCTACTTTAATGTTTCTAGCGGAAGAAAATGCTGTATTGATGTTAATAGTACTACCTCAGTCACTCTTCACGTATCTTTTATTCTCCTCTCAACTAGGCGAAAGAATCTAGACTGACCTGTTTACTCACACACGGGCCGCCACGCAACCAATGGACGTCAGAACAGAAAGAAAGATCCACGAGAAAAAACAGTCACAAACCCACTAATACACTACAAAAGTGATAATATAATCCTCCTTAAATATTAATAAACTTAACTACATATAATTCACCCCAAAAATCCCATTTTAAAAGTATAACTCAAAATGTCTAAAAAATATCATGATTGTGATTGAATTTAAGCTTTATCATAGTTTAGCCATCGATTGAAAAATAACCCATCTTTAAAAGTATTGATAAAAAAAACTACAATAAATTTCTATTTATTACACGAAAAACTGTTAAATACTCTCGTCATAGAACTTGATTAAACGTTACATAACCTGAAGATTCGAGGTTTAGACAGTGAAACTGGTAAAAAGAGGGGAGAGACTGAATCATTGCTATTTCGACAAATGAGGTACTCTTTCTGATATTTTTATTAACGCTTAGTTGCATAAGACTGAATCCAAATCGACGGGACGAATGTATGTTATCGGAACAAAAGTATCTAGACCCGGAATATTATTAACTCGGCAACTTCTGAGTCTATATTTACATGATGTTGTTCCCCTTTTCTACGGACTACCAGTTTTTTTGTTAGTGATGACCATAAGAATCGACTTCCAGGTGTCCGTCACAACTAAAGTAAAGGATAAAAGAGATGATTTTTGGTTGCCTGGCTATACATAATCTGCCTTCTAATTCATCCCAGAGTTGTTCTATGAGATTTATTTAGATCAGTCAAGTATAACTAGTTCCAATTTTTGTACTCTCCTTTCGTCAAACTATGACTGCGCTAATCTCAATGTGTAAATGGAGCTGTTTTTTCTGAAAGAGTGGTAATTCCTGAATATTGCCGTAGAGATGGTAGAGTAGCATTACCTAGCATATCGACGTACGTCTCAGAATTCATATTTAAGAAAAAAACCTGAAATATATGACCCTGGCCAAACTATGAAAAATTCACCAAAACCATAATCCTCCACCAACCATATCCACTTATTTAGCCGGGTGTTGGAATAGTATTGTTGGGGATAGTGTTTAACATTTTTGTACTACCCTCTTAGTAAGTAGTAGAAAAAAATGTTTATCAACTTTCCGTCGGGATTTGATGAGAGAGAAGAGGACAAAAAGGGAGAAACTTATAAGTAATTCCCTCAATTTATGTCTCATATGTGTTTTAGCGTTCTTCGAAAAGTTTGAGTGCTACATACAAATTTTAAAATAGGTTAATTTTGAACACAAAACCCTATTTAATATTAATTAAGAAAGACTTTGGATATTAAAAATCAATAAAAAGAGAAGAATCGGTCAATGAGAATTGAAAAAATAGCTACAGGATATACAAAAAATGCTACAATTTTCATAACGTATAAGCAAAAAAACAACCCGCTTATAGGGAAAGCTGTAAAAGTTTTATATATATATAAATTTTAGAATGTAGTTTACAATAACCACCTACAGACAGCTCTGCAAGGCATGGATGATCAATTCTAGTATTAAAATGGGACAGCAGATTGTCGTACCGGGTTAGGAGGTTTAAACTACGTGGTTTATAAGACATTGTGTGTTTCTGGTCATGGAACATCTCAGGTAAGATTACAGTACTATCAAGTTTTTATTCTTTGAGAATTCTGTACTAAGCACAGCGACATCTTTGGGCATCTTTTGAAAATCTCTGCGTAAATTTTTTATAGTTTTCATAATGGAACTGTATTATTCCTTTATGCTTTTATTCCCTTTATTGAGCAATAAATGATAAATAATTATTTGCTCCCTGTAATAAATAGGAATTTATTGGAGTTTTTTTTTTTTTTTGTATCAATACTTTTCAAAGAAGGGTTATTTTTCAATGGATGGCACCACTATGATAAAATTTAAATGCAGTCAAAATTATGATACTTCATGAGAAATTTTTATTTATCCTTTTAAAATGGGATTTTTGGGGGTAGATTGTGGATATAAATTGTATTAACATTTAAGAAGGATTGGATTATCGCTTTTATGGCGTATTAGTGGGTTTGTAGCTGGTTTTTCTTGTGGATCTTTTTTTTGTTCTGATGCGGGATGACCCCTGGATGCGGGATGAGTTTGAGCGAGTTAACAGGTCAGTATGGATTATTTCGCCTTGGTGAAAAAAGTATAAGAGGCGTGAAGAGTGGCTGAAAAAGCAGTACGACGGTAGTGCGGATCGTGCCCGATGGAATGTTGGGTGGAAACATCACCGCTGACAGGATCTATCATGGCTGCTAGAAGTGTGTTCTGAGCCGGTATCATCGAGAATGAGTTTGGATATTGCTGGAGTCTCGGAGTGAGTTGATCTAGGCTGAAATGCTGAAAGGTTGATGTTTGGAAAGAGTCTCTGGATGCCGCGACTAAGTACGCAACATTGGTCGGATGAGCTGTTGTCTGGAAGAAAGTTGATCTAAAGCCTCAGAATAGTTGACGGGAAGTGATCGATTGAATGTCGCTAAGTTCAAGACGGTTGGCAAGAATTGAGCGTTCCTCGGCAGAAAATCGAATGTTTCTAAAGAACTGAATGGCGGTCAGAAAGTCGAAGTTCTCCTAGTCCACAAGTCTAGCTGCAAGCCCGGTGGGCGTTCCAGAAGGTCATCTGCAAGTTCCTTTTGTATTTATAAACTCTAATTTCTTACCTTTTCAGTAACTTTTCAGAAGAGCATTTTATTCTGTATTTTAAATTATTTCTATCAGGTGTTAAGATTCCTATTTTAAGATGAGCCTTGGATATTTAATTTTAATTATCTGTTGTAGGAATATAATGACCTAAAGTTTAAATGTTTTTTGTAAATTTGAATGAGCTAGGATTTTTATTTCATAAATGTCTCTTTTAGTGTGAATTAATTGAATGTGGTGCATATGAAATTTAAAAGTGCTTTTTATCGAAAAGTTTTATCTTGAGTATAACCATTTGGAAATTTAAAAGTGTATAAATAGGAAATTTTAGTGCACATGAAGGAATCTGGAGATGATTGGGGTTGTGTTTGTTGAAAATTTATAGTTATAATAAAATTTAATTTTTATTGTTAAATGTTTCATGTAATTCATTAGTTATTTGTCTATTTTTGAACCTGGGTAACTGTTACCAAAATTCAATTAAAAGATCACAGCCTTGCCAAAGTTTGAAGGGTAATGGTACATCCCAAATGATAGATAAAATATTTGTTCCCAAAATTCTTAAGTCCTCTGCTGGACACCTAGATAATTTGAAGAAAAAGATCGAATTAGACACTGAAGAACGGTGAGAAGAGTTGACCAGTTTGACAGAACGAGAAAATATCCACATTTATTCTTCAAAAGTTTGGCTATGGATAATTCCGTTCAAGAAAATATTACAGAGATATCGGTCTAGGTTTTATCTTCTGTTTAACTTCTTTTGCCCTCAGTGGAAAGTTTTAATTTTCTTTTTCTTTATCGTAGATAGCTCATGTATCTAGATGGGGTATGCATCAAAAACCAAATACAATTCAAGGCTTAATTAGTAATTGTTAATTAGTCACTTAAATTGGTCATTTTTTGAAGAGTAGTATTGCCACTTTTTCATCTCTCCTACATCACTTGTTCTTTTTAAAAGGTTAGGGTCTTAACCAGTATTTCCCACGCCTGCTGTTTTAAGAACTAAATTTCCTCGCATTCACAGAGAGTACAGCATTTTTTTTTTTTTTTGTATTTTTGCTTGTTTTCTTACTCGGTTACTACTAATAATGGGATTATTAATATTGTCTAAATACAGTCAAATAAAAATTTGTGATAATTTATCACATTAATTCACTGATTTCTACCACAGAATCGTCTGCAAGCATGAAGATTGCAACTAAGCACGAAAAAATCCATTCATTGGTTCATTAGAATTGGTTTATTGAATCAGTGGTTTTAAACTTATACCAAATGAAGCTATTTTTCTTTTCCTTTTTCACATGACATGTAATATTAATTGGCTTTGAGAATTAAATGCTGCGTATAAATTATGAACCGTTTGAACAGCCATGTCTTAGCAGAAAACACAGCTCATGACTAAGATTTTATGCGTACATTTTGCTTTGAAATTTATCACATCAATGCTTAGCCTAGTGATTCTATGATAGATCTATGATTAACAGGTTTACTTACTTTTACACGTGCCATCTTTGTTACCGTAACCGATTGTGCAATTACAAATTTTTCGCTGGTTTTCAAAACTGCATCCTGTAGAGTCGAATCCACAGTAACATTCTAGAACAAAATATACCGGAATATAATCATTAAATTCTGTACAAAACACTTCTCAAATGCTATTTGTTTATATCACCAAACTTAACACTTAACAGTTCTGCTGCTCAAATTAAAAAAACAATCTCAGGTCTTTATAATCTTCTGGAGATCTAAGCTTTAAATATTAGAAAAAATAAATTTTTTTCTTGTGAATATGTAGATTTTTAAGAAGTTTGCTGTTACATACGTCACTTGCCAATATGTGCAAGCCTGCTTGAAATCAAACAAATTTTTAGGCAGGGAGTGCCCTTCATGTTTTATTTAGTGGCGCCACCTATGATCAAGAATAGGATTTTGCCACATAAATACGTCACAACCAGTTTCCCAGGAGGACTCATTCATACACCTTTCCATCCGCGGATCGTGATTTTCACTTGAACCAGAGAATAATCAATCTCCAATCCAGTACCCCAAGAGGTAATTTGTTAAGAAAACATGGAGGACTTTGTAACCGGATAAATTTATCGTGCACCAGTCACCAATTTAATGCATGGGGATTCTTCGGCTGGCTAAATTTGAACTGCCGTTTTAATGAACACGAGTCCAACGTCCTACCAACCCGGCTATCACAGCAATAGAAGAAAGTAAATTCATGTATCTGAAAAAAATTCCTAATAAAAAAATTCAGTTTTTTAATTTTATAAATATTTTTAATGATTTTCAAATATTAATTTGAAAGTGATAACCATTTAGTAAGTTTTTCATATTGTAGACTATTTTAAGAGTGTAAAGTTTCACATTTTGATCATAAAACAAAGTCTACTAGATTTAAATAATGAAACATAAAATTGTTCAAAAGTTTACTTCAATAAAATTTCTAACCCAATTTGCAACTTCCCATTGTACTCATAAATTCTGATAAACGAGGCTAAATCCAATTATATTTTATACGATTATTTTGTGAAGACGTGCAAACAGGAGAAGAAGCCTTAAAGTAATATTTAAGAGATAAAATTGTGTTAAATGTTGTGTAATATTCTGGACGTTGAGTCTCAAGTGGTAAATATAGACACTTCGAGTAATTTCATCAGCCGACTCAATTCTGAGTTTGTGACTATGAATCTTGAATGCCGCAGCTTCGTAATTTTGAACCCAACTCAGAAGATAAGGGAACTCCTGAATCAGGCATAGGGACAAAGTACACTTCGTGGAGGACTTATTAATGGAACTAACCCGCATTTGCATTACATGATGTTACCCTTTTGTATGGACTATGTAACGATGGTAGAAATTATGTAACGGTATTATTATCAATAAATTGATAAAAACAAGATGTATCTTGCTTGTCGATTAGGAAAGCCTTATTATTAAGCACGAAGCTTCAGTTAAACTTTTAGCATACTAACTAGTTGTTAAATAGGTCTACATGCGTGCCATTTGTATTGTGAAACACAAACAGAGTGATACGAAAAACGTAAGCGGGTTAACTGAAGTGTGGAATTGATAATAGATTATGTACGTTAATGTAAGATCAACTTTTAATATCTCTTTAAGCTAAATGTGTCAAAAAAAAGAAAAATAAGGAGTTCTTGAATTCTTCTTACCTTCACATTTGCCGAATTTTTGAGCAGTCCCCGAGTAACAGTGACAAGTTTTTTCAAATATATTAATAAAAGTGCACCCTATATATTCACTGCCACAATCACATTCTGAAACAATAATTATTCAAGAATAAATCAGTTATTCAAACAATCGCCAGTAGTCTATTTATTACAGTTAAAATAGCTAAAGAAATTATCAAAACCTGGACATCTAACATTAAGCCTTGCTGAAAACTGTTAAATACTCTCGTCATATAACCGGATTAAACGTTACATAACCTGAAGATTCGAGGTTTAGACAGCGAACCTGGCAATAAAAGGGGAGAGACTTAAACATTGCTATTTCGACAATGAGGTATTGTTTCTAATTTGTTTATTAACGCTTTATTGCATAAGACTGAATCCAAATCGACGGGACGAATATATATAGCGGGTAAAATTTATCTCGACGTATAATACAGTCAAACCCCGCTATAGTGAACACGGCTTATAGTGAACTCCCGGATATAGTGAACTTTTTTCTGCCTTCGACTGATTCCCCCCCCCCCCATTTTCATAGTAATAATTTTGAAATTTCTACTTCAAAATAAATACATATACCGATTCTTAAAACCATCTATAGAAAGTACTTTTATGTGCTCAAATGGCAGGTTAGACAGGTTTAAAAAGCGGAATAACAGAAATTCAGGAAAATTATCTGAGAGTCGGGAAGTGTTTTCATATCTGATGTTGAGGATTGCTCATCAGCTAATTTTTATTTGTACGCAAGACGAAGAGTGATGAAAAATAACACATTTTTTGCAACTACATAATATTTTTTAGTCATTTATATGAATATAATGTAATAAAAGGGAGGAGTTTGGGAAGCATTAGTGAAATTGCCTGTGTAACGGATATAGTGAACTCCCGGTTATAGTGAACCTAAATTTTGGTCCCTTGAAGGTTAACTATAGCGGGGTTTGACTGTAGTATGAACTTGGCAACTTCTAAAAGCATATATTTACATTATGGTGTTCCCCTTTTGTGTGAAGTACCAGTTTTTAGAAGGTGATGACCATAAGAATCGACTCAGCTCCGTCACAGCTAAAGTAAGGGCTGAAAGAGAGGATTTTTCGTTGCCTGACTATAAATAATCTGCGTTCTAATTCATCCCCGAGTTGTTCTAAGGCGCCGTTTCTAAACCTCGCAGCCCAGTATTCGCGACCCAGTTTTGAATCATAATTTTCATCGCACTCCCCGCTTACAATAAAATGCATACAACAATAATGTGCATGAAGTATTTTGAACTCTGTTTTTAAATTATTTTTAACTAACCGCTAAAACAAAAGTAAAAGCGAGCCAACGTTGGCGAGAAATCACATCTGGCATTTTGCCAAGCTGGATTTTTTGCCAACAGATAAAGAGAATGAAAGTGGGGAAAATTTAAATATCATATTTGAAATAAAAGCCAAACAGGGTGATAACGTTAAAAGAGTATGAAAGTAGAAAAATTCGTTAATGAAAGTTAACCTAGACGGGGTGAGCTAAACAGGGTATAAATTTTTTCGAAAAATAAAAGAAATTAAACAGAAGTATAACTAAACAAAAGAGAAAAAAAATAAGTATTGTTTGTGGAAGGGTATCCACATGACCAATGCCGTCTCGAGCATGTACAGAGCAAATGTTTTTCCATAGGAAGAAGGAAAATGTTCGATGACGCAAGTTTCAATTCCAGCCTGTCTCTTACGAGTCGATCCTTCTATCACTATCGAATTTATCGTGAATGTGCATGTTATATATGTTTTCGGGTTAATTGCAATTCACCATATTAAATATTCACAGCAGCAGATTTGTGCAGACACATGGATACATTTTTAAGCGGAAAGTAAACGAGCATTAGGCGATAATCAAGCATCAACAAGTACACAGATGAGCGTGGTTCCGAAAATTAAATCAAGAAAATATTCTCAAGAATACTTAAATTCTGGGTTTACTAGTACTGAAGTAAATGAAGAAGAAAGTGCACTTGTCTGTCAACATTTGGAAAAGCTTCATAGTAGGTACGTCAACAAACTCAGAGAAATCATCGAATTAAAATTAAAATCATATGAAAAGCAAAAATCATTTCTCAAAGAAACTTTGAGATTAAAAAAGCTTTAATTACATCTTACAAAGTTTCATATAATATAGCCAGATGTAAAACACCTCAAACCATTGGTGAAGAGCTTATTCTGCCAGCAGCAATTGAGATTGTAAAAACTATGATTGGAGATAATGTTTCAAAACAAGTGCAGTCCATACCTCTTTCAAATGATACTGTTGCTCGTCGAATTGGTGAAATAGCTGAAGATGTACAATGTCAGCTTTTCGCGAAGTTGCGTGACAAATTGTTTTCAATATAGCTTGATGAAGCTACAGATAGTAATAAAGATGATCATTTAATTACCTGTGTTCGATTTTATGATAATGTGTCAGTAGTAGAGCTACTTTTCTGCAAACCAAAAGAACACAAAACAACAGCACTCGCATTATTTGGTATTTTATATGATTTTATGAACTAGGCAAACATAGAATGAAAAAATTGCATCGTAATGTGCACCGATGGTGATCTTTCAATGTCCGAAAGATTCCAAAGTATACAAGCACTTGAAAAACAAAAATCGCTTCAGTGCGTTTGGACACAATGTATGTTCCGCAGAGAAGCTTTGGCTTCGAAACAAATGAGTCCTGGTCTGAATATTGTGTTAACTACGGTCATAATCGTAGTAAATTATGTAAAAATGAGAACCCTGAATTTGAGAATCTTTTCCTCACTTTGTAAAGACATGGGTTCAGTTCATTCAACGTTACTATTTTATTGCGAGGCAAGATTGTTACCACCTTGGGAAATTTTTGCAACGTGTTTTTGAATTCAGAGAAGAAATTACCATTTTCCTAGAAGAAGGAAACAGTCCTGAAACCGAGAATTTTCGGGATGGTTTATTTGTGATGAAATTGAGCTACTTGGTCGACTTATTCGAGAAATTAAATAACTTGAATCTTCAACTCTAAGGAGCAAATACATTTATGTTGGATACGAGTGATAAAGTTAATGCTTTTTGTAGAAAATTGAAATTGTAGAGCAGAAATTTAAAGCAAAAAAATAAATAAATAAAAACCTAACAATGTTTACAATGTTGATAATTATGTTAAAAGTTACAAGAAGAACGTGTAAAAGTTGTTTTTATAACCATTAAAAATCATTTAGCCAAACCAAATTACAATTTAGTAATAAATAACTATATGAATTTCGGGCAGGAGTAGAGGATAATTTTTCTGCACTAAAAACAAGGACATTTCGCATTCTTTTTCCATTTTCAACATCCTACCTTTGTGAAACTGGATTTTCTGCTATGGCTTCTGTGAAGACAAAATATAGATCTCTGCTAAACATGGAAACAGAACTGAGAGTGGCTATTTCTAATACTAAGCCTTTATTCGAAAAACTTTGCTCTGCAAGACGGGTCCAAGGAGGTCACTAATAATTATTAAACTTGTTTTTAATTTAGTATGTTTTGATTAAGTAAGGTGGGTGAGCCAAAGGTGGCCAGTCTTCTTAATGTAGCCCACCCCCAAAAGTAGAATTAATTTCATTTTTAATCACAAGATAGCCCTGCTGCATTGCAAATCTTGTATCTGAAGAGCACATGGCAGAATTGGAAGAGATTTTCTTGAATAACCTTCATTGTATGAATTGATTTAATTTTCTGCAGTTGTCGTTCCAATTTTCAGGAAAGAAGATTGCGTAATTTATATGTGGTTAAATTCTTAAAACTTTGAATTATGAAATGTTTTCTGAAAGTTTATTTCTTTTTCTTTAACCACATTACTTCAATTCAAATTAATTCATCAGATTAATAGTTTTAAGTTGTGTAAATGTTGACCATATGCATACCAAGGTTGGCCCATCACCTATGCTATGAGACTTAAGGGACACTTGGGCCACCTTCGGAAACAAAAGTGAAATCTATTAAAGAGTTAATTATAAATCAGTACGTAGTATATATTTCTTAAGAAGGAATGATTTAATTGAATATTAATTGATTTCTTTCATTTTAAGAGAATGTGGAGCTTCGATATTTTTTCAATTTTTATAATATTTTGACGTTCGTAGTAGTAATAGTAGATTTTGAGAAATTTTGTTTCAAGTTTTTGTTCTGTTTGCATTTCAAATTATTTTTTCATGTATTTTTGTAGTAGTTATGGGTGTTTTTGTGGTAGATTCTGGTAAATTTGGGTATTTTTGAGTTTTTTTGTACTAGTTATGGGTTAGATTAGTTAACTCTAGTATGGTCAGTTAAATCTTGCCTACGTATGGTTACCTAGTTATGGTTAGTTAACTCAGTAATTCTTGATTTATTCTACTGAGTTAATTCAAAAGAATCACTAGTGACGTCACACAAGAACTTTCAATAATGATATATATATCAAAAAAACTATACACTCCAAAAACAAATATCTTTTTTAAAGTCGGGAAACTTTTCCCCACCATCAAGACACTTAAAAGCCTTTTAAAAAAACACTTGCCAGTCCAAGTGTCTTTTCTAAAGATGATTTCAGTAAGCGAAAAATTTATATCAATATATGGCCAACTTTGGAATCTCTGGGCCACCTTAGGAGCAAAAGCTACAATTTTGAACTTGTATAAAATAAATGAAATCTTATTCTACAATTAAAACTATACGTGATTTATATTAGAGATAGGTGTAAGATTTTCCAAGAACAATTTCATAACATAACCATAACCAGAAAATTAGGAAAAATCCTCAAAGCTTAGCTATGGCCATATTTGGCTCATCTACCTTAAGTTTTGATTTAGTAAATTGTTTTACTTTAACAAGTTATTAAATGTGTCGAAATGTATTTTGTTTTCCATGTGTATGAGTGCTTTCCTTTCAGCCAGTTAATCAACATTTTTTAAATTATATTTTCTCTTCGATATTCTCGTGCTTCCCCTTTAGTGTGCTAGTGCCCCACTAGGGGGCACACCCCGCAGGTTGAGAATCGCTGTTCTATGGGATTTATTTAGATCTGTCAAGTTTAACTAGTTCCAATTTTTGTACTCTCCTTTCGTCAAACTATGACTGCATTAATCTCAATGTGTAAATGAAGCTGTTTTTTTTCTGAAATAGTGGTAATTCCTGAATATTGCGGTAGATATGGTAGAGCAGCATTATCTAGCATATCGACCTACGTCTCAGTATTCATGTTTAAGAAAAAACCTGAAATACATGACCCAGGCCTAACCATACCATGGAAAACTCACCAACACCGTAATCCACCACCGACCATATCCACTTCTTTAACCGTTTTAAATGCCATGTCTTAGCGGAAAACACAGCTCATGAGTGAGATTTCATGTTTACGTTGCTTTGAAATTTATTGCATCAGTGATTCTATGATAGATCTATGATTAACATGTTTACTTACTTAGACATGTGCCTCCTAGGTAACTGTAACCGATTCTGCAATTACAAATTCTTTCACCTCCTTCAAAACTGCATCCTATAGAGGTGAACCCACAGTTACATTCTAGAACAAAATATACGGGAATATAATCATCAAATTCTGTATAAAGCACTTGTCGAATGCTATTTGTTTATATCACCTAACTTAACACTTAATATCTCTGTTCAAATTAAAAAAACATTCTCTGATCTCTATAATCTTCTTGATATCTGAACTTTAAAAAATAGAAAAAATAATTTATTTTTTTTGAATATGTAGATCAGTGATTCTCAATCTTTTTTTTTGTTGAGGCAAACTTTTAACGATTTTGAAATTTGACGGCACGCAATGAAAAAAATTAGATTAAAAGTTGTTTAATTACCCATTTTACAATGTGTTAAATAGTTTGTGATAATAATTATGAATGTGAAATAAAATAATATGTACTACAAAAGCACATTTATTAAGGGATTAATTATTTCTTTAGAACAATTTTTTATTAATTAGTAAAAGTTATTTATTTGTTTGCTAGTTATTAATTGTTAGCTTGTTTTCTATAGCTATTAACTCTTAGTTTTTTTTACATTAACTGTTATTTTTTGTGATTTCTTGTTAACTAGTTTTTTTGCTAATTATTAATTGTTAGCTTAATTTTTGTCAGTTATCCTCTGCTCATTTGTTTTTAATATATTTGTTTTTTTAGTTATCCTTTGTTAATTTGTTTATTAATTGTATAGCTTACTTTAATGATTAGCTCTTGCAACATTTTTTAAAATTGTGTGTCATATGCTATTTAAACACTTCCATCTTATTTTAAGATTGTCAGAGACAAGACAATCGCCGACAAAGATGTTCACTCGGTCAAAGCGTGGAAAAATTATAAAAAGTATCTATATATATATATATATATATATATATATATATACACGAGTTTACTCGAGAT
>NC_092205.1:25518465-25605971 GCF_043381705.1 Parasteatoda tepidariorum | reverse complement strand
CGTCATGATATTACAGCACGTGTGTCTTTTTTAATAACAATATCTTTACTTGATTTCATTGTGAAGCGTCATGTTTTTAGAGAGACACGGTGTTGGGTGTACTCTATTGAATGGCAAAAACGAGGATTGCCTCAGGCACACATTCTAATTTGGCTTATTGAAAAAAAACCACCTTCTAAAACTGATCAGATATCAGCAGAAATTCTTGATGTCACCATAGATCCAGTCTTATTTCAGATCATTGTCCAAAATATGTTTCATGCTCCATGTGCATCACCATACATGTCTGTTTGAAAATGCACTAATGATATCCTAGAGAATTAACTGCTTTTTTTCACCATTAAATAAAATTTGCATTTCAAATCATAATCGCAAATGTCATGTACACACTTAAATACAAAATTCAAATTCAAATTGAAAGCGTTGCAACGCACGCAGGGTACAGCTAGTAGTCCATATTGAAAGTTGACTAGCTATTTGTGACAGCATCCTCCTGCGCTGTTGCTACTCAGACTCGTCTCGAACATACACGACGTCATACACTCTCAACGCCTCCATACTCTCCACTGCTAATGTCAACACAGGAGTGACTTCTACTGTGAAGTTAATACACCTCTCACATTCAGCACTCAAAACTCCGGTGACCGCTCTCCCGGTCTGTCACAAGTACAGCAACTAGTGGTAACTATACAACGAATTCTATCCCTGATAGAATTCTGGTGGGGGAGTAATGTGGCGTAACTACCACTACGAAAATTAAACATCAATGCACTGGTATATAAAGCATGCTAACTTGAATATAACACGAGGTACCTTTTGATAGATGGCGGTTGGTATGGTTGATAACTCCTCCCCCACACATGTGAATGGGTTTTTATTCAGGAGATTTTTTTATATACTTATATACTTCCTTTTTGTATTTATTTTTAACGTATCGCATAACAATGTTAACCAATTGATGCAGGAGCGAAAACAAATGCAAACCGGTTTTATCCGAGTAAAAAGAATACAGCTGTATAATATCACATGATAACTATAATTTTACATAGAATCTTATCGTACGTCTAATAATATAGCCAAGGACTGTAGAAACATCTTTTATGTCTTTGCTTGAATAATAATCACATTTACAGAAACAAGTTTCATGTAAGTTATTTTTTGTAGAAAGAAACTAGTTAAACTCATGGCACATAAAATACAATAGAGTTTTTGCACATACTGAAACTATTACTTTCGCGTTTGTCTCTATTTTGAGAATAACTCAATTTATCGAAGCAAATTTCGTACAAGTTAAAATCGTAACAAGTTTTTAATGAGTTAGAAGAAATAAATTAATATTATGATAGGTAGAGATTTGTAAGCAAGCAAAAATCCTTACTTTCACATTCGTCTTTGTTTTGAGCAGAACCTGGTTCGCAGAAACATATTTTTTCACCATTATTACGAACGCAATCATAAGAGCCATATCCACAATAACAAGCTATTACAAATACAAAGAGTATACATACACATGAGCAATTGATACATGTAAATAATCTCGATACAAATAAATATCTAATATACACTACCCCATACGTTTGGAAGAGACCCTTTTAGTTTTTGACGTTTTTTTTAAATTTCTCACGAAATAGTTGGAAGGTTATGTTGTAATTTCAGAGGCATTTAATTCATGCGCTTTTTCATTCTTAACAATAAGGTTTAAAACTCTCAGATATTTGCGGGGACCAACCATATATTACAAAAAGAAAATAAGTATTTATGACCATCCATGCCAAAAAATTTAACAGTAAACTTATAACTTGTATTGTTTACTTTGATTGTTATTTGAAATAATTGCATGAAGTTTCATAATCTTAGCTTAAATATTTATGGATATATGACCATTTTTTATTTAAAAAAAAACTATTTATTTACTTATTTATTGCTATTATCATATATCTCAAGTTCCTCTGTCCCTACCGAATAACAAAAGTAAAAGTCTAGATACGATGTATTAAAAATTGGGAATCATGAAGGACCTAATAACACTTCATTTTCAGCTGACCGCATGGAACAGAGGTCAATAAATTAAAAAAAAATTTTTTACTTTTAATACTTTGTTTTCTAGTTTTTCTTTTTTTGTTTTTTTTTCTGGTAAATTTCTCTCAGGCTTAATCTTTGAAATGGAATCAATCATTTTCACCTCAGGATGGCCGAAATGTAGTAGTTGTTATTGCCAATCATTCATCATCCTCGAAACCATCAACTTCCTGGTTGAACGGTGCCAGTCTGTCTACAAGGGAAAAGTCCCGGAATCCATGTTGCCAGAGTGTCTGAACGGGAAGAAAATTCACGAAATATTTAATGCTCTTATTCTTTTCTCAAAAACTATTTAAATTTAGTCGTCAGTCTTTGTTCTTAAATGCTGCGTGTCTTCTTAAATGCTGCTCTCTGCTATCAATGTCACTGTTATAGTTATTTTCCTTCCTTATTAAATTTGTTAAGTTTAATTATTAAACTAATTATTGTCTCTTTTCCTCCCTTTGCTCCTCAAATCACTACATACATATTATATAAACGCAATAACAGAAATACAAAATAAAATAAAACGAAAATATCCTTAATATTCTTTATAATCTATATATGTATCACTAAAAAATAAAAAAGCAATTGAAAATGAATTTGAGATCAAAGAAGAAGAAAAAAACAGAAAACAAACTTACCGATAAAAAAAATGCCTTAAAAAGAGATATATTAATCAAACAGTCAACAGAAATTTACTAAGAAGAAAAATATATGATTTAAATTTGCTTATAGCTGATATCGAATAAAATAATTGTTAAAAATATAAATATTTGGTAAAAATATGAAGTTAATTATATTTTAGTGCTGCCATCTATTAAATATGCATTTCAATAATAAAATATTTGGAAAATTTAAATAACAAAACCTATATATATATATATATATATATATAGTATGTATTCAAATATGACTAAAATTTAAAAAAAATTTACATTTTTTTTAATTTCTATTATTTAAGATTTTTTTAAATTTTTACACCATTTCCTATACTTACAGAAATCTTGAGCGTGTTGAATGTTTCCGGAGTTGTTCGCGATTGTGGTCTGTACTTTTTTATTCGGCTCATCAGAAAAATCAAAACCATTCTCAGCTCGGACAGGAACAGAGAAATTAAAGTTAACACACAAAAGCAAAACCCAACATAACCAACAGTATTCCATTCTTCAGCCACCTGTTATTGTTAATTTCACATTTATAAGGAATTTAACATGAATAAATTGTTTCAAGAAAATACATTTCACGGGTTTCACATTTGTTTTAGGAAATGTGCAGACGATAAATGAAACGGGAAATAAACCGAATTGATTAAGGTGTATCCTTATCAAAATTATCACATTGCGACCACTCTTTGTCTTAAATCACAAAAAAAAAAATGATAACAAATTTTTAAAGATATATTTACATGCAAACTAACTTCTCCAACGAGCAGCTGATCCGCTTTTATAATTATGTTGAATTTCGAATACTTCTAGATTTAAACTCATTTACTCAAAAATCAAGATAATATGTAAGTATTAAGTCATATTTCTCAAGTTAAATTAGATTTCTTGTTCGTGTGTGTTCGTATTCTCTTCATGTTCGTGTGGTATCGTGTTGTATTTTTTATTAAAGTGTTCAGTACAGCCTATTTCACATTTAAATAAAATACAAATATGCAAATTACCCCAATGACCCCAATTTGATGAATTATGTTATCATGTTAAAATCACCTTGTACACTTATTTGGTATTACTAATAATAAGAGTCAATGAATTTATGATGAATGAATTTATGAATGAATGAATTTATGAATGAATGAATTTATGAATGAATGTAAAGGTTTTAAGCCAAAGCGTAACGAGCTGCAACTGTTATAAATTGCTTTAAGTTAAAAGAATACACGGATCTAAAACGGTAAATAACATATTTTATAACAAAAAATAAATTTAAATAAAAAATAATTTAGCTTAATGATGCTATTCAAGAACTAAAAGGTGGCCAAACCTTGTAAAAGATTATTTACGTTAAAAAGAGGAAATCAGTCATTACTTTCATATGACTTGTTTAATTGGTAATTAAAAGGGAATTTTGATTGCCAATTAGTTTTATTTATCTTTTTGAGTTCAACCGAAATTTTTTTTTGCTGTTGAAATTTTTTCTTCTGTAGAAGCAGGGTTTTAGGCTTAACTGATTTAGACCTTAAATGTGAGTGCACAGACAGGTAATTTTAAGTTTAATTTATCTACCGCTTTAGGTGCCCGACCTTTAGCTATTAATAATTTAGATTCTTTTTATAAGTTTTATGATATTTCCATTAAAAGGATAGCAATATGCAGTTAGAGAAATAAATATTAGTGTATAAAAAAAAAGAAACCAAAATTATCATTATTATTAATATGTGGTCGCAAATTAGTGGTTCAGTAAATTTAAACGTCTCGAAATTGAAATGCCATTTGGACAAATAAGAATAAGCATTTTTATATTTAAAAATTTTATATATATATATATGGGTCATTCTCACAAAAACAGTCATTTTCATGTCCCCAGTATTAGTTGTTGAAAACAAAACNTCCACTCTTGAATTGAAACAATAGTTTGAAGTAAAAGCACTGCTATTCTAAAAGCAAAGTGGGATCTTTTATAGAAATGGGAAGATTTTTCAAGTTAAAACACCGCACAAGGCACAGTTGGTTTTAATACAAAAGCTTCGACGCATCCCCTCCCTTCAAAACGCTTTCTCGATGGCCAAGAACCCCAAAACTCTTTGTTGAGACGAGTTTTAATAATATCTTGATGAATAAGCCGTCCCCACATAGTGTAGTATTGTGTTTTGCAAAAGAGGGGGCAAAAGCAAAACTTATTGAATTAAAACTGTCAACTCTTGCAGATTTTGGGAAAAGCCGAGCAATGAAAGTTAAAAGCGAACCTCTTTGTTTTAAAGTGAATTTTTGCTATTGTAAAGAGTCCGCATTTGTCTCCGAGGATAATAACACAATAAATGAAGTCCCAGGTATCTTGACGAAGATATATATACATGAAGTTTTAAAAAGTGTAGCCGGCGCTGCATTCCATCTTTAACAAACCGAGGGTTGATTGTTGGCGACGTTATCAGTTTTACTGGTTATTTGTTCGCCAAATAACAATTGTTGCCAGTTGTTATCAGATCGGTTTCACTTTTCAACCCGATTCAGATATGTAACAAGATTTGAATGGATAGGAGAGGAGCCAAAACTATTCAGTTTTGTAGCGACAATAATGAATAAAAGTGTGTCTGATACGTGAATGAATTAATTATTAACTGTTTTCGAAACTTGTACACTACAAAATATTTCTAGATATGGAATGAAGTCAGCACTGTTTATCAAGTCTTCTTCGAAGATAGAGCTTTTGAGAAATGCAGAAATTCTTTTCCTGCTAAAAGTTGAATGTCAGTATGGAGAATATAATAATGATTTTAACTGTTGATAATATTAATCGAGTTAGAAGTAAAAATAAAGAAATATACGAACTCAATTTCAGTTGCAGTAAATACAAACGTACTAATAGAATTTTTATCGTATTCATCTTTAATTCTAATACGTTATTAAATATTTAGAACAATTGTTAGTTTAAACTTCATAACGAAGCAGTCTCCCTGAATATCTATTTGCAAATACTAAAAAAAATAAAATAATGTGACTGTCAGGAAAAACCTAGAGATTTGAATACAAGGTGAAAACTGATATCTGAGAAAATTATTTGTTTAATATATATATATATATATATATATAGCATAATACTGACAATGAGGATGAAAAGAAAAAAGAGAAAAACGAGGAAAATAAAGAAAATTAATTAGTTTTATTTACTGCGCATAAGCTGCAAGTATATAGAAATCGTAGAATAAGTTAAGTTCAAAATATTGAGAAGACATGGAAAATATTAAAGATTAGTGGAGAAAAAGGAAGAAAAATTAAATATTTTTTAAAAAATATTTTAAAAATATTTTTAAAAAAATATAAAAGAATATAAAAAAATATAAAAAAATATGTTTATTAAAAAGCCGAAAAACAAATAATAAAAGGCTATTATCAGTTCATCAGCTCACTTGATTATATACGCATAATGGAGTGCTTTCATATAGCCAAAGCAAAATATATTAATACAATAATGTGCACTAAAAAACTGAAGCAAAATAGAGCACATTAAGCAAAAATAATATATATCACGCATAGAACAGAAAATAAAATATAAAGAAGAAACAGGACAAAACACAAAACAAAATCTATAAAGCGAGTAGCGAATTGAAACGAACTTACATGTACGGGAAACTTTTAAGAATGATTTAAAAGACTTTCGTAATAAGAGTGCCAGATTACGAAATATGAAAACAGAAGCGCAAATGGAGTTAATAGCTTAAATAGTGGTATTTTGTTTTATGGTGCGTTCTTACTGCAGTACTGAACGTTTGGTTTGTTAGTTATCAAGGATTGGTCCGAAAATAGATGTGCGCAAGGTAATAATATTATACCGGATAATTTAAAGAAATTTATAATTAATAAGGTTGATATTTAATTACATAATTTTAATGATTTTAGAAAATTAACATTTATTTTTAAAAAAAGAGAGAGAGAGGGAGAGAGTAAAGTGATTTTCCCATTTTGCACAAAGTTTTAGCACTAATTTGCCCGAATGGATTTACACATGGCAAAAATATTAATTAACAAAGAAGTTTAGAGAAAATTTATTAATAATTACATAAAATTAACTCAATGATTTTATATATAATTTTTTAACTTTAGTTGGGTAGCCATTGTTTTTTTTTTATCAAACATTGAAAGAGTTTGTCGATTTGCTTTTTGTATAAATAAAGGTTACTACATATTCTTTTTTTTTTCTTTTGATTAAAAATTGTATTTAAACAGATGTTTTTAGAATTCCAAATAATTAGTTTACTTTATATTAAAATTAAAATCATTTCTTTTATCGTAGAACTCAACAAAGTAGATATTTTATTCTTTTTTAATATCTACAACCAAAAAAATTAAAATTTACATTATCATCATCATTACGGAGCAAGATTAATTCGTCGGAGTAAATAATATTTAATAAAATTGTATAACCTTGAAAATTAAAGATAATTAAATCATCAATAAATCTAGGAGCAAATTTAATATTAAGAGCATAATTTTTTTTCTCTTAATAGTTTAAAATAAATTAGCTAAGAGAGTATTCCAGCAATTTAAATAAAAATATAGTTTCCATTGTAACTATAATTATTAAAAAGGCAAAAATAAAGTAGAATTTACCAATAATCAAAATCGGAATTTTATTAATTGATATATTGTAAATGGGTTAAAATTTTGTGACTTTTTCATGTTTTTTTTTCTATTTTATTTTCTATTTTTTGCGTGATATGTTTTTTACTTGCGTGTTCTATTTTGTTTCAATTTTTCAGTGCTCCTCACACTATTATATTGATATATTTTGCATTGTCTATATTGATACAATATTAGTAATAACTGTTTTTCTGCAGAGGCTTCAAAAAGTATATTTTTGAAACAGTATCTGTATAATTACTTCAAATTTACAGCAGTACAACCATGCCTTTAGCATTTCATTATTTTTTAAATTTGTGATTTTAAAGTGACTTTATATAAACTACATTATTTTTTTGAGACAGTGGCTAGAAATATTTTTTGAAACTAATTATCGAGAACATACTGCTCATTAGCTGTTAAATAAAAGTAAAGTATTTTTATAGTTAGTATTGCACTACAGAAAATTTATATTTGACTGTAGAATAACTTCAAAACTACTTCAATTCTGTTGAAAAACTACAGTTTATTTTTATCTAAGTAAAACGATAACAAGTAAATAGTTTTAATTCCATTTAATTTTGTAATGATGCATCTATGAATTACGTTGATTCATAGCTATTCAACCAAACTGAATTCATAACCATTATATTTCAATCTTTCAGGTTATCAGAATTTCTATCTGCATATTAATGTTGGTTAATGTCTATCTCTCCTGACCTTGACACTTTCTCTATCAAATGATAGAAATAATGATAGATTCGAGCATTTTTGTCTGACTAAATTCACTTCGGAAGCTTAGAATCAATCACCTGTAAAAATTACTCTAAATATTTGAAATGCATTTCTTTGGTGATTGCTATAAAAGAAAATATTTTTGATGCAGCATAAGCAGTAACCATTCAGCTTTGTTAAACATGATCTCCAAGGTAAGAGAATTATTTATTTACTACTGAAATTAAAATTATTATTTTTCCATTAATTATTTTCAAACAAAAAGAATGTTATGATCATTCATTTCCTTAATTTTTATATTGACCTCTTCTTTCTCGACCCCTCAAAACTACCGGGTATCACGCCCATGATATTTCCGGACTGGAGTATATGAAAGTAACGCACAAAAAAATTAAAATTACACCTGTAATCATGTTTATTTCTCAGTTGGATGGCTGTTATAGTCGATTTGTAATGTGTTTAGAGATAGTATAATGTGTTTAGAGATAGTTAGTTTAGAGTTAAATTATAATTAATTAGTTTTTCATTTCAAGCTAAAAATTTACCCAAAAGTTAAAAATTTATATTTATCATAAATTGCACATACAATTAGATTTACATAATTTTCTTGAATAAAAAATAGGCACTTATGCAACTATTTTCTTCACAATTGTGCGACCATTAAGGGGTTTTCTTTGTTAAATTGTTGTATTTTTCACATTAACTATCACATTAACTATTTTCTTATTTCTTTGAAATTAAAACTTTGTTTATTTTAAGATTATTTCACATTGTTATTATTTATCTAAAGATATGTGTAGCATCATTGTAGTTGTATTGATCTAAAAGTAGTGTTCAAGAAAAAAAAATTATTAAAGTTTTAACAACAAACTTATGTTGTTACTAGATAAAGAAAAGGTAAGACCGATAACGAATAGACAATTAGACAAAAAAATCAGACTATCAACACGAAATATTTTTATTGTAAATAGGAAAAGTTAATATTGATAAATTTATTAATACAATTTTTCATAAATTTATTTAAATTAAGATAAATTTATTAATCTATTCAGTCAACTTTTAAATTAATATTCCCTTATAAATATCAAATTATAGAGATTTAGTCCACATAGAAAGATTAACAAATTAATCTGTTGACAAGTCTTTCGCTAATAGCCAGCACTATGTAAACTATCAGATGTAAACATTGAATAGTCACATAAATAATCGCATTATGAATAATATCATTAATAAAATGCGTAATACTACCATAAATCAGAAGATAAATTTTCCTGAAAATAAATGATAATAAATATAATATAATAGTAAATATAAATATAATAATGAAAAGTAATAAATATAATAATAAGTATAAAAATTATAATATAAAAATAATAAATATATAAATAAATATATTATAATAGCAAATATAACATAAAATTATATAATAACATATATAATATAAATATATATAATAATAAAAATAACTTCTGAAAATAAATAATAATAAAATAGAAATAATTATTTATAATAAATATGACTGAAATCGAAAAATAAGAAAACCTAAATTTTTTAAGGTTAAAGTAAATTTTACATTTCATGATATTTCAAATTTCCTTGATCAAAATGATATTTTTTCCTCAATTTTTCTCTAACAAAAAAACTTGGTTGCTGGCCAATAATTTAAAGTAAAGCAAATTCATTTACAAACTACATATTTAATCCATAGAATAATTTGATGAAATTGTTTATTTTTTTCAGTTCATTTTGGTTCTTGTCTTCAGCGTCATCTCTATGACGGTGAGTGTTATAAATGAAAAATCAAAGAATATAAATAATGCAATGATTGTTGCAAACTAATATAGAAATAATGATGCTGTCGCATTGTTTATTAGTTAATAATGGATTGATTGATTGTATGATTGATTGAGGATTTAATGATGGTTTTGGAATTTATACTAGGTAATGAGATATATGTGTATATTGAAATATTAATATTATATATAATAATATTATATATTGAAATAATAAACTTAATATAAGAATAACAATAATATTATATATTGAAATAGAACGAAATTGTATTTGGATATTGTCTTTGGAACGAAATAGTATTTGGATAAAATATTCAGTCATTAAATAGAGGACAACCATTACTAAGCGGAATCATCAGTTTGCGTAGGGACCGGTATTGGTCCTCGTTAAACTGTTCGACCGGTAAAGTGCTGAATTTTGCATACGTCGTCAGGCTTACGAAGTCGGAGTTTCATCCCCTCTGCAGAGGATAAAAATTGTGATGATCCTCCTCTTCGGATCATCCTCAGGGATGTTTCCCAGACCGTCGCCAATTGTCCATTGAACAGCTCTAGTGCTGACTTAAATGAACTACAGCAACATTTTAGAGATGAGACTATTGATGCTATATTTTTTTTTAATGGCGGGCACTTGGAACTATTGTCCATTGACCTCAGAAAGTGCCAGAACTGCTACCCTCTTCTCGTTACCCAGTGGGCACCTGTGGCGAAGCCACGGCGGTGGAGCAGCGTCGCCCACGTCACACAACCACAAACCCGTTTATAGGGCGGGTCACATTCACACAATAACACACAAAGGAGAAAGGACATAGAACACAAAGAGAGAGAAAGAAACATCCATGCCCAGAGCGGGATTCGAACGCGCAGCCATTGGCTTCGCAGTCAGGCATGCTAACCGCTCGGCCACCTGGCCGACATTGATGCTATATTGTAGGATTGATATTTATTAATTTGACACTAAATAACTAGTGAAGCTGATTTCCCATTAAATATTTAAGAAGTTTGCTAGTTTGAATGCTGTGCACTTAAGCCTTTAAGTGATATTAATAAAGCATTATTTGTTTTTAAACCTATAGATTATTAAACCAGACAACTAAAAAACTATTTCTTATAAAGTTATGGTTGAATAAGGCTACAGTTAATAAATATACTATAATCTATTGTATTGATTTTATAAATTAAAATTTCCATATAAAATTATTAGCTATCTGAAAGCACAGAATAATATAAAATGAGCTATAGTATCGTTATTCGAATAATGTCCTTAAAAAAAATACAATTACACTTCAAAAATTTAAATCTATCTTTGAAAGTTAAATAATTGAATTATTCGATCTGAAACATGCGTTTGTTTATTTCAGTTGGGTCATGGTCATTTCCCAGTAGAAGAGCACCACGCATCCAAGCCTTACAAATTTGGATACAGCATTAAAGACAAGCATGGTGAACAACACAGGGAAGAATCGGGAACAGGAGGGCACGTGACTGGTAGCTACGGATTCACCGATGCTCGAGGTGTTAAAAGACAAGTGAACTACGTTGCCGACAAAGCTGGATTCAGAGCCCAAGTCAAGACTAACGAACCCGGAACCGCAAACCAAAACCCAGCCGCAGTACTCCTCGTCTCCGATGCTCCTTACACCGGTGGTGAAGGATATTTGGGTGTACCTGCAGCTGCTGCTGGATATGGAGGTTTAGGATATGGTGGTGGATATGGAGGAGCTTATGGAGGTCTTAGTTATGGTGGAGCTTATGGAGGTCTTGGTTATGGTGGAGCTTATGGAGGATATGGAGGACTCGGTTTAGGTATTTTAGGTGGTTTGGGATATGCTAGATATGGATATTAACTAAATTTATTTTTATGTTTGTAACATAATTTATTTTTATGTTTGTAACATAACTTATTTTTATGTTTGTAACATAATTTATTTTTATGTTTGTAACATAATTTATTTTTATGTTTGTAACATAATTTCTTTTTATGTTTGTAACTATTTTGTTCCACTACTATATAACAAATTATGCATCTTCTGAAAAATTTAGTTTTTACTGTCTTGCATTATCATATGTTTGTGATTTTTCTCTAGTTCTAAAGCCATTTTTAGAGCTTCCTGCCTTCTTCACTTTCGCCTCCTTTTTTAAATATTGCGTTATTTCACTTTTATTTATGTGCTTTAAACCTTTGCTTGCTTTACTTATTTGGGTATTGTATTTTCCTTTCAAAATTTGCTTCTATTGCATTCATTTCTAATTCGATGGAATTAAATTACTTAAGATTACCCTTGTTTTTCTATTTATTTTTGTTGTGTTCATTTATTATGTTATTTTGCATGTATTTACTCTTTGAATGTTCTTTTTTTTTTCTCTTTAAATTCTTAAAATGCTTTTTTTTTCTTCCATTTATTTATTTTTTTATATCTTCGATATTTAATACTATTTTATGCGCAATTTTATTTCCTACCTTCATTTTTGCGATTCATATTTTTGGTGATATCTGGTTTCCTTATTCTTTAGTTTATTCTTCAATAAAGAGTTTCCTTTTTTTGCATGCAGTATTTATATCTTTTACTTGTCTTAAGCTTTAGTCTCTCTGCTCTTTTATGCATGCCCAAGATTTTTTCCTATTTTTAACCATATTTTTAGGTTTTCTAGTATTTTTCAATATTTTATTTCTTTGCATGTATTTGTGGAATATTATAGCTATTTCCTATTTTTTTTCCTCACATCATTTCAATTTTTCTTTGCAAACAAACTCATTACAATTTATAAAATTTTCTCCTGTTATCTCTCTATGCAAGATAGTAAATCCGTTGTCATGCTTTTGTGTTGAATTACTTTGTTATTCTCAGCTATGAATTTCATTTGCTTCAAATTTAGTTTTATATATCTTTAAATCTGTAGCAGCTTAGTTGCCTTCCTTGTATTTAAATTCACAATGCTTTAAATATTTCCCATTTTATGTAACTTATGTGCAATATGTCTATAAATGTTTGCAAATTTGAATAAAAAGTAACCAAGCAATAGAAAAATTTACTTGAAACATTTTTTACTCATCCCTACACTTTCTTAAAGTTGGAATTCATTTCGTGTTTTTAATTATATCATTAGTTTGTTTCTTCGCAAATACAAGGGGGAGGCTTTATCTCCATTTCAACCCCCTCCCTCCTCACAGACAATTATTTCATGATATTTTTTGCCAAATTTAAAAAATTTTCAATCAAAAGATCAAAATGTTTTTTCTTTATTAGCTATAATGGTTCGTTATATTTAGTTACAAATTCTAATGAAGTAAAACTTAATCATAATACTTTTAAGTGATTGCCATTGTAGCCTCGTTGACAAATTTGTTATTTCTTTCTTTCATTTTTTAAAATTCTTACTTAATATTTAGTTACATTAAAAGTTTTTGAATATTTTCCACCAAAAAGGTTATTTAATTTGATTAATTAGTTTAATACTTTTCAATATTGCTTTAGAGTTTCAAATTGTTTTGTATTAAGTATATTAATTACTTACGTCCACTGAAAAAAATTACATAACATTTTCATTGAAGTAAATATGATTTACTTATAAGTGACTTAATAACTATAAAATGGTGAAAAATATCTTGGTCAATACCATGTGCCCCAAATAGATGAAGCCACTTTGAGTTTTTGTCATAATTAGACGCAAAGAAAACAACTAAAAACCAAACATACACATTACCAAAGTCTGTATCTAAGCACATGGAGTAATCCACCTTTTGATTAACTGGACACAAAGAAATCAAATGTGAGGCAATCAAAGCTATTACCAAAGCCTATATCTAAACACATATTTACATGTATTAATCCCCAATTTGATAAATTGGACGCACACAAAAAAAAATGAGAACCAAACATACATATTACTAAAGTCTATATCTTAACATATATTTACAAAGAATAATTCAACTAAACAGGAAAAAAATATCGAACAAGTAAAAATAAGAGGAAAAAAGTCCCCCGTCGAGATAAAATCTTCTCAGGTTATAGTTTATATAACTGCCATGTTTACGTATATCTTGAAATATATGATGATGCGTACCATTTACTAAACCCTGGATGACTTTAGAATCATAATTATCCCTGGTTTCTATGATGACTGCTTTCAATTTGAATACAAACTGAAACTCCTACTTTTTCGTATATACTGTCCTACTGAAAAAAAACCTCACGTTTTCTTGGGGATATAGATCAGATAAAAGGGCAGGCAATTCATGGTATACACCGTATTACTCAAAAGCCAAAGCTGTAAAAATTTTGTAACGTAAATGAAGGTATTGTCCGGCTAATTGTCAAAAGCCTTCATACAGTCTTGAGAAGAGGCTAGAACTATCACATCTTAAGCCTTCTCAAGGAATTATTGAGCCTCCATCTTGCCGCATAATGGAGAATAATGCCTTTTTTCTCATGTCATTAAAATAGCACATAACACTTTCTGCGTTTTACATATTTTGTTTATTTTCTACTATCCTTTGCTCAATAGATATCTCAAATTTTTTAAATCGCAGATTTCTCGTAGGATGCATAAAACGAAACTGTAGATGATAATAAACGAGTAAACATTTTTTAAAAAAACTCGGCTCGCACCGACCACAGTGCTGATGTAACATATCCTCAGTGGTAGACGGATTAGGGTTAGAGTCCCCAACAAAGGACAGCAAAAACAATAAGTGATTAGCATGTGACACATAATCGTACATGTTTAAGAATATCTGAATAAAAAATTTTTTGATGAAGGAAAGAGTATCGATTATCAGATTGAAATATATTAAAATCTATATCATGCGAGTGAGCAGTCATGGGCAGGAAAAACAATATTTAAAGTGCTTTGACAAACTGCGATACATTTTTGCTTTTGTTATATGCGCATATTTAATAATAATTTAAGACTTTTTATAAGAAGAACCTGATTTATGCTGTTTAATATTATAATTCACAACTAATGTTTCAGTTTTATTGTTGTTTAAACTTCATGGGCAAAAATCACGGCCACCCCCCTTCTATGGGTTATTTGATGACGTTTAAAAAATTGCCTGCTACAGCCACTTTTTTTGCCGAAAAGGCATTTTATGATTCTTTTTTTTAATGATTATTTCTTTTTTATAAGTATGGAATTATGAATATTTATAATACAGTGAATATTACTTTGTTTAAGCTTGTTTCTTAAAATATTAATTCATTTTTGTAAACAATCTTGTTATGTCTATCATATTTTGAGAAATGTTTCAAGAGAAATGACATTATAAATATCAATAGTTTGAAAATTTTAATTTTTGTAAATGTAATAACATGATTTAGAAAGTGGCCACTGTAAAAAATGCTACAAAAATGCTGCAAGAAAAGCTACAACTGATGGCTACTGCCCAGCAGCTAAATTTCCTTATTTTACCTTTAGGCTTAAACTTCATAGAAATTTTAAACACGTAAGCAAGTTTTTGATTTAATTATATTATTATCCCTTTTAGAACGACTGATGCGAGTTGAAAGTATTTATTTCTTTTTTTATAAATAGTTCAAAATGCTAAAAAAGTGCTAAGAAAGTAATTTTGTCATAAATATTATTCAAATAAATTAATGATAGTCCATATTTACTTAAATAAGTTATTAAATTTAAGAGTAAACTCAATATTTGTTACAATGCAGCAAAGATATTTTTAATTTCAAAATGGTAGCTAAGCGAAGAAGAAAGACTTTTACTAAAATCAAACGTGATTTAAAATTATTATCTTACCACTATTCAGTTATTTGTTAATATTTACCTCGCACAGTTGTGCAAGCTTGGTTTTTAAAGGTTAATACGTAGGTTCAATAGTTTAGGGCTATATTTATCTTTTATGCTTCCTAATTTCTACAGAGGAGAGTAGCGTTTTAATCAACGACGATGGGCCAGCCATTCTTTTTTTTTTCTTTCTACTTTCTTACTTCTCCCTTTGGTTTTCTTCAATTTAAAGAGTTTATATTACAATAATTGAGTAGAGGGATTATGTGATATTAAATTATATGCTGCATCCCTAAATATTGAAATTTATAATTTAGCCTAAATTAAAACTCTAACTTATATAAATTAGATAAAATGTTTATGAATCAAAGGTTTCATGTAATAGCTTTGTCTCATATTTTTAGAATTCCATGTTGAAAAAAGTGACAGCATACATACAAGGCTAGACGAAAATATAATGACCAAAAATGACCATAAGATTTTAATTTATTATAAGAAAATAGTAAAAATATCCTTCTAAGAAATATATTGAATGTAGTTACACAACCTAAACTGCAATTAATAGCAAATATTTTTCTTAAATCGTCTGCTTGCAGCTGTTTCAAACTAATTAGGTATAGAAAATAAAATTCTTATTGGAAATTTTATTACATCATTTTACAATACGATTTTCTTTAATTTATCTTCATATATTTCCTACTATTTTCTTACCGTTTACTCCTCTCTTTTGTCATAAATTAATTTTTTATCGGTAAAAGAAAACTTTTTCCTTCCTGTCCGATGTGAAATTCTCTGAAAAAATATATTTTACATAAGCCATATAAAACTGGAATCTGGATGGTCTGTTAAAAAGTAATTGTGATGCTGCTACATCACACTTGCACCGCATCGTTTTAATCTTAACTGCTTTTACTCAGTTTTGTTGTTTATTATTCGTAATGCAAATCCTTTAAACATAAGAGTTCAGTTATTTTAGTTTTAGTTGTCTTAACCGCGGTGGCATTTCAACCTTTAAATTGGCCGATTAATTTTTAGCATGAATTTTTTCTTCCGTTATGGATGGTTGACTGAATATAAACAATAACAAGCTTCCTGAAACAGGAAGAAATTTAGAAAACTTCCGGTGTATACCTCCGCCTATGTTATGCTTACGAGGCGATGTGTGAACAGACTTAACATTTTTGTAAGTTTTATTATTGTAATTTGTGTTTAAATTTAAGTTTAATTTTACCATTCAAAATAGCTTTCTGAAATTTACAAATTTTAACAGGCTGTGAGCCTTTGACAGATTTTAAAATATTAATAAGAAAACATAAATAAAGTGTAAAGTTTGCCATTTTCCTGTTATTGTCCCTTAACTTGGCTATATTTGCGTAAAATATCTCCTTCTGTTATTTTTTGGGTTGCATCATAGCATGCTTGCGGAATCTTCATGTATTGTTTGTTTCGTTGAATTTTTAATTGAAAGAGCGTGTTATATTATAAGCACTACAAGTATAATTATATTGTATGGTGTGATTTTTCAAGTTTAGGCATGAAAATCAATCGGTAGCATTAACCCGGAATTATTTTTTATTTCTAATGGCAATGCAATACAAAAGGAACAACAGCAAAGCTAACTAGGTAAGAAAGTACAATGAAGTAGAACATGAAAGTCAACCGAAGTCATTGCCTCATCAAAAGTTCTCTTGCTTGGCTATACAGTGTCGTCTCAGAATCGCTATGGAGCGATGAAAAGCAGCGGAGGTGAGTTCGATTCATTGGCTCTGCCAAATTACAAAGGAACAGCTTGGATGGTTAAAAATCTTAATACGATGGAGACGTTCTCCTAAACAGTCATGACCAGTCAAAAGACAGAATTTTACAACAGCTTCGCGACGTGGAGAGTTGGGGCTAGACAGAAGATCGTCAATCATCCACAGCTTTGTCTGCAAATGGTCAAGTACTTAACCCGGAAGTCTTACGTTGAAATTTAACCCGTAGCACCAACTGTGCTCAGCTTTACACGGTCAACCATCAAATGTTGGCTTTTTCTGCAATTCATATCTTTTCCTTCTTGTTTTATTTATTTATTTTTCTTTGTAAAGTTTTTCTTTTGACATGTCATGCCGAAAGATAAGCACCTGATAAACGTAACCTTCAAACGCTTGAATATATCTCTAAAAGTGGTGATCTGGGGAAACAAATGGCAGATGATTTGTTATCTCTCTCATTTTGACTATTCCTCTTTTCGTTCGGAAAGAGATAATTAAAAAAAAACAAAAAAAGAAAGCAGACATAATAACCTATAAGTACATTTTGCTGGTCCATTTATAGTTCTTTTAAAACTGAATCATGTCCAAATAAAGAGTTTAGAATCTTAAAAAAAGAAAAGATTAAATATTACCACAACTTGTCGCTTCAGAAGAATTAAAAGCAGGTTCATTTAGTCCATGCTATTTGGTTTTTACAAGGAATGACAAGACAGAAGAATTCAACATTATTTTATTTTCTAACTTTTAAATTATTGACACATTTAAAATATCCCTGCCAAATTTTGGAGTATTAAATTATCTACATCTATCAACACAGTTAAGAAAAAAGAGGATAAAAAGCTTACCGTGTTTCTGACTCTTTGGAAACACCAAGAAATTTGGTAAATTTTACCGATGCAATGGTAAAATTAGCAATAAAATTTGGTTTAAGTTTGATTAAAATTTAATAAATGTGGTAAAATTTGGTAATTTTATCTTGATACATTAAAGCAAGGCACAAGAAACCTTTTTTTCAGTTAAATTTACTTTTCAGTTTTAAATTCTGTGCAAAATGTGCGGTAATAAGAACAAAAAATTTTGAAAACCAGAATTTCGCGTATACCGTTTCTATAAAAACGGAAATAATATTAAATAAATGGATTAGATACCTTTTTTTGTTGCTTTTATTGGGCAGCTTTTTTTTCTTTACTGGAAATGTCATTACTCTGCAGTACAGTAATTTTGCCAGAATTACCGTATATATCACAAAAACCAAGTTGAATTTTTTCAAATGTCTTTCCGTACATATTGACATTTTTCATTCGGGCAGAGGCACCATACTACGTGGTCTAACGTTGTGTCCAAGGTAAAAGAACAGATAGTACTGAGACGGAAAGAACACCCTTGCGTCTGATAGAGATTCGAACTCCGGACCGGACTTTTTTGAGATGCGCGGACTACCATACTGGAAAACCATACTGCCCGAACTGCTCCAACTTGAAATAGGATGAATAATTTCTAAATTGTCAATTAGTCTATGTCAAAAAATAAGGTTTTCCGAAAACGCAAATAGACCTTGCACATCTGCATTACTTTGTATTAGTCGAAATTCTTCAAAAAAGTTTCACATTTCATAAGAATCATTTAAGCAAGTTTATTTGACACAATGTTAACAGTGATAAAGTAAAAAAAAATATATATATAAAAGTTGCATTTCTGAGAACTTTTACGGTACTATGCCTCCAAAAAAAATTTTGTTCAAAAATTTTCTCCTCTTGGTTA
Source organism: Parasteatoda tepidariorum (assembly GCF_043381705.1). Lineage (NCBI taxonomy): Eukaryota > Metazoa > Arthropoda > Arachnida > Araneae > Theridiidae > Parasteatoda > Parasteatoda tepidariorum. The sequence goes on along the minus strand of NC_092205.1, from coordinate 25,586,846 downwards.
CGTTTATTTTCACTTTAAAAAAAGTTAATACCATTCGCTGTATATAGGAAAATCATTGTATAAAAATTGAAACTGTAATGTGAAAACAAATGCAAAAGTGACATTTTATAACATTGTATTGAAGCTACATGTTAAAAAGAGGTTATCGTAAATAAAACAATTGAGATATTTGAAGCCCTTAATATAGTTCTCCAGGTAATATTGTCTCTAACGTTGTAGGAAAATCCATATCTGATATGAAAATATTTAATTAATTAATAATTAAGCATAAAACAGCATAAAATAGCATGAATATCAAGAGAAAATAGAATTCATTGTCAAAATGATTGATACCTAATTAAATTTTTTATGGAAATTGAAATTGATCCATCTTCCTTTGGACGATTAATAACTATTAAACTTTAAAGTTGTCTTTTTTAATTATCTTATAGGAAATGAGAATCTCGCATTCCTTATTTTATTGTATAAACTCTGTTGATAAAGTTATTATATTATTCTAAGATAATACTTTGATTGAAAAGACAAAATAAGTTTCAAATTCTACAGTTTTTGTTGTGAAAGAATTAATTAATAAAGCCTATTCTGGTTTCACAACGAGAAAAAATTCCGATTTGATAATCATCAATTTTTCGTTCTTAATTTAATCCCAAATCATTTAAACTTTAAATAAAACCGTCATATTTTAATCGGTAGTGAAACTATTCAGATTCTGACCTTCAGCCATGTCTTGATTTCCAAAATTGGAAAATTCCTTAGATTATTCCGAACGGTGAAAGTTACATCTGGAATGAAAAATTAATCATGCGTAAAATTTATTCTAAATACTTTCCGGCATTTTTGTGTTATTACTATTTATAAAAACAGATGATTTTATCCACAATCACAAAAAACACAAGCGAAATAAAACATGTTATCCCAGGTAAGATTTTCTTGTTTTAAAATTAATTTTAATAATTACAAATAAGTATTGAATGCTAACAGAACAGCTTCATAAATCTTTTTCGGTAGGCTAAATATAAAATTAATCAAATCAATTAGTAACAAATTGAAATATATGTTGTTGTTTTTATTTCTTCTTACGGTAAATCAGATGATTTCAGATGATTTTCAGACGGTTTCTTATGACGAATGAGCAATAATTTGATTGGCGAATTGCATGATTCTTTATTTAATCTGAATATTTTCAAATAATTAAATCAGATAAACTACGAAATAAAATTTTAAACCTTAAAGAACAATATTCAGTTACGATTTTCAGAAACTTAAGGAACATTCTCAATAGATCTGGTCCGAACATTTTAGTTTAGATTCCGTGTTAGAGAACTAATCCATTGTAATATACCAAAGAGTTACTAAAAACTGTTAATAGACTACTCACTGCACTTCGACTGCAGATTTCAAGTCTTTTATATAATCTACATCTAAATCATTAATAGGTTTTTTCTCTTAAATTTTCCATAAAATAAATCTACATTATGTAGTTACTTATATTTTCTTAACTTTAATCTTGCTTTTGCAATGTGCAAATTATTTATGGAAATATTACTCTGGATTAAACTGTTCCAATTTTTAACTAACTAAGTTCTGTTAAATAGCACAGATAATAAAATTGCAATGTAAGTAGGTAACTGAATTGAAATAAATGAGAAAAAACCATATTTATTTTTCAAAAAGATTCATTCCATTTTTCAACTGAATTTAAATGTGTTATTGCATTAGAGTAATTTACTATAATAGTAATTTCAAAACTTTAACATATTTTTGACGCCATAAAATTATTTTGTATACACCGATATAAAAGACTGAAGTATGCGTATTTCAACAATCTTACTGCCTTTTCTAACGATTTTGAAAGGAACCAAAATGCATTAGAGTAGAGTTCATTTTTTTTAAAAAAGTAAGATATAAAATTTAAACTATGAAACTTCAATTGTAAAATAAGAAGTAATTGTTTTATTTTTATAATGCTTAGAAGAAAATTTAATTATACAAGTGATTTTTATTGCTCTCGTGATGTTTAGAGATATTTTCATTACCACTAATATAATTCCATCACTATTTTTTTCCACATAACGACATTTTTTAAAATCTTAAACATCATTCAGCTGTTGTAAAGGGCTTAAAGACCAGTAAAATATTTGTTGTAACGTCACTGCCCATTCAAGAACTGGAGGTGATCCAATTTTCCAGTGGCGACATTTATGACCAAGAATTCATCTTTTACCACACTCATACATCACACCCATATATAAGGTGGAACCATTAATACATTCATACTTTCATCCGCAGATCGTAATTTAGACCTAAACCAAACGATTAATCTCCAATCCAGTGCCCTCAGAGGTACAGTTTGTTAAGGGAACGTAGAGGACTTTGTGACTTATGACAACGTACATCAGTCAATGTCGAACCCCCATTCTCAGAAACGTGAGTCCAGAGCCCTAACAACCAGCTATCTCAGCCCCAGTAAAATGTTTACATAAACAATTTAGAAAACAAAAACTTCACACAGATCATTAGCTTTAGAAAAAATTGTTTCGAACATAATAACGTAATTTCTTTTCTATTTTACAGTACGTTCTTCTTCTCGCTTTCTGCGGCATGTCCCTAGCCCACTTGGGTTACGTAAGTATTGAAGTATTGTATTTAGACTTTTAAAATAATATATCTCAGTGTTTAACAGTGAACTTGTAAGCCTGTCTCAACTTACAAGTACTAGTCTAAAGTAAACTTTATTTTAACATTTACTGATTACATTAAATCGTAAGTAATATAAAATGTTGCTAATCATCAAAATAATAGTATTATTAAGCTATATTCTATCACCAACTAGGCCATGCTGCTTATATCTATAATACAGAAGTTTGAAATAATGAAATCAATAATCTCCTGTCCAAGCATTTTTAAAGAATGTAACATTTATTTTATGAATCAATTTTATTGTATTGATATGAGGATTACCCCATGCAATAAGTGATTTTATTTTTTTTCTATTTATGACTTTAGTTTTAAAAAGTCCCGGAACTTTAAAATCGAAAAAAAAATCTAAATATTACTTCCTTGAAATAACTATTTTGCAATGCACGTGTGTTGAGTTATTGGTATAAATTATTATTTACAGATGGGCGAAAGCCACTATCCAGTCTATGAGCACCATGCTCCCAAGCCTTACAAATTCGGATACAGCATCAAGGATAAACATGGTGAACAACACAGAGAAGAATCCGGAACAGGAGGACACGTAACTGGTAGCTACGGATTTACTGATGCCCGAGGTATCAAAAGACAAGTGAACTACATCGCTGACAAAGCCGGATTCAGAGCCAAGGTCAAGACCAATGAACCCGGAACCGCTAATCAAAACCCAGCTGCCGTTCAACTTATCTCTGATGCCCCTTACACCGGTGGTGAAGGATATTTGGGAGTCCCTGCAGCAGCAGCCGGTTATGGTCTTGGTGGTCTAGGTTACGGAAATGGAGGCATCGGTGCAGAATACGGTCTTGGTGGCTTAGGTTACGGTTATGGAGGTCTTGGAGCAGGTTACGGTGGCCTCGGATACAGTGGAGCTTATGGTGGATATGGAAATCTTGGATATGGAGGAGCTTATGGTGGATATGGTGGTTATGGTTTGGGCATCTTAGGAGGCTTGGGCTATGCCAGATACGGATATTAAATTTTGTAAAAAAAGAAATAGCATAAAAATAAATTATTTTGCAAAAAAATCTTTAGTTGTTTTCAATTTTATCCTCTGCAATCAAAAAAGCTGAAAATACCAACTGGAACTAAATAAAAACATAATAAAAATTATTTAACAGAAAGAAGAAAGCAATACCCCTGACTTCCGATACTCCATACGTTGGAGGTGAAGGATACTTGGGTGTACCAGTAGCATCTGCAGGAAACAGTCTTGCATATGGATATGGTTGAGCTTACTGAGGATATGGACGACTCGGATTAGGAATCTTTAGGTACCTTGGGATGCGCTAGATGCTGATATTAGTAGAAAATATATTTATTATTCCATGAAATCGTTAAGCACTTTTCTTGAAATAAAATCTTACTGCAGTAAATTCTGCAGTTAATTGAATTCTCTTAATGTCTTATAAGGAATCTATTTCTAATTGTTAATTAACCATTTATTAAGATTATAAAGACAGTTTTTTTTCTACATGACTATAAAAATTTGTACATATTTTGCTCATAAAATAATTGACTTATGTTTCAGATATTGTTGTTTTGTGACAAAATCGTAAAAGATTGAGAAGTCACAAATATTCCATTGTTTTTTTTTTTAATTTATCGTCTTTTGTTTCAATAAAAGTTATTTTTCGATTGTGTGAATCATAAAAATATTGTAAAAAAAAGCTCTTGTACTTTTCCATTCAGTGTTAATGTAATATACTTAAAATATTAAGTATCTTATAGAGTAAAATCAATTTAAAAAACTGAATGGACAATAACTGTTATTTAGCTTCAATACAGATATAAACCTAAACCCCCAATGAAATACAAATTTAAATACAAAAGTAAAATAAAAAGTTCTAAAGCTCTTTTTATAGTTTTTTGAGTGTAAACAGTAGTTCAGTCTCGTTCATAATTAAGGAAGCTCTTTACGGATTGGTAAATCATTTTGAAAATACAAAACAGTGTCGTCTATATCACAGAATTGGAAATCATAAAATATTTGATATTATTACAAGTTATAAAAGGTACTAAATATTAAGCTAAAACAAGTATTTCCAAATTAATTATATTCTAGCTGAATACCCGTTCTTCGTATTGAATCTAAGAGAAAGGAAAGAAATATAAATTTATATTCATTACGCAATACGCGATACAAATTCTAATCTAATACGCGAGAAGCCCAAATCTAAAATAATAAATAAGCTAAATAAACGGCTATCAAATTCTTAGGGGAGATGAACTAATGCGCACAGGGTGATTATACTTGTTAAAAAACGTTGCCGACGTAGGATGTTTTCAGTAAACAAATGGTTAAAATAATATATTTAAATTTAGCACAAAGCTATTTTTAGCTATACAATTAAATTAAAAACGATAAAGCAGCTCTCCGGTCATATTAAAGATTACACATATAAGTACAGTGACAGAATTTCAAGCTTTCAAGATGCCAACATTTTCAATCTTTTGGGGTTTTCATATTTCGTTAACTCTTACAGCAATTGACTTGTGAAAGATTATACGAAGCTTTTAGTATTGAAATCGGCGCTAAACAGAGGAGTGTGGGGAAGAAGGAGAGTATTTTATGTATTTTCAACAAGACGTTCAGCTAGACTGCATGGAATAAAGAAGATACCTTTGAAATTTATATGCTGCTTCTTGCCATCTTATCCCTGAGTAGCAACATAATTATTCGTACTGAAAATACTATTCCAGCACCACTGAAAGATTTTAAGAATTACGTTTTGATGTGAAAAAGTATGTGCTGTCATTCTTAAAAAAAATTTAAATTCAGCCTCTGTAACTGTAACCGTGAAACTGTAGTACTGAACTCCATATTTGTAACCAACGGTCTTAGAAAATACTATTCTAACACCATTGAAAGATTTTTACCGTGAGAATTACGTTTTGATGTGAAAAAGTATGTTTCGTCATTTTAAAAAAAAATATTTAAATTTAGCCTCTGTAACTGTAACCGTGGAAGGTGAAGAATCATTTTATCACTATGTTTGAGCGTACGCTTTATAATACCTTTCAAAATATTAAATTAATAATCCGAAGAAACTGAAGTGGCAAAATACTACCCAATCGAAAACTTCATTTACTTCAAATACATACAAATGATAAAAGACAGCTGGCATAACACTAGACCCAAATGCTCCTCTTCTTCTAATCCTTAGAGAAAACATGTTACGTTACCGTTTTTTTTTCTTCTCCCGTTTGTTATAAAATTGCTAATATCCTCTCCTGTTTTGTTTTAAAATCAGGGCTGTTGACAAAATGAAATTTAAGTGTTTTTAAGCCCAGAAATTATCAAAGCTAATAGGATTTATTAGCTTTGATAATCACTGGGCCACTTACCACATTCCTTGTCAGAGCGACGTTTGCTATTTCGGGTAAACTAAACACACTTTAAAATTTAGACAGTAAGATAGACACGTCCGTTATCAAGGATTCAAGAAATCTTCAGTGGCTCACGTTGTTGAAGTCTTGAGCATAAATTCAATTTCAACACTGCTAAAACTATTTCCACCCTAATTACATCAACCCATCTTGATGCCTTGGAATATTGCTTTATTCATTTGAGTGTTGACTCTCTTGTAAACGACATTAGTTCCTCCTAACCTCTCCATACCACTTGGAAATACATTTTACTCTGATTTTGCTTCGCGGCCACCCTGATTTTTCTTGTTCCGTTTGTTATTTAAATCTATTTTTCTCTTCGGAATCTGTTGGTTTTCTAGTTTTGCTTCTAACCTGTATTTTTTTCATTTTTCATTGGTAACTTTAAGTTTTTTCTTTCAAACCATTTTTATTTCTTTACATTCACGTCTGACAAGTCTTGAAAATGTTCTCTTATTTTTGAAGAGCTTGACATTTATCTAGCGGTTTTTCATATTTGTATATCTTTGAAGCGAATGGAGTTTTCAATCAGGTCATACCTTTCAAAATAGTTCTCTGGATAGTTTTTATCAAGTAATTAATTCTAACATTTCTCATATATAATAAAAATTTGAAATAAATTATGGCGTTTAGGACTGTTGTAAGGCCTGCCTCCAATCCATAACTTTTTTTTCATTTTTTCTTTACGGATAAAACTGAGTAAACATATTACATAGAATTATATTTTATAAGTTAATAATAGAAAATCCATCTCCATCTCACTCTATTTTTTGATAAAATGAAAAAAGCAACCAATTTAACAAATGAACCAAATTGAATAATAGTGTTCAAATACGTTGATTTGCATACAAAATGTCTTTCTAGGTATAGTGAAATACTCTATTACAAATGGGTATTTTAATTATTAAAAGACAATATTCACTCTCCAATAAAGCTTCGGTTGAAATTATTTACATTTTGGCTTTAGACAAACCTTTCTAAGCGGAAATGAATGACTACATAACAAGTTAATAAGAATACAAGGGGCTTGTGAGGACAAAAACCTTTTTTTTTAAAAATATTACAAAAAAATTAACATTTTAAAACTAAATATAAACCAGAAAGCCGTAAAACGATCAAAATTATTGTTGAAAAATACCTCACTGATTAAAAAAATAATATATAATTAGGTTTTTTTGACAAATTTGTAAGAAAAAAAAATTCTATATTAGGCCTCTCTTCCCTATTTCTGTGAATGCATACCAAAAAGAAGTACATAAAAAATCAACTCATGTGTGGTGTACATTTGGAGTGACATTAAAGCAATAGAAAAAGATCAAAATTTATAATTTTGAAATATGATAGAAAAAAACCGGATGTCGCAGCGTATCCTTACAATATATAGCAAAATTTGACAGTCGCGCGCAAAAAAATGCTTTATAGTTATGTAATTAATTAATAAAAAAAAAAAAAAAAAACAAGGTTTCAGCCTTAAAAAAAAGAAAACTTTTTAACATTACTAGTAGGAAAATATTGAGAAGGATAAATATAAAATTATTGACATTTTTTAAATATCCTTTCATTATTATTTTTATTAGACTTCATTATTATTTTTATTAGACTGTCGACTGCCTTTAATTTCTGTAGCAGGCTGAAATATTCAGGAAAAGATTGGTTCATATTTTTGTCAGTTAAAGTCCTGATATTCTAATCCAGTTAAGAAAAGGTATATTTATTTAGAGAAAGTATGTTTTTGTGTCTGATTCTATAGCTAATATCGTTTGCACTAATTTATTGGGATAACTGAAGTTACCCACGAAGCCTCGAACATTCGGTGAACATGAAGTTACCCCGCGAACATCAAGATTGAGGCCTAAAAGATGAAGAATCGATCATTAGATCAAAAATTATTCAGAGACATCCTTTTTCTTTTTTTTAAATTTTTATTTTGGTGCACTGTACATTTGCCTGAAAAGTGCGTTTGCTAGACAGGTCCTGGCTTGTATGGGAAATGAGTATAAAATCATCTCATGTGCCCCTTTATTGTCTAGCTTATCAAATGTATTTGATAAGCTAGACGATAAAGGGGCAGAAACTGCTTTACCTTTGAAATAAGGTTGGGCTACTAATAACAAGAAAGTGCAAGTGATATTTAATGATTGTGTTTATAGTAACTGTTTATGTTGTAAACCTTTCCCTCTGCTTTTTAAAGGACTTGGGACCTTCCAGAACTTTTAGTTAGTTCTGGGTAGCATTAAAAGGTTGTTTTTTATTGTTCTTTCCGCTTTTTTTTTGCCTTTATTTATTTATTTATTTATTTTGAATTGGGTTTTTTTGTATTGTAAATGGGTAAAAAATTTTTTTAATTCATTAAAATGTTTCTCCAAAAATGGCAAAATATTAAAGGAACTAAAATTAGTATTAAGGGGTAACCCAGCCAAACGACTGGTACCACATTTCCCAGACTGCGGCTACCATTGTTAAATGGTCAGAAATCCGAATCCGTCGTAAAAAAACGTATATTTATCCAGAGAAAGTACATTTTTGTACTTGATTTCTTATTTTGAATTTGATTAAATAGCTTATTTTAAGTCAACCCCCCGAAATATTAAGATTGAGACCTAGTATGTGAAGATCCGATGATTAGATTAAAATTTAAGGGTTTTTCTTTTTGCACAATATCACGAATGAATAATAAAACTAAGGAGAAACAAAAACGTTATCGAAAACTAACGATTCCCAACTATAACATACTAAGGAAGATGGTAATGAAAAAGTCACAACCTGTTTGAGTGCCAGAAGAAAGAGGGAGAAGCGGCAAAACTAAATTTTGAAATAATTCGAACACTCATCCAGCAAACTGTTTTTATTGATTTCAGCGCGCCATCTATTGCGTAGAAATGCAATAAATTTTGGTAGAAATTTTGTATCTTTTTTTCAGTTTTTCGAGATCACTGATGTACCAATTTATTTAACATCTTTCTTTGGCAAATATTTTAAAAATATATAAATCCGGTGATTAGAGAACACCCTTTGCACATTTCCGAAAAGGAAAAATGACATTTTAAAAAACAGTTTATTGTAAATAAACAAAAATTTAAATTTCAGAAATTTATAAATCTTTTCAGATTACGTTTCAAAGAACTTAATACGAAAATTAATAAATATTGAAAATTACAAAAACTTGAAAAATATTTTAAAAATATTTCTAGCCTTTAAAACTACCTTTCTAAATATAGATCAAATTTTAAAATGAACTTTTTGAGATTTTGAAGATGCTGAATGGGAGAAAATATATATTTTATATCCATCTATAAATGAAATATATTCATGCAAAAATAATTTTAAAACTAAATAAATTAATTCTTTTTTTTTTAAACAAAGATGCATATATTTATCGTAATTTTTTGCATTGTTATTTAACATTTATTATCATGGATATTTCTATACGTTGATATGAATTAAGATATGTTGAATTTCGTAAAAAATTGTTTTTGTTTATAATGAATCTTTTACAAAGTACTAAGTTTTACAAAAGTTTAAAAAAAAGTCTATTCGAAGAATTAAAAACAAATTTTAAATACCTCATTTTTTATCTCCGATTTATCATTGGAGGCATTTTCTTCCATCAAATGTGAAGAACAACGGCCATCCACTTTCACATAACCAGAGTCACGTTCTTCATCATTTTCCTCAACATTAAACATTTCATTCATATCTTCCGCTAATGACTCGTATGATGATCATCTATAGAGTCGTTTCATACGTTTGTATTCCCGAAAAATATAATCGGTGTTTGTTAGTTTATAAATCAACTGTTCGTCATAACTTCTATCACTCATTTGAACAACAGATTCACATTTGGAATCCGAATCCCCTTCGTTAGACAGAATCTTTTGTGGGAGATGTTCAAGTTCCGTCATCATTTCAGAAGATGCAAATGAAATATGCATATTTGGAAGACTGTGAGATCTTATATATTCACCAGGCTTCCACTCATAAGAAAGTTCATCTTCCAACTTTTCATCAATTTTACAACCTTCCTCAACAATATACTTGTTGGCAAGACGACGGAGTCTAGAATACCATTCGTCATAATCAATTGGGACCATTCGATCTTGCCGTGCAAGAAACGAATCACAATTATCACACTTGGCGATTGTCGCATTTCTATTTTTTTTCCTGACTGCAAAACAATATAACCGATATTTACCTCATAAGGCATATTATATAATAGTAATGAAATTGCGTATAATTTGAATTTCTAATACATTTATGAAAATGTTTCAAGTAATAGAATCGAAATAAACGGGGGACGGGGGAATTTTAACATTTTTGAATAAAAATTCTAATAATTAATTATTTCCCTTAAAATGACTGAAGTAAGGCAACATTTTTCTTTCTTTTGCAATTTTTGTTTATTAACAAGTAATCTAAATCATCCTTTTTTCAAAAAAAAAGAAAATTAAGAGAAATTTGAAAAATAAATTTTAAAGACATTTGATTGTAGGCACATTATTTTAGCGAATCACAATATAATTACTATAGGGTGCATAATATTAAAGCTGAATTTTATGAGTTTTACTAATAAGTAATTAATTTAAATCAGACTTTATGATAATTGAAAAGCATGCATATATATAGTTCCAAGCTAACAATTATTTAGTTAAAATAAAAAAAATAAAAAATTAGAGCTTGTATTCTACTATAATGGAAAACTTTTGATAAATTTTGGTACGTCCTTTTTATGAAATTACACAAATTTCTAAATAGAAAAGAATTTACTTGTGGAAAAATAACTACATAATGAGAATTGAATATTCTATTTTCAACGAACAAATATTACTGTACCTGCGCAATCGAAGTAATTTTAAAAGTAACTGTAATGAAGTTAACAGCATGTACTTAGCATAAAACAACTATCCTAGTTGACAAATACTTGCAGGAAACAAATTTATTTTATCTTGAAAGATTTTTTGAGCACCTTATATTAAAATTATTTAAAATTTATTTAAATTTATTATTTAGTTATTTAAAATTTTTACCCTTCTTATACATTTTTTCTATTAAATTCAAAACAATTTCACACCGAAACTTATATGCTTGTGAAAAAACAAATTGGTGAAAAAAATTTATATTTCATCTCATAACAGCAAAAAATTTTGTGTATTAAAATAATAACTTTAAATGGAAATTTAATAATATGTATAAAATAACTTTATTCATGTTAAGTAATCTTTTAATATTAAGATGGTAAAGTCATGAAGATTTTTCATTAACTTGAGACTATTTTTATGTTGTGAAAAAAAAACTTTTTTTGTGCAAATCCACTCATTGACCTAACGACAAATAAACTCTCTTTCAATATCAATATTCCTTTTTAGAGCCACTGGAACAAAAAAGAGGGGATGGGCTGATGTTGAGATTGGCTGATTCGGTGGAGTCTGATTTTCTTGCAATTAATGAAGGGAATTGGAGATCGTTAGAGAAGTCGCAATCAGAAGTAGTTAGAAGGCATTGGCCCACATTGAGCTGTCTGGCCAACTATGATGATGGTGATTAAACTTTTTTAAACTTGTTTCACGTTGACCAAGTTGAAATGTGATGGTAAATAATATGAACAATTATGAAAAATTTCAACAGTATGACGAGAAATTTCATCATACACAGTTAATAGTTTAATGTAGTGCATTTTATCTTTGAGTAGTTCATTCTTCAATAACGTAAAAATACAAAATCTTTCCTAATTTCTTAAAAACAACATTATATATAAATATGTGATTTTGCGGTAACAATTGTAATACCATAAGTTAAATATCAACAAATGTTGACTTTAAAGTCATAAAAGACATACATAAAAATTGATTAATATAATAAATATGTTATTCACGTAAATCTTTTCAAAACTTTTTTAAGCACGTTCTTTATTTTCTACTAACTCAAGAAGTTTATTAATAAAACATTTATTCAACGTCTAAAATCTAAATATTATAATGATTGCTAAGGGCTACAAATTCAAAATTGGAATTTTTTCCACCACGTCTTAAAGAAATGAAACATTTTACAACCTTTTAGAACAAATCTTGAATATTGACTTCCAAAATTCAGTCTTTTAGATTTAATTGGCTGAATTTCTAACTACCAATTTACTTATTCCTTACAAATTTTCTTACGGAGAAACTGTACATGTTAATTATATAAAATCGTACTTATGAAGAAAAAAAATTTTAAAGAAAAAAAGCTATGACTTTGAATTTTCAGTGAACAGTTTATGTAAATCATCAAGAAATTTTGAATGCTCTATTAAGCAGACGGCTAATGGAGTTTTATGATAGAGAAATAAATAAGTAATAATAAGTATAATGAATTAATATATAATCTAACACATTCTAAATAATAGGTTTAAAGCTTTTTGTCATTAAAAAATTAAACTAAAAATAAAATGAATATTTAATAATGTTAGCAAATATCAACTTTTGTTAAGTTAAATGTTTACAAATAGAGATTTTAAAAGTATGTTAAAAATTCAGATTAAATAAGATGATAATAAGATAATAAATAAGATAAGATTCAATGTCATATTAATCACATAAATCATTTTTTAGATATTCTTATAAATTTTCATTATGTTTTGATAGTTCAATAAGCTTATTAGTGAAATATTATTGAAAATCTTAAATGTAAATATTTTAGTAATTGTTACAAAACCCCAAGAACATCAACCAGTTTCTAATGAAACCAAACATTTTTCCACTTTTTAATCACTCTAGAAGTTTATGCTCAAACGTTATAGTATAACTCACAAGCTCAAAAATTAAAATGAAATTCTTCTTTAAAAAATGAAACATTTATTGATGTTTTCAATTGTTGAAATTTTGGTATTATAACTGAAAAAATACATTGTTAAGCAACAGAAAATCACTTTAATAACGATTGTTGCTGGAAATTTTATTAAAATGAAATTTAAAACTATCTAATTGTTGCACACTTACAACAAAAAGTTTTTAAAACTGTTTTTTATCGGTCAGGGCATAATTTGAATTGGTATTTCACATTGATTTGTAAAAATATTATTTTTTACTGTGCATAAATTAATCCAGAACTTTTAAGTAAGAGTCAAATACAATCTTCGATACATGGAAATATTTGCAGCGATTTTTTTTAACAATGTCCATGGTACCTATAAAAAATCATAAATACAAGAAAAAAATAATATTATCATTGGCAATTTGAGTTATGATGGTTTCATGTAAAGTCGAAATCGCTACCATTCTTGCTACGTAACACACATTTCTGAAAGATTAAATATTTATAATGATTATAATAAAGTATGTTAAATTAGTAATACAATTAAAAATCATTACCACAATCCCATTCAAGTAACATACATACGTTTATAAATTATACAGTTAGTTTTATGAGTGTTTTAGCAAATTTTCTATTAATTCTGAAATTTTGGAACAGAATTTATTTAACTGAGATTTATGTGAATGAATTTTAGGAATTTAAAGAATCATTTTAATACATTTCTATTTCAGGTGCATTCTTTTGTAATAAGGTTTTAAACCTTTTGACGCATAACTTTTATTAAGCAATATTTTTTCATACTTTTTCATTATTTTGTATTAATTTAGGTCAAAATCAGTGGAAAATACTATATTTTGCATTTTGTTAATTTATGGTTATGAAATAGATCGTAAAACACAATTATATTTTTCGGCGTTAAATGAAAAATTTGCCAAACATAGCTCACATCCAAATATTAATTTTTCAAATTTGTTATTCACTATTTGTTCTTTCAAACATTTATTCATCATTGAAATTACTTTAATTAACAAAATCAATTATTGATAAATTTTCTGATTATGTAAAAAAATATTTTAAACAACTTTTAATTTTATATTTTGATTTTAAATTTTAGTCCAAATGAAATTTCGATAATCTAGCAGATTTTTTGAGAACTATTAGAATCATTTGTGCAATAAAAAAATAAATGCTGAAATATATTTTTCCATGTAATTAAAACGAAAGAAAAAAATATATAAAATGAGCACTGGTGTGCCCTTTGCATGAAAGGGTTATACAGGTTATTCCATGAAGATGCATTTCAAATATTCCAATATTTTGATTGCAGTAAACTCTTTATTTCCATGTAAAAAAATTGCTCTTGCATTAGTTTTAACTGGCTTCATGTTTTTTTTTTCTCTTTCTTACCATGGCTGTATGGTATCATGTTGTCGTCGATATTTGTGCTATTTCTCTCGTAAATACTTTTACTTACTGCGTAGTTTTGCAAGCATAAAATATTTAATTCCATTCAATATCAAATGAGAATGAAAGCTTTACTTATTGATATATGATAATGGTTCTGTAAATAGCTTCTTATCTTCAATAAACTAGTTTCGATAGTTTTAAGAGGTACTTAAAAGAATTTTTAAATTATAAAACAATACTTAAAACATTCTATATTTCGAGACAAGATAAGGAATTTTTCATTCAAACATAGAGATTTAAAGAATATTTTTGAGCCTGATGTAAATAAAAAAAAATTTAATTCATTTAAACTCGTTTATAGCCTTCTTTATATTCTTTCTTTTATATTCACTTTTTAATTCATTTAATTAATTAAATTTTTTCTCCTTACTTAAATCTCTTTTTTCCTTGTTCAAGAAATTTGAATTATACAGATTTATTTGAATTATTTGTCATTGAAGCTCAAAAAATTTAGCCTTTGTTTCTTTTATCAATTTTAGTGTAAAAGGTCTTTCCTTATATTTTTAAAACTAACATTTCTTTATGTGATTTTAACACCCATACGTTTTAACAAACGTTTTGTTATGTAGGTTTTAAAAACCCAAATTTCCTGCAAAAACTTTTGATCCATTTTTTTTTATTTAAAAATTTAATTCGTGATGTTTAACACCCCTAATTTTTAATAAATTTTTATATGTAATAATTTTAAAATCCACCTTAAGTACGGAGATACAATTATGGCAAAATTACGATACTGCATGGTAATAACATTTCTGATAAAATGAACTATAATTCTGATAGTTAAATCCAAAATATTAGGTATTTCAAGCTTTTATTTAGTTTTTCATCCTTTTAAATGATAATGGTTTTCCGGAAATTCTGGCTCTCAAAATTATAGTTCTTAAAATAAAAAAAGTACAAAACAGAAAAGTAAATTTAACCGAATAAATTTTTTTTGCAACAGGCTCTAAGATATCATGATAAGATTACCAAATTGTATCACAATTACCAAATTTTATCACACAAAGCCATTTTTTATAGTTAGTTTTACCGAAATTGTTACCAAAGCTCCTCAATAAAAATTACAGAGCTCTTTGATGTAGAGCCAGAAACAAGGTTAAGTTTTACGATATTCTGATAATTTTGACCATACTTTTTTTTAATGTATAAATACATGCTTATAGTAAATGCTAAAAAATACATAAATATTTATGTTATATGTTAATATGAAAAAATTGAGTAATTAATGCAAAAAAATTGAGTAATTAATGTAAAAAAAAATTAGTAATCAATGTTAAAAAAAAATAGTTTAATAAAACACAAAGAATAATTCAAATGACTATTTCTTTCTTTATTTATTCATTTTAACATGGCAAGATTCTAATTACAAACATTTACTTCGGACGTATTCTCCTTAATTGTAAATAACTATATTCAATTCAAATTTAAAACAAAAGTACATTAGGCAACGTACAATTTTCAGCATGGGCTTTTTACTTATTACTATTAAGTATAAAAATTGCTCTACAATTACACAAAAAAATTACTCAATTGTTCCAAATTATCATACGTTTAAAAATACTCATCCTATAAAAGAAAGATCTCAATGGTCATGAAATTTTTACTCTAATGAGTCTCTGGGTTGAAGATGCCAGCAAACAATTTTGAAAATGAGCAATGTTTTGAACGCTTACTTCTCTTATTAACCAATATTGTAAAGAAAGAATGAATGTGAACTGAGCTACCAATGCTCCAAAATTTTTCTTTGATTATTTTAAATCTAGACAAACATTTCGGAAAAGGTCATGCCTGGTAATGTAAGATATAAATTTTGTGAACATCTCTTGATTTCTTGATCTAATTTTTTATATGAATCAATGTGAATTCATGATTAAAAACATAAAATTTTTATAATAGTTTAGAGAATCAAGGTTATGCCATTTTTATTTGCAATAGTATATATTTTTCATTTTATTCTACAAGTAAAATTAATATGCAATTCATATATAACATATAATTTATTTATTTAATCTTCTGCAGTTGCAGAGTGATTCTCTAATTATTTCAGGAGAATTATGAAAAAATGTATTGGTATAGAAGTGTTTCCATTATTTTGTCCACCCCCCTGTATCTTACACTGATGTTATCTTTAAAATGCTTGAAAACTTAGATTGTTTATAGTTAAATTTAAAACAATGGCTGACGCTGAAGAAATCAGAAAATTCCATTTCATTTTTCGCTCATCTCGCTCGAACGATTTGTCAGAGAAAGTTCTAATGTCGACAGTGACCTTCCGTGTGTTCGAACTATCTGAATATCGAATTTTATCGCTTTTGGTCCAATTGATCAGGAGCCTATAATATACATATAAATATTAGTTTTTTTCTTAAATTTTTTTTTATTTTTTCATTATTTTTGTGTTAGATTTTTTTTATTAATTTATTTGTATTTTATTTATTTCCCTTTTCTATTTTGTAGACATTATGATAAATCTGAAAAATACATAACAATACTTCGTTACAATAAGAAAGTAGCATCTGTTAATTAGTTAGGGTTAATCAGTTAGTATTTGTCAATCAGATTTTTTTTATTATAATCTTTATTTTGTCATTGTTAAGAATGGGATCCAATATAAATTTTGAAAAACTTTAAAAATTGCATGAAAAAATAATTTATTTCGAATCATTACCTATTCAAGCCTCCATACACACCTTAAAGGGTATAGATAGTTAATTCTGAACATAAACAATTAAGGAAGCTTACATCAAACCATATGCATTTACTCCATTTCAAGAAATTTTTTCACTAATTTTGGCGTATGGTAGATTGTTTACAACAAAGCACGAGAAGGTCAAAGTTTGTTATCACTTGCATTTTGCTGAGCATTTCATATAAGCAGAAATTAACTGTTACAAAGCATAAAAGAATTCCGTAATATTTAATTTTTATTCATTTCTGTTATGTTTAGCCTAGTTCAAATTCTACTTTTTATCTCTCTGTGGTGTGTGTATGTTTGATTAACAAACTAATTGTATTTTATTAAGTTAATTTTATATAAGTTAATAATATAGAGAAACGTGGAAAATAATAAAGATTAATAAAAAGAAAACTTATTAATTTTCTTCATTTTCTTCGTTTTTCTCTGCTTCTTTTTTAATCTTTTTTGTCTTTATGTTTTTATTGTATATATATATATACTATATGAGAAGCATCACACATCTTTTGCAAGTAGTACAAAATTATTATAGCTTTGTTGAGGAGAAGTAGTGCTGCGATCGCGTAAGATTCGACCTTTCGGATTATCAATTACTTAAAAACATTCAAATAGTAAAGTTTTAAGTAATAATATTTGTCTCCTACAGCAATTGATTGAGTTTTTTGTTAGCAATGGCCCATTTTGCTGAAATCAATATTAAATCATGAAGTGTCTATATAAATGGCGGTATATATATATTAACAGCATACATATGAACAAAATTGGAGATATTTGGCTGATTAAAGTTCATTTTTTGCAAGCTTTAAGTTTAAGCTTTATTTCACAAGCTTATCAAGCTTATTTAAGCTTTATTTCACAAAATTGATGTCATGCCAACCCAATATATAACACTAATTTTAAAACCAAAGCTATTTACTCGATATTCCACAGTTGAATCATGAATCAGTTTGACATCTTTTACAGCAAATGAGTAACGCACAGACGACAATGATGATTCCAAAAAATACAGATACAATATAGGTGGCGACTCTCCAACCAGAAGGAAAAGGAACTGAAAAAAATTAAGTATTACAATTATGTGCTATAATTCTATAAGCGTCTAAAAGAAAATTATTTTGAACTGAGTACTTTTTACGGAAATGTGTCTGGATTATATACATTATTCTTAGCTGAATACCCGTTTTTCGAACTGACTACGGAATGTTCTACAATTTTAAATAGTATAGATGTCTTAAGATCCTCCCTATGCTCACCAATTGTGCAGAAAATCTTGTTATTTTACAGTGGCATTACGTTTCTTTAAAAAAATATATATATATATCTATATATATAAAAATCTCTTGTCACAGTTTTAGTGGTTAAACNTATATATATATATATATGGCACCTATGGCAGTCTGGCACCTTTCAACACGGAAGTAGGTGGATGATTGGCAATAACGACTACTAACATTTACACATATAGAATGAAAGAATAAAGCAAGCTAAAAGTAAGATTTGAGGAAACCTGGGTAATGAAGAGGGAAAAAATATAGGGAGTGGAAAAAATCACGCAACAATGAGACGCCTATTCTTTATACGAAAAATATAAAGAACATTTGCTCTATAAAGAGGACACATGCAAAATTACGCTGCATTTTAAATGTTAACTCAATAAGAGACATATAACATTTACTTTTGCAAAATTCATCCATTTCCCATTTGTTTCTCTCAGCAACATAACCAGAATAACATTTGCATCTAGTATACTTGTCGAAGGTGAGTTCACAAGAAGTTGCCATCGGCCCACAATCACATCCTAGAAAAAAATATTTAACCACTTCATCAAAATTCATTAACTAAAAACACAATAGAAAGAAATGAAAGAGAAATAATTTTACTAGTTAAGGACAACCTTATGTCAATATATCATTTCTAATAGGAAACTGTTCATTTCTAGTATCTTTTTTCAACTCTTCAGTTGATTTTAAGAAATTTAATAAAGTTTTTAGAAATGCTAATATGAATATGAAGATATTATGTCTGACAACATCTAAATAAATTCTTAAAATTCTGGATGTTTAACCGTATTAGGTGAATGCAGATAATTAGCTGTTTTTTTCACAGTTAACATTTTGATTACAATCTTATTTTTAGTAATCTGACTGTTTTGTTTGAATGTGGTGAAAAAAAATTTAATAAATTGTTCTTTAATAATTTTTCCGAGAAATTTCTAACGGAAAAGTAAGTATGCCATGCTCTTGAGTAAGTCGCCATGGACAGGAGGCGTTGGAGGCTACGTGTGGTTGAGGCAGGCAAGGCCTGTAAGGGGCTGTCGTGCTGAAGAAGAAGAAGAAAGTAAGTATGCATTTTTTTTTCTTAAAATCACAACACACGTTGAGCTACGTAAATTAAATTTTATAGTTGATTTAAATCTATTTGTTTTAATCAGTAAAAAAATCACCTCTATAGCTAAAAATTACTTTTTAGTAGGTCAAAATTCAAATACGAAATATTTGAATTTTGACCTTCTAAAAAGTAAATTTCATTTCTGATTTCACGCAATTTTTATTTTAATTCCGATTTGTGAGGAATTTGTTATAATTTCAATTCTTTTGCACGATTTTTTCTGGCACTTCTTACTTGAAATAATGAATATATATCGTTGGTTTTAAAATGAAGAAAACTAACGTTCTCCCCATATTCTTATTTTATATAAATTCTGTCTCAGTCATTGAAGTGGAAAATAAATATTAAAAAATGCTTGCCATAAAGCCACCATTTTTATCGCAATTGTAATCTTTCAACTCTTTTAAGAAAAAAAAATACAATATACGTAGTTTTTATGGTAATATATAAGATTATAAATTATGAGCTGACTGGCAAAACAATCCTTAGTAGCCCTTAAATTGAAATTTAGAGTCCAGTCTCTGTTTGAAAGAGATGCGAAATTTTTGTGGTCTGCTTCTTCTTGTAAAAAAGGAGTGATGCTTAAAATTTCAAATTTTGTGACCGACAAGTCGCAAAAGATCTGTCCGCACTTGTTTTTTAGTTTCATTGCATAAAAGATTTCACAAGTATAAAATATTATCTATATCAACTAAATGGAATTGGAACTACTTTATTAAATTTTTAACGAAAACATTATTTGCGTTCTAAATGTATTTTTTTTTTAAATATCTTTTTCTTGATCAAACAATTATATTTTAAAAATAAAAAAATTTATTTGTTTTCCTTAAAAATCAGTGAGAAACAATTATATTTCGAACAATAATATAGTCTTAAAAACTCTAGCAGGCAGTCTTATAAACACGAAGCAGGCATGGAAATTAGTGACCAATAATATATATACACAAATATGAAATATGAACTTTAGTTGGAATTAGAACAACATTATTAATTTTTTGTGAAAACAGTCTTTGCTTTCTAATTTCATTTTTTTTAAATATTTTTTACTTGACCAAATAATTATATTTAATTAACAATTATATTTAATTAAATTAAATTAAAATTCTTCTGTTTACCTTAAAAATTAGTTGGATACAATAATATTTCAAACAATAATATAGTCCTTAAGACATTAATAAATGTGGAGCAAGCATTGAAATTAGTAATCAGAGCTTTTAACTTGTTTCAAGAATATTGTACTATTTTTTTTTCCAAACCTGTTGAAAGATTTGAAAGAGACATAGAGCATGTTAGAAATAAAATTATATTTTATGTTGTTCTTCTGACCAAAAATTTACAAAGGAACTTTTAGAATAACTTATGGAAAATTATATATCTTAATATTATAAAATTTTTTCAACTTACTTTCGCATTTGCCGCTAGAAACTACATATATGTATTTATATTTACAAATGCACTTCTTTTCATTGCCTTCAAACTCACAACTTTTGGAATCATATCCACAATCACACTCTGTAAAATAAATTCAATTAATAGCAAAAAATGCTAGCAAACAAATATAGAGAAAGTAAAGATTTCAACAGCTATATTTTTTGTAAGTAAAGATATCAAAACAAATTCAATAAAATTTATAAGTTCAATGTAAATTTGATTTTATGAATAAAATGTAAATGTGCGCAAAGGGAATAAACGGAACACCATGAATATCTGTCGATCTAATGGTCGGATTTTCATGTGTTAGAACTTAATCTTAAAGGTCCACTAGGAGACTTTAATTTTACTAATTATAGATTGCCCAAACACTATTTGAAGTTCAGAAATCAGACGCAAAAACTTACTTTCCCGAATAATTTTTTTTTTGACGGATTTAAATTTTTGACCCTCAAAACATAGGGATGACTACAACCTGAAAAATAGAGTCAAGGGAGCAGTTTAAAGTTTTGACCTTTTAAAGATAATTTTACTACTAAAGCGAATCGAAAATATTTAGTGCACAATAATAGAATCCATTCATTCAAAGGTAATGTCCTTCAAAAAAAAGCTCATGTAAGAACTATCTCTTTTTGTTTTATTTAATACTAAATCGACAAAAATGAAATATATAATTTTTTATATCATTTTATATCATTTGACAAAAGACAAAATACAAAATCTGAGCAAAGTCAGGCAAAAAGGTCCTGAGAAATTGACTTTTAAAAAACTGGCATAAATAAAATTAAATTTCTCAGAAACTATTTGGCCTATTTTTCTGAAATTTAGTATTTTGCTATGTATATTATATTATCTCTTTTACATTCTTCTACATAATATCGGAAATTTATTTAGATTTCCATTGTTTTTAGTTCCTTCAATGTTCCTAGCTTCATTTCTGCCTTAAAATATATCTGGAGAAACTTTTAGAATCGATAAATAAAAAAATACTTTTTCATCAACATCGAGTAGGACGGAAATGTTAAATTGTTTGAATAAATAGGAGACATTTCATTTTCTAATTCGACTCCTGAAATTTCAATTGTAAACGGAATTTTTTTGACATGCTTAAAAAATGTTTTTAATGTTAGTAGTAAAAAAATTGTACTGCATTGATTTTTTTTAGAAAGTCGTGATTAATTATTATTTTTGCAATCTATGAGCCTATGTTATTATATTACGTAAAAATTATTTTAATGCCGCGTTAAGTAATTTAATATACCGTGACACTAAATGAATAATACCAAGAAACTAAGGTGAATAGATAAAACCTCTTTGACTTCTAAAAATATGAGGATGTCAAAGTCGGTACGTTTTGGGCGATCAAAAATTGACGTCACAAGTCATTCATCACTTTTGAGCCTTGAAAATGGATGATTTTTGAGCTATTGGAGCATGTCGACATTTTTTTTTATCATCCTATTTTTTTAAAGCTAATGAAGTTTTGATAATCAATTGCCCAATGTTACTTTTAGGCTGTAATCATTATTTCGAACAGAATTTTATGCTCGTCGAAGTAAACATCTGTATTTTAATATTTTAACAAGGTTCATGCAGTCCTTAAAAAAGTTAGAAAATGTGTAATTAGTAATATGATGAATATTGTAATATTGTAAGTATGAAGTTATCTTCTTTCACTTTAAATTAAGTTTTGAAACCAAATATTTGGAGTTAATGAAATTTAACTTTGCTTTGAATGAAAACGTAATAAAATGCATTCTATCTTCTTAGTTTTGCTGCAACCATTTCAGAATCTTGGGAAACTTACGAACTCTGTTTTAATGGAGAGTATTTTATACCAGATATCTGTTCAGTGTTGATGAAAATCGTAAAACAAGTTTGAAAATTAACCGCTTCAGTTGCCAATTTTTTTGAAGAAAAATGCAAAAAATCATCATATTTTTCATTTTACTTATAAATACAAGGAACTAAAATAAAACATAACACACAAGTTCCAAGTTGAAATTTTAATTTTTTTTATGTGCAAAACTGTTTAATTTACCATTATTTTACAATCTATAATTATCTCGGCAAAATGAAAAAAGCTAAATATTAGTCTTCGTATATGTTCACATTTTCATAATTGGAAAAATCATCTGCATTACTTTTACTTTCGCTAGCGAACGCCACTTTTTTTACTCTTTTTTATGCGTAAATTCAGCAACCATCCTACATACAATACAATGCGCATACATGTATGATTATTCAAAGAAAGTATGCTTTTTTGCCTGATTTCATAACTTGATTAATATTTTGCGCTAATAAATTAGCATACTTAAAATCCCCTCCTCAGGAATCATTAAGACTAACACTTAGTACGGGAAAATTCGATCATTAGAATGAAAGTTGTTCAGGGTGATATCGTTTTAAATTTGCGCACAGTAGATATTGCGTACTAAATTAATACAATTCATTATGTTAATAACAAAGCAAGGATGTTGATGATAAATGAATTATTCTACATTTTTTCTGCATATTTAGTTGATTTTTCTTTCATCTGGCATTAATGATATTCATGTATCTCAGTTTTTTTTCTAAAAAAATCTAGATTTTTATGAAGTTTGATTTTATGATATATACATTTCTACGGGCATTTTACTTGTGAAGCTTATTCTTTTAAATTTCCTCCAATGACAAGTGATTAAAGTTGATCAGAGGTTTTCAAAGTAAGAATTTCCTTTCGGGCTATTGACGAGCTTCATATTTCTTAGAAAATATTCGATAAAACAATGCAGCTCGGCTGTCATCTAGAAGACTATAATATAAATTTGAAAAATTCTAATTTATTTTTATCAAATATTTATTTACTGGTTACAACAGTATACTTAGTTGAAAATTAGCACTTGACACCTATGAAGCTATGATAGCTGAACAATGCCACACTCATGGAGATTTTATTTGTTAGGCGGACACCACACCAAGTTTTTCTTTCTGTCAGTCAGGTGTGATAATCGGTTTGCGTCCAAGTGGACATGGTTACATTCCCAGTGGACATAAATCTGTCAACTTTTGTCAAGGTGGGACAACACCAGAGTTACTCAGGTTATAATCCGAAATCATGACATGTTGTAAGGTAGAAGGTGGAAACTCCATTGAGATAGTGGTCATGGGCCATATGGTCTTTTGCCACTTACATGACAAAATGAAAAGATGGCTGAAGAGAGGACTTAGCATAGCAAAAGAGTCTTCCACGGGATTTATTGCAGATTGAGTTGGCTCGAAAACTTTGTACCCATTTATATATACTTCATTCACTGACCCCTGTCAAAACTTATACAAATAGAAACTCCTCATCAGAAATTCCTTTACGAAAGTTAGCTCTAGCTTGTCTTCATGCTTGACTTCTTAGAGTGACTTCCAAATAACTCCTTTGCCTCCTTCGTTGGGTTAAAAATTACAAGACAACGGATTTGAACATTGATAGCTGTAAACTCAAAAATGGGTCCGTTGTTCAACGCTGGTAAGAAAGAGAAATGAAACATTTGTGAAACATCCTGTCCAAGAACTACGCTCCCCAAAGTTAGGAAACTGTATTTTACTATTTAGAAAATTATTGCATGCTATTTAAAAAGCACTCGATTTACAACAATTTTCCTTTTGCGTTGAAATCAGTAGTTTTGTAAAAAAGAATTAAATAAACAAGCCAAAAGTTACATCGTAATGATACATCACAAAGAGCTATTGGCGATGGTCTTTATACCATTCATAATTGTGACCGGAAAACATGCCAACATAACTTTGAAACTCTGCACTGGGAATTACTCCTCTCTAAAGTGTGTATAAAGAGCAATGCAAAAAAAAAATGGCAGAAAGAGTTTTATAATGAGCTCATAAAATGTCTTTTATTCAACTTGAATAAAAGTAATAAATATTTCACACTTATCAGAATTTTAAAACTAAGAGTTTTGGTAAAAAAGAAAGTAAGGAGTTAAAGCGTTCGTTGTTATCCTCATCTTTACTAAATGAAGCTATCATCTGGTAAACTAAATAACTTTAAGTTAACAAAAAATGAATAGAAGTAAAGTTAATATAATTGTTCTGAGGACCAGTTTTAAAAACAGACTGAATAAAACTGGAAATAAGCCTTCGAGAATGGTTTTACTTGATCTAAATTTGTTACAGCAATATCTTGACTTACCTTCACATTCACCTTCATGGTTTTGCTTATAATCCTCAGAACATGAACATATTTTTTTGCCAGTTTGAAAATCAAAAGAGCAATTTCTGCTGCCCCGTCCAGAGTTGCATTCTGTAACAAAACATTTATTTGTATTCCAATAAACTACTTGCAATTAATTTAAAGGTTTATAATTCAAAATAAGCTTTTTAAAATATACAAAAATTTTCAGTAAAAAAGTCAAAAATAAATAAGTAAAGAGAAACAAAGAAGTTATGATATCGCTTTATTACGATCTCTGGTTACCCATTCGCTAAATGCTTTTTCTTTCTAGATTGACTCCGTGTAATAAATAGAAATTTATTATAGTTTTTTTTCCCAATACTTTTAAAGATAGATTATTTTTCTGCAGATGGTACCACTATGGTGAAGTTTAAATTCAATCATAATAACGATATTTTTTTCAGAAATTTTGAATTAGTCGTTTAAAATGGGATTTTTGGGGTGAAATCTAGGTTACTAAATTTATTAATATTTATTGAGGATGGTATTATAACTTCTATAGGGTATTAGTGGGTTTATGACTGTTTTTTCTCAGGGATCTTTTTTTTGGTTCTGACGTCCACCGGATGCGGGATGACTCTGGACGTGGTAAACAGGTCAGTCTAGATTCTTTCGCCTTGCTGAAGGGAGGATAAAAGAGAACTGAAGAGCGAGGCAGTAAGCAGTTAACCCGAGCAGTAACCTGAGGATACGGAGTTTGTCCGCAGAAAGAGTGGTCCGTGACAGTACCTCGGAGATGGTGGATCGTGAACTTATGGAAAGCTAAACTGAAGTCTCTAGCGGGAGGAACGACCGTGATTAGCCGAAGGCCGGCATCTTCGAGACGGTGGGCCAAGTCCGAATGAATCTATGCTGGGAGTCCGGTGTTCCCCTTCTGCATGCCTAAGCCTATTGAAGTTAGAATAGCTGGAGAAATTTCGAGATCCGAGCCAAGGAGGTTGTCCACGAGCTCATCTACCATTCCGGTGGGCGGTTCCAGAGGGCAAACAGTAAATTCTTTTGGGTACTTATAAAACTTTAAATTTTATTTCGTTTACATTTTAGAGGAATCATTTACCGTAAATTCTGAATTGTTTACGTTGTGTTTTTTTTGTATAGGAGAACAATGAGTATTTAAGTGTGATTTATAGATATCATAAACCAAGTCTTTGTTTTTAGTAATGCTAAATGCAGTTTTTATTTCTTAAATGTCTTTTCTGAACTGTATGAATTGAAGGTTAAGCTTGAGTGTTTTAAGGTTGCATGTTGTTTTAATCTATATATATAAAAGAAAGTCGTGTTAGTTACTTCACTTATAACTCAAGAACGGCTGAACCGATTTAGCTGAAAATTGGCAGGGAGGTAGTTTAGAGCCAGGAGAAGGACATAGGATACTTTTTATCCCGTGCGATAAACCGTTCCAGCGATATCAGTGAAAGTCGAAATGGAATTTTCTGATTGGTTAAAAGCTAGCCATTGTTTTAAATTTTGCTATAAACGATTCAATTTTCAAATATCTTGAAGATAACAACAGTGATATTTTCTATCTTATAACTCTATTCATTTAGAAAAGTAAATTAAAGTAAATTGCATATACTTTAATTTTTAATTCGCGCTTTTCTTTATGTCAGGTGAGCACAAGCAAGTAAAATCAACGAGAATAGATTTCTTAATTGTTGGTCGTATCACGGATTCAGTACTGTGAAAACTGTTTAATAAATATAAAGACAAAAGCAAATTTCATTCAAATTGCACGTTTTCAGAAATATTTATATTTAGTACGTAATTTTAGGTTAGCAAAATTAAATATACTTTTCGAAGATTTCAGTGCTGTGACAGTTGTCATTTGAAAACTATTAGTTTGTTTGTTTATTTATGCAAAGTTTTCGAATTCATCCATTTTATTTCTTTCATTTATAAAATTGATTTTTGTTTTAAATCTTATAATTTTCATATTTCTTATTCATCTCATTTTTATTGCTCTTTTTATTATTTAAAATATGTATGTGATATTTCGATTTAGCAAATTTGCGACCACTGCCAACTTTTACATTTCTTTTTCGTTGTCAGAAAGAATATTTGCAAAAATATGCCGCCTAAGCAAATCGCTCTTAGTCGGTCGACATCTCAAGCGCGCAAAAAGAGAACTACCCGTGTTTCAGAAACATCGGAGCAACGGGAAAAAGACTTGAAACTAATCGAGAACAGAATGCTTTTGCCCGTTCCTTAGAAACGTCTGAGCAACAGGAAAGAAGACTGTCAACAAATCAACTACGAACTACACAAGCCCGTTCGTCGGAAACATCAGAGCAACGGGAAGCAAGAATGAAAACCGACCGAGAACGCATTTCGCTATTCAGACGCTGCCAATACTCTGATTTGAATTTCAGTGCATTTCACTATGATCCGACAACAAACTATAGTCTTCCCCCAAGTGTCATCATCGGAGAAATATATCAATTATGTATGTTTTGTAATGCTCTCAAATTTAAAAATGAAACAGCTGAAATTTGCTGTTCTAGAAGCATACAGAAACTACAAGATTTTACGTCGCCTGCCGAGACATTATCAACCTTCGTATCAGGTCAAACAAACCAATCGAAACATTTTTTGGCGCATATACGCCGGTACAATTCGTGTTTCTAAATGACTTTATTCGGTGCTACACGTATCCTGAACGAGAATTACATCCCAACATTCAAAGTGCAAGGCCAAATTTATCATCGTGCAAGGATCACTTCTTTCAATGCCTAACGCAGATCATAAATTTCTACAAATTTATTTCATGGATAACACAAATGATCAAGTCAATCAACGTTGTCAGGTAAACAATGGCACTAAACGAAAAATTGTTACCGTATTACAAAAATTTTTCGATCAACATAATCAGTTAATTAGGCTGTTCACAATTGCCCTAGACTAAATGTCATCCGATATTTACAAAGTTGTTATTAGAGCTGAAAAAACACCTGTAGGCCACCACAAAGAAAAATACAATGCGCCAACATTGGATGAAGTGGCTATTGTTATAGTTGGCGAAGAATTTACCTCCCGCGATACAGTTCTTCATCGCAGAAATCGTGACGTTCAAAGAGTTCTCAGAAACGTATCGATCATATGATGCATTGCAATATCCTATTTTATTTTGGTGAGGAGAGGAGGGATATTATTTTAACATAAAATTAAGAAGTCCGCAAACAGGCGAGAAAACCAATAAGAAAGCAAGTGCAATAAGTTTTTATGCATATAGATTAATGATTGCCAAAACGCTGATAATCATACTTTAAAATGTCGACAATTAGTTCATCAATACATTGTCGATATGTATGCGAAAATTGAAACTGAACGCCTACTGTATATTAAATTAAATCAAACCAAATTACGTTCAGAAGAATGCATTCATTTACGGGATGCAATAATTAATGATGGTAACGTTAATCCTAATGATGTGGGGAAAATGATTATATTGCCGACTACATTTGCAGGGAGAAAAACTTGGACTCCCTGCAAATGTAGTATTCATACATGTCTGAGTATTCATACATGTGCCTTGGACTCCAAGGCACATGTATGAATACTCACAGGATGCAATGACATATGTTCTCGCATATGGGCTCCTAGATTTATTTATTACATTTACGTGCAATTCTGCTTGGGTTGAAATTAGAGATATTTTGTTACCAGGACAATCATCATCGGATCGTCATGATATTACAGCACGTGTGTTCAAACAAAAATGATAATCTTTACTTGATTTCATTGTGAAGCGTCATGTTTTTAGAGAGACACGGTGTTGGGTGTACTCTATTGAATGGCAAAAACGAGGATTGCCTCAGGCACACATTCTAATTTGGCTTATTGAAAAAAAACCACCTTCTAAAACTGATCAGATATCAGCAGAAATTCTTGATGTCACCATAGATCCAGTCTTATTTCAGATCATTGTCCAAAATATGTTTCATGCTCCGTGTGCATCACCATACATGTCTGTTTGAAAATGCACTAATGATATCCTAGAGAATTAACTGCTTTTTTTCACCATTAAATAAAATTTGCATTTCAAATCATAATCGCAAATGTCATTTACACACTTAAATACAAAATTCAAATTCAAATTGAAAGCGTTGCAACGCACGCAGGGTACAGCTAGTTAATATATAAAGGGAAGTGTTCATTCCCATGTTAGCACTTGGAAATGTGTGGAATTATGTTTTTTGAATATTTAGAGTTGCAATAAAAATGAGTTTTAAATGTTAAGAGTTTTCTGTAATTCATTAGATATTTGTCTACTAAATAGCCTGGGTAACCGTTACTAAATTTAAATTTTGAGATCACAGCTAAAGGGGTAGCGGTACATCCGTTAAACGCCACAGAACTTCAAATCATGGTTTGCAAAAACTGTTTTTATTGTTATTTATCTTCGGATTGGTTTACAAATCTTGCCTATGTACGTGTTTCAAGACATCACAAAACACTTTTCCTTCATCAATATTTATATTTATATTGAAGTCACCGTCAAGCCAGCAATTATAAGTTAATAATAAAAAGAATATGATAAACTCACCACATTAATGCATATCAAAATTAAAAGTGGGAAAAAGAATTCTAAAAGAATTATCAAGCACCAGCTGTTGCCATAGCAACGCATGCGCATTGTCTACTATTATTCTTGAACAAACTTGAAAAGTGTGATGACGTCCGAATAAAATGCGAACACCATCATACCCAAACTAAGACCCATTTTGCCAATGGGTAAAAAATTGAAAAAATTTTGATATTAAGGCAACTACTTAAAGCGAGCTGAAAATATATTCGATTCACGTTTTTTTTGTGCTAATTAAGGAATTATTCTCATTAAAATTTTAGTATTTTTCTATTTTGCTGCAAGTAAGAAAAGTTTGCACATTTAGGTTGGAATAGTAATATGAATTATGAATAAATAAATTTAAAAAAAGGAATGCACCCCTGTAGCTACCTGCTGAGGGTTAGGAGAGGTCCCGATGGTAAAAGCTCCACAATTTCCAGACCAATGGCATGATTGAAAAAATTCATCTATCTAATAAGACTCTTATGCTTGGAAGCTGCAGTACTTAGTTTTCTTCTCTCAAAATATTAATAACTTTTACTTATGGAATTACTTCCAAAACGGGTACATGTGATATACAAACGCTGTTTCCCTGCAACTAATTTCAAAAAAAGGAGAAGTAGTGTTAAATTATCGTTACAGGAAAAAAGTTTTCCTTCTAAATGCTTTAATGCATTTTTGCCCAAAAGAGTTACACGTGGAAAAAGGAGGAAGAATAAGGAGTTCTTTCTTACCTTTACATTTGCCGTGTATTTGAGCAGTCCCCTGATAGCAGCGACAAGTTTTTTCAAATCTCTCAAAAGTACAATCTATAGTTTCATCTCCACAATCACAAACTGAAACAATAATTTTTCAATAACAACTCAATTATTCAAACTACAAGCATGTAGTCCATTTATTACAGTTAAAATAGCTCAAATAATTATCAAAACCAGGACAAGCATTAAAAGTTCTATTTGCTGAAAACTGTTAAATACTCTCGTGATAGAGGTTGGTTAAATGTTACGTGACTTGGAGATTCGAGGTTTAAAGGTTAAACTGGTGAGAGATTTATGCATTGCTATTTCGAAGTAGGAGATATTGTTTCTTATTTGGTTATTAAAGCTAAATCCAAATTGCTGGGAGGAATATATGCTATTTAGAAGAAAGTATCTAGGCACACAATAGTATGAACTCGAAGATTCCCGAGGGGGATATTTACATGATGTTGTACACGTTTTACAATGACAACCAGTTTTTCTTCTTTTCTTTGTAGGTGATGACTATAGGAATCGACTTCTAGGTGTTTATCACAGCTAAAGTAATGGCAAAAAGCGAAAAATTTTGATTACCTGGCTACATAATCTGCTTTCTAATTCATCCCAGAGTTGCTGTATCGGATTTATTTAGATCAGTCGAGTTTAGCCACTGCTTTCGTCAATCTATGACTGCTCAAGTCTCGATGTGTAAATGAAGTAGTTTTTTTTTGAAAGAGAGGCAATTCGTAACATGGTCGTAAAGATTGGTAGAGCAGCATTACCTAGCATATCTACTCACGTCTCAGAATTCATGTTTTAAAAAAACCTGAAATATATGACCCATGAAAAACTCCCCAACTCCATTATACATCACCAACCCTATCCACTTCTTGAACTATTTTGTTTAGAAATTATCAAACTTAGTTATAACATCATAGCGGTACTGAACCTACCTACAGATAGCGGTGCAGTCATTGTTGATCGATTCTAGTGTTAAATTGTTACAGCAGATTATTTTACCGGATCAGGAGGTTTAAACTACATGTCTTATAAGAAACCTGGTAATTGTTAGATTACATAATATTGTACTAAGTACGCTCTGCACTTTTTAAGAATTCTATACAAAAAAAAATCTCCAGGAGAAAATTTCTAGAAGAGATCTGGGTCTGGACGTCTCTATTCCAGATGTTATGGATGTCTCTGTATGAGACAATATTAAAGAGGTCTCGGAGGAGGCTTTATTTTTGTTTAATTTCTTTTGTCTACATTGCAAATTTTAAATTTTTTTTCTTCTCTAGCACAAGTATCGCATAAATCTAGATAGGACGTGTATGAACTTAAAATTAGATGGGATATGTATCAAAAATTAAATATGTTATTCAAGGGTTCATTATGTCATTTTTTTAGCTTCATACTTCGATTTTTGTTAATTTTTTGATAGGTAATAAACCCACAATTTCCTCTTCTTTACATTTTGAAAAGCTAGGGCCTTAACCAGCATTCCCCATGTTGTTGTTTTTAAAAACTAATACTTTCTTCGCATACACAAGGAGTGCGACAACTTTTTTTTTATTTTGTTGCTTGTTTTTTCATTCGGTTATTGATAACAATAATCTGGAACCATGAATAATAGCTAAATAAGTATTTTGCGATAATTTATCACATTAATTCTATAATTTCCACCAATTTAACATTCAGAAATCACATATACGTCTGCACTTGAAACATGAAGATAGAAACTGAGTACGAAAAATTCCAATAATTGGTTTTAAACTTATGCCAAAAGACAAGTTTTTTCTTCGAACAATGTGCAATAAGAATTGACTTTGATTTTTATATATTGCTCATAAATGTGCATGTTCGTCATTTATGAGCCGTTTAAATTGCTATGTCTTAGCAGACGTCACAGTACATGAGTAAGATTAATTTTTTTTTTTTTTAAATTTTACATAGGTGTGAAGCTATCACGTCAATGTGTTTCACATAATGACACTTCTATGATCTATGATATATCTATAATTAAAAGGTTTACCTACTTTGACATATGCCATCGTTGTTACCGTAACCTATTATGCAATCACAGATTTTTTCACCATTTATAAAACTGCATCCTATAGAGTTGAATCCACAGTTGCATTCTGAAATGAAATATACGGGAAAATAATCCTCACATTCTGTATAAAACACGTCTCGGATGTTATTTGTTTATTTCACCCTGCTTAAATCTTAATAGCTCTGTTGTTCAAATTAAGAAAATTCTTAGGTCTCTATAATCTTCTTGAGATTTAAACTTTAAATGATAGCAAAAATTATTTTTTATTATTAATAAGTAGATTGGAAAAAAAACTGTTGTTGTTACATATGCCGGTTCAAAATATCAACAAGCCTCCTTGAAATCAAGCGGATTAAGGCAGAAGGTGCACTTCTTGTTTTTAAGTGGCGCCACCTGTGGCCACCAAGAATACCACTTTGCCACACATTTATACGTAACAACCCGTTTCATGGGGAGGATTCATTAGCACACTTTAAAACCATTCTCAGATAGTATTTTTTGACCTGAATTAGAGAACGATTAATCTCTAATTCAGTAATTACAAAGATATTGATTTGTTATTGGATTTTGGAATGACCCCGACAGATTTAATGTGCACCATTAAGTCACCATTTAATGCACGGAGATATTTCGAAAGCTGAAATCGAACTCCCGTTCATGAGAACACAAGTCTAACTACCAACCAGGCTATTCTGGCTGTAGAAGAAATTAAATTCGCAAATATGATTTTAAAAAATTTTATAGGAAAATTGAGTTATTTAATTTTATAGCTATTTTAACATTATTTTTAAATGTTAAATAAAAAGTGATAAGTGTTATGTATGTTTTTCATATTGTAGACTATTATCAGAGTGTATATCTTTACATTTTTTTCATAAAACGAAGTCCATTAGATTTAAATAATAAGGCATTTGCGTGCCATAAAATTTTCCAAAAGGATACTTGGATGGAATTTCAAGCCTTTAGTAAAATTTTCTATTGTATTCATAAATTCTGACCTAGGACGCTGAATCCAATTATATTTTTATACAATTAGTTTGTGAAGACATGCAAACAGGTAAAGAAACGTTAAAATATTACTTTTAAAGATATAAAATTGTGCCGAATGTTGTGCAATATTCTGGACGCTGGGTCTCATGTGGTAAATACAGTCACTGTGGGCAATTTTATATTTAATTTTATACTGACTCAATTCTAAGTTCATGACTATCAAAGTTCAACTCCTTAGTTTTGTAACTTTGAACCCAACCCAGAAGACAAGGTAATATGGAATTAAGTTTGGGGACAAACTAGCTTTCGTGGAGAACTTTTTAGTCGAACTAACCAGCATTTGCGTTAAATGAATAAGAAAACTACTAAAATCTCACGACAGCAAGGGGATTAAAACCCGTGGTCCTTCTACCACTTGAGAGTAGTTTAATTCGGCACTGTGGTTGGTGAGAGCCGATGAAGAAACTCCTGGATTTTGTTTTGAGTCAAATGCCCTTTAGTAGATAAGTTCCTTCAATTTAACTAATTCCCACTCATGCTTCATAGTGAGGAAAATCGAGAAAAATCTCCAGCAGGTTAGCTCCCTAACGAAGAGATTCTAATCCATGACTATTGTAAATATTTTTCTTCAAAACCTTTAGTTCAGTATTGACCAAGAGCAGTGCACAAATTAACGACCCATTGATGAGAGTGTATTAGAAGTCATACTTAATAGTTTTGTGTAATAAATTCCCCCTTATTATTTAACTTAGGCACATTCTTCCGATTGTATTATAAAATGCTAAAATCTTTATTCATTGAGATTTTTAGAGTCCCTATACACTTCATTTTGTGTGCCATGATTCTAACTAGCTTCTTTTTGAAAATAGTTACTTCCCTCTTGCATTCAACTTCTTTTATCACAGGAAGTTACTCTTAAGACAAATACATACACTTATGTCTTTCTTTGAAGGATAACAAGGATTTTATGATCTATCTACATTTTTAAACAAGCAAAATTCCTTACTTTCACATTTGTTCTTGTCTTGAGCGAAACCTGGTTTGCAGAAACACGTTTTTTCCCCATTTTTCCGACTACACCCATAGGAGTCATAGCCACAATCACACGCTATTGCAAATTCAAAGAGTATATATACACATAGGTAATTGATACATGTGAATAATCGATGCAAATAAATATGTAATATATAATAATGCAAATAAATATGTAATTGATGCAAATAAATATTGGACCAGCCATTTGTAATTATAGAGTTGTTTAGTTCATGCGTTTTTTTTAAATCTCAGCAATAAGGCTTAAGACGTTCAGAAATTTGAGAGAGCATCAAATTACAAAAAGATTATTGAACACCTTATGCCAGAAAATAAAATAGTAAACATATAACTTGCATTGATTACTTTGGTTGGTATTTGAAATAATTGCTTGAAGTTTCATAAACTTGGCTTCATTATTTATAGAAATATGAACATTTTTCTAAAAAAATAAAAAAATATATAATTAAAAAAAAACTTGTCACAGTCAAACCCCGCTATAGTGAACTTTCAAGGGACCGAAATTTTGGTTCATTATAACTGGGAGTTCACTATCCATTTCGCAAACAATTTTAACTAAGGGTTCTGAACTCCTTCTTTTTATTATATATTATTTAAATAAATGACTAATAAAATTAAGTACAGAAATGACTGAAAAATAATTAGTAGCAAAAAATGTGTTAACTTGTTTTTTTATTTCTTTTTATTACTGTTCATCTTATATGCAAAAAAAATTTATAATCTTTAGCTGATGCAGAGAAAAATTTGTCTATACATCTGTCTGTGTTAGCCTTTGTTTAGGGATGGAGAAGTGAGATTAAAAAAGTAAGAAAGAATAAATGCTTAAGGCTACATTCCACTCTACAGATGGTTTTAAAAATTAGTATAAGTATTTATTTTGAAGTAGACATTTCAAAATTATTTTAAAAAAATGAAGAAAAAAAAGCAGTCGAAGGCAGAAAAAAGTTCATAACATCCAACAACCTCACTTTTTAAGTTCACTATATCCACAAAAAATAACATCATACGAGTAAAGTAAGGCACGGGACCGAACATTTCGTTCACTATATCCGGGAGTGGGGTTCACTACAAACCGTATTCACTATAGCGGGGTCTGACTATATATATATATATATATATATGCTACCGGCATAGTATGAAACGCCGGCATTGTATAGAATGCTAGATGTTTCTAGGCAAAGTATGAAATGTGAGAATTATTAATACTTTCCCTAGGAATTGTATATAATGCTTAGGCATTCTATATAATGCCGGATGCTATTTAGGCAAAGTATGAAATAAACGTTCTGNTATATATATATATATATAAGGAGAGAGAGAGTTGGTTGGTTTACAAAAAAGTATTATAAATTAAAATATTAAGGATTCTCTCCTAAATGAAAATGATTAATTTGAAGAAACTATTCAGGAATTACTAAAATTGAACAAAAAGCAATATTAGAATTTTTAAGAATAGAGCAATTCTTATAGTACTTACACCAATCGTAGTCATGTTGAATGTTTTCGGAGTAGTTCGTGATTGTGTGCTTTACTTTTTTGTTCGGTTCATCGGAAAAATCAAAAATATTCTCACCTTGGACGGAAACAGAGAAATTAAAGTTAACACACAAAAGTAAAACGCAACATAACCAACAGTATTCCATTTTTTAGCCACCTGTTAATGTTAATTTCACATTTGGAAGCAATTCAACGTAAATAAATTGCTTCAAGGCAACACATTTCACTGGTTTACCATTAGTTTGTTGATTTGTTCAGTCGATCAATGAAACTGGGAAGAGAGCGAATTGATAAAAGTGTATTCTTATCGGCATTATCACATTATGACCAATCACTTAATGTCATAAAATACAAAAAAAAATTTATAAAAAAAAGATATCTTTACTTGTAAACTAACTGCCAGCCACGCCAGCTGATGCGCTTTTATAAATATGTTGAATTTCAAGTATTCGATACTTAAAATCTTTTACTCCAAAATCAAAATAATATTTGAGTACAAAATTGTATTTCTCAAGTGAGAATAAATTTAATGTTCTTGTCCGTGTGCGTACTCGATCGTGTGAGTTCGTCTTCTCTTCACGTTCGCCTGGTATCTTTTTTTTTCTTTACGAAAATGTTCAGTACAGCCAATTTATATTTTAAAAAAAAAGAACTTTAAACTGTTAAATTAAAAGAATACACACATCTAAAACGATAAATAATATATTTTGTAGCTAAAATTAATTTTAAAAAAAATAATTTAGTTTAATGACTGTTCAAGAATTAAAAGACGGCCTAACCTTGTCAATGAGTATTTCCGTTAAAAAGATAACATCATTCATTAGATTCATAAAACTCGTTTTATTGATAATTAAAAAGGAATTTTGATTGCCAATCAGTTTTATTTATATTTTTAAGCCTAAATGAAATATTTTCTGTTGTTTAAAATTTTTCTTTTCTTAGACTCAGGGTTTTAGGCTTGACTGATTTAGATCTTAAATGTGAGTACACTAACATAAAATTTTAAGTTTATTGTATCGACCTCTTTTGCTGCCTAAACTTTTGCTACTAAAAATTTAGAGTATTTTTACAAATTTTATGATATTTTTATTTAAGGGATAGTAATTTGCAGTTAGAAAATGAAACATTAGTGCATAAAAATGATGTCAAAATTATTATTATTAGTAATATTTAGCCAGAAAATGAAATAATGGTTTAGTAAATTTAAAAGTCTCGAAATTGAAATGCTGCTTGGACAAATAAGAATAAGCATTTTTATATTTAAAGTTGCATGTGAGAGTTAAATATAGTATTTCTGTAATTTTCGATAACATATGTTGGTGTTTGTTACTATCACGCGTTTTTATTTCAGCGTGAAGACAGGGATCTTGGTGATCTTTAATTAGTTAATCTTTAATTGATCTTTCATTGATTATAATGAGTTGGCATCAATAGTATCAATCTGAGAGCTACTAAATAAATTTTATATTTATTGTAATGGGAAGAGCTACCAAAAAAACGATTTTCGCTTACTTCTGTAACGCAAAGCTACTGAAAAAGGCAACAAATTTTATTAAATAAAAATTTTACATTATTTTAGATACATTAATAGAGAAACGTAGTGGAAGAACCAGGTAAGGGGCAGGTAAAAATTGTAGAGAAAAAATAATTCTTGCATTATTTCATTTATTCCATGGGCTAATTCGAAATAAAATTCCTGCGAACATACTAAAAACTAATGTGGATTAGTTATGATGAGATTAAACTGAAGGAAAAACAAAGCAGTGACCTAAAACATTTTACAGTAAATACGCAGAGCTATTATATTATTTAGTGGTGCCATCAATCGTCATCGATGGGAACTACTAAGCTTTTTGTTATAAAAAATTTTGCTTTTTTGGTATCAATATTTTAATAATCATGGACATCACAAGAAGCTCTCCATACGTTGAAGGAATAAACGTATGAAGTTTTGCTGGGATTCTAACACTCATTCAATCGATCGTGAGATAGACTGATTAATCCGTCCAGCTACTTACTCTGATACATTCTCTCTGCAAGGAAATAAATGATTTCATAATGTGGGCCTAGCTTCCGCGAATAAAATTCTTGCTTGTTTAATCATACTTGGTAAAAAGTTAATATGCTATTTTTCTCACAGTCAACAGTTTAAATACCGTCCTTTTATGGTTATTTGATTGTTTTGGTTGAATACGAGAAGATAACAATTAAATAAATTATCATTTAACCATTTTTATGAGAAATGTAGACAATGTAGAGTTGCGTCTGTTGCCTTAGCTTTCGTCATTTTTTTTTTAAACGTTCAATAAATCTTA
This sequence comes from Parasteatoda tepidariorum, assembly GCF_043381705.1. Taxonomy (NCBI): domain Eukaryota; kingdom Metazoa; phylum Arthropoda; class Arachnida; order Araneae; family Theridiidae; genus Parasteatoda; species Parasteatoda tepidariorum. Next base: position 25,548,567 of record NC_092205.1, on the reverse strand, counting down.
TGGTCATTTATGTTAAATTGAAAATATTATGAGCTATATTTTTTTCTAACAAAATTATTATTATTATTTTTATTTACAAAGGCAAGTTACAAGACACCTGAAATCACAATAACACAAAATCAGACCAGAAAAATCCTGACATTAATAAATCTATAAGCTTAGGGCTGCTCTCGCCATCCAAAAACGCTCCCAAATTGAAATATGGGGAAGAGCAGGGCAAATGCGAACATTATTATTGGATTGCAAATTTTTCTATGTATTAAAAATGTAGTCTGCAATGAGGGGTAAAAGAAGATCTGACATTGTTTTATTTAAAATTATTTATTTTTAATGAATAAAAAAAGGTTTATTGTTTAATAATAAATATTAAGATAAAGCTTAATGCACGTTATCTTCGCCCTTACTATATATATTTAGAATCTTTACCGAAATGTAAGAAACTAATAATCATAAATTAGTATATTATCATTAAAAACTAACAAAAACGTTATAAAAAGTTGTATTAACATAGATTTTTTAACGAGGAAAGCAAGATCGAAGACATCAAAATCAGCTGGGAAACTCTCTCACTCTCAAATTTACAACAATAAAAAATAACTATTTTTCTGCAGATGCATCAGAAAGCATATTTCTAAAACAATATCTGTATAATCACTTCGAATTTACTGCAGTATAACCATGGGTTTAGCTTTTCATTATTTTTTAAATTTATGACTTATATAAACTACAGTAATTTTCTAGACAAAAGGTAAAAAGTCTTTGGAAACAAATTATCGAGAACATACTGCGCATTAGCTAATAAATAAGTATTTTTACAGTTAGTATTCTACTTCAGAAAATATACATTTGACTGTAGAATAACTTCAAAACTACTTCAATTCTACAGAAAAACTGCTGTTTATTCTTATCTGAGAAAAACTATAACAAGTAAATAGTTTTGATTCCATTAATTTTTGCAATGATGCATCGATGAATTACGCTAATTCAAAGCTACTCAACAAAGATCAATTCCATACCATTTTACTTATTTCAGTCTTTCAGGTTATCAGAATTTTTATCTGCGTTTTTATGTTTGTTATTAACTATCTCTCCTAACCTTGACACTTTCTCTATCAAATGATAGAAATAATGATAGATTCAAGCATTTTTGTCTGACTAAATTCCCTTCGGAAGCTTAGAATCAATCATCTGTAAAAATTACTCTAAATATTTGAAATGCATTTCTTTTGTGGTTGCTATAAAAGAAAATGTTTTTAATGCAGTATAATCAGTAACCATTCAGCTTCGTAAAACATGATCTCCAAGGTAAGAGAATTATTCATTTACCACTAAAAGTTAAAATGATTATTCCATTAAATTGTTATAACCATTAAATTGTTTTGGCAGTTCAGAATGTTCTAATCATTCATATCCTTAAAATTTAAAAAAAAAAGCTCTTTCTTTTTTCTTGAATCAAAATGTCAGGGTATCTCGTTCTCGCGATATTTCCAGATTGGAGTGTATGAAAGTAACGTGCGAAAAAATTAAGACAATCTATTCAATACACCCGGAATCATGATTATTTCTCAATTAGATGGCTGTTACAGTCTATTTGTAATGTGTTTAGATATAGTTTATTTTAAACTACAATTAATTATTTTTTTAATTTCAAGGTAAAGAATTACCTAAAAGTTAAAAATTTATATTTATCATGAATTGTACATACAACCAATTTTACATAATTTTCTTGAATAAAAAATTGGCCCTCATGCAACTATTTTCTTCAAAATTATGCAACCATTAAGGAGTTAAATAACGGTTTGTTTTTTTTTTGCGAAATTGTTGTATTTTTCGCATTAACTGTAATTATTTTCTTATTTCCTTGAAATTAGAACATTTTTCATTTCGAAATTATTTTAAAATGTTATTGTTTTTATAAAGATATGAGTAGCATAATTTTAGTTGTATTGATCCAAAAGTAATGGCTAAAAAAAAAAATTAAGTTTTAACAACAAACATATGTTGTTACAAGCTAAAGAAAAGGTAAGACCGATAAGGAATAGATAATAAGACAACAAAATGAGAATATCGACAAGATAAATTTTTATGTTTGTTTATAAATCGAAAAAGTTAGTATTGAAAAATTTATTAATATAATTATTAAAAAAATTATTTAAACATAGATAAATTTATTAATCTATGCAGTCAACTCAGTATTATATTTCTTTATAAAAATATAAATTTTTCTTTATGAATATAAATTTATAGAGATTTCATTCATTTAGAAAGATTGACAAATTAATCTTTTGACAAATCCTCTGCTAATTTCATATAAATAATTCGAAAAATCATTTGTCCATTCTATATAGTTTACGAATTATACTTAACGCTAATATTATCAATATTTCTAAGCCTTTTCATTCATGTTCTTCTTTTATGTTGTAAATGTTAAAAAAGTGACTCTGAGTAATATCAAGTTCTCTGAAATCAGAATTCAACGCTAGAAAAATCACATGTGCTCAACTTTAAATTGTTTAATATAATAATTAACAGAAATGTGTTTTTTCCCCTTAAAACTATGTTAAACTGAACGAAATTGATATAAATTGTTTGATATACTAATACTCGCATTCTATACGCAAGGAATATTACTATCTACATATATAAAGTATATATATTTTAAAACAACTAATGTTAAATAATAACATTAAATAACAATATTAGTTATCGTCAAATGTTAATAATATTGAAAGAAGTGAAATTATTTACCAAAAATTTATAAATATGTCTCATCAGTAATCTTTATTACCGATAAAATAAACTATATTCGGGCATATTTCAACTTTTGTTTGTAAAACAACACAACAAAGTTATGATGTTCATTTTTACTTTAATCAAAACCCTTAGGCATTAAACATCCATTATTCCGAAATTAATGAAAAAATTTCGTAGTTTATTTTGAATAATCATTTATGCTAATATTATTTTAATCTTCATAAATTTAAGTTGAGTTTCAGTGCTCCGTAACACTTTACGAACCTGAACTACAATAAAATTACTTAATAATTAATTAATTGTGCACTTGAGTAATCTAATGATTATAATATCTGAAATAACTAAATTGCCTACCTACTCACTTTTTTCTAAATACCTGAACTATGTAAACTATCAGATCTAAGCATTGAATAATCACATAAATAATTGCATTATGAATAATATCATCAATAAAATACCTAATACTACCATTAAATGCTCACATAATAAATTCTACTATAATTAAATAATAATAATATAATATAATAGTATATAAAGAAATATTATATAATATTAAATGTAATATATAAATATATGTATAATAATAAATATAATATAAATATATATATAATAGTAAAAATAGCTCCTAAAAATGAAAAATAATAATAAAATAGTAATATATAATAAATATGACCAGAATTAAAAAAAAGAAAATTTAAATTTGTTTAGGTGTTACAAAAATTTATATTTCACGATATTTCAAATTTTATTGATCAAAATGGTATTTTTTCCGCTATTTTCTCTAGCAAGTTTTATAATAAAATAAATCCATTTAGTTTATTTGCAGACTACATATTTAATCTGTTGAATAATTTGATGAAATTATTTGTTTTTTCAGTGCATTTTCGTTCTTGTCGCCAGCATCATCTCCATGACGGTAAGTACTATAAATAAAAAATAGAAGAATATGAATAATCTAATGATCGTTGCAAATATAAAAACATTGAATCTGTCTTATTGTTGCATATGTTGCTGTTGCATTGTTTCGATTTTAATATTTTTATTTATAACATAATAATTGATAGATTGATTATATGATTGATTGATTGATAATGGTTGTATGATTGATTAATGATGGTTTTGGAACTTATAGTGAATGATGACATATAATAATCATATTATATATTGAAATTTAATGAAATTGTATTTGTATTTCGATATTAAAATATTCAGTCATTGAATGGAGAACAACCATCATTGATTTCAAAGTTAGAAAAAATATGCTGAAAATAGGATCAAAAGTAATTAATTTAAAGGAGAACGTGATCGTTTACTAAAAGAGGTCGTACGAAACCATGTGTGATAGCAATAGCACAAAGTTTCAATGGTCACACAATGTGAGGTTTGAACAAATAGGGCAGATTGGTAACACTAAAGTTAGAATATAAGGTAAACACAAAAAATAAGTAAAATTACAGATTATAGATAATAATGACTTTCTATATCCAAATACAAGCATAGCATTTAACACAGTGGAGTAATGTTTGCAATCAAAATAAGCCCATAAAACAAAAGATGTATCCACCGCATACAGGAGACGCTGGGAAAAAAAGGTGTCAAGGTAGATTTGGGGTTTATTTGAAGATAAAAATAGTGACCTTTGAAAAAAAAATGACTTTTGAGAAAAATAAATTGAGTAACAATTCTGTGTTCACTCCTTAATTGAAGATCGATTAATCAACTGATCAGTACATTTTCACACATTTCAGTAACTTAACCGGTTATTTCACTAAATTGAAAATAAATTAAACCTCCGAAGAATTAAATTTATTTGTGTATTGTTTAATTTTAAATATGAGACTATTGAATCTGTATCATAATTAATAAGTTGTATACTGTAATATAGTTTAAGATTTTATAAACTAAAAACTCCAAATGAAAATATTAGCTACTTAAAGGCATCAAATACTATAAAATGTGTTTCATTGGTACTATTACTCGAATAATGCTATTAAAAAGACAATTTTATTTCAAAAATTTTAATCTTTATTTTAAGATTAAATAATTGAAATATTCCATATAAAACATGTTTTTGTTTATTTCAGTATGCTCATGGTCATTTCCCAGTGGAAGAGCACCACGCTCCCAAGCCTTACAAATTTGGATACAGCATTAAAGACAAGCATGGTGAACAACACAGGGAAGAATCCGGAACAGGAGGGCACGTGACTGGTAGCTACGGATTCACCGACGCTCGAGGTGTTAAAAGACAAGTGAACTACGTTGCTGACAAAGCCGGATTCAGAGCCCAAGTCAAGACTAACGAACCCGGAACCGCAAACCAAAACCCAGCCGCAATACTCTTAGTCTCCGATGCTCCTTACACCGGTGGTGAGGGATACTTGGGTGCGCCTGCAGCAGCTGCTGGATATGGAGGTTTAGGATATGGTGGTGGATATGGAGGAGCTTATGGAGGCCTTGGTTATGGTGGAGCTTATGGAGGTCTTGGTTATGGTGGAGCTTATGGAGATCTTGGTTATGGTGGAGCTTATGGAGGACTCGGTTTAGGAATTTTAGGTGGTTTGGGATATGCTAGATATGGATATTAACTAAATTAGAGTTTTATTGAAATAATTTTAATAATTTGTTTGTAAATATTTTGTTCCACTACAATAACAAATTGTGCCTCTTCTGAAAATTTAGTTTTTACTGTCTTGCATTATCTTACATTATCATTGACTTGCATTATGTTTGTGATTTTTCTCTAATTCTAGAACAGAGCTTCCTGCCTTCTTCATTTTCGTCTCTTTTTTTAAATATTGCGTTACATTACTTTATTTATATGCTTTAACCCTTTGCATGTTTTACTTATTTGGGTGTTGTATTTTCTTTTCAAAATCTGTTTCTATATTGCATTCATTTCTAATTCCATGGAATTAAATTACTTAAGATTACCCTTGTTTTTCTATTTATTTTCGTTACGTTCGTTTATTATGTTATTTTGCATGTATTTACTCTTTGACTGTTCTTTTTTTTCTCTTTGAATTATTTGAATGCTTTTATTTTTTTCTTATTTTTCATTTTTTTTTTTTTTATATCTTCGATATTTAATACTATTCCATGCACAATTTTATTTCCTACCTTCATTTTTGCGATGTATATTTTTGGTGATATCTGGTTTTCTTACTTTTAAATATGTTCTTCAATAAAATGTTTATTTTTTTCTGCAAGCAGTACTTATATCTTTTACTTGTCTTAAGCTTCTTTAGTCTTTCCGCTCTTCTATGCATGCCAAGAATTGTCCTATTTTCAACCATATTTTTAGACTTTCTAGTATTTTTTAATATTTCATTCTTTTGCATGTATTTGTGGAATATTGTAGCCATTTCCCATTTTTTTTCTCATGTCATTTCAATTTTTCTTTGCAAAGATGCTTATTACAATTTATAACGTTTTCTCCTGTTATCTCTCTCTGCAAGATAGTAAATCCGTTATCATGTTGTGTTAAATTACTTTGTTATTCTTAGCTATAAGTTGCATTTGCTTCAAATTCAGTTTTGTATATCTTTAAATATGTACCAGCTCAATTGCCTTTCATGTATTTTAATTCACAATGCTTTAAATATTTCCCATTTTATGTACGTTATGTGCAATGTGTCTATAAATGTTTGTAAATTTGAATAAAAGAACAACCAGACAATTGAAAAACTTTACTTGATAAATTTTTTAATCAGCCCTACTTCTTGTTAAAGTTGGACTACATTTCGTGGTTTCAATGACATTATTAGCTTGTTTTTTGAAAATACTAGGGGACTTTATCTCCATTTTAACCCCCTCCCTCCTCACAGACAATTATTTCTCGATATTTTTTGTTCCTTGACGATATTTCGTGCAATTTAAAAATCATTCAATCAAAAGATCAAAAACATTTTACTTTATTAGCTAAAATCTGTTCCATGTATTTAGTTTCTAATTCTAATGAAGTAAAATTTAATCATAATAATATTACTCAATTGCCATTGTAACCTCGTCCACAAATTTGCAATTTCTTTCTTTCTTTATTTCTTACTTAATTAATTTAAATTCTTACTTAATAGTTACAATAAAAATTGTTGAACATTTTCAACCAAAAAGATTGTTTAGTTAGATTAATTCGTTTAAATAATTATTAATATTGTTTTAGACTTTTAAATTACTTTGTATTAGGTATATTAATTACTCACGTTGGCTGAAAAAAATAACATAAAATTTTTATTGAAAAAAATATGATTTATTTGAAAGTGTTTGAATTTGTAAATTTGATAAAATGGTGAAAAAAAATATATTAGTCAATACAATGTGTCCCAACTAAATACAGCCTTCTTGATTTCTTGTCACAACTGGACGCAAAGAAAACAAAGAGAACCAGGCATATACATACTATCAAAGTCTATATCTAAATACATATTTACATGGAGTAATCCACCTTTTGATTCACGGGACAGAGAAAACAATTAAGAGATAACCATACATATTACCAAAGTCTATATATAAACTCATATTTACATGGCGTAATCAACCTTTTGATTAACTAGACACAAAAAGAATAAAAAATGGGGGCCAAACATACATATTACCAAAGTCTATATGGGTCATTCTCACAAAAACAGTCATTTTTATGTCCCCAGTATATTTTATGTTTGTTTTACAGTTTACGAAAAAAAAAAAATTCAGGGAAACTGTCCTTCAGAATGCAAGCTAACAAAAGAATAAAAATAAAATTATCAATTTTTATTTTTTATTTATTTTAGGTAATTAAAATATGTCATTCCCTCATATGATATGTCATATGATATGTCATTCCCTCTCTTGTCCCCACTGCTGATTTAAAAAAAGAAAAAAAATTGTTTCTGAAATAATTTTTTTTTTTTTTACAAATTCGTGTTTTTTATTTCAGAATACTGAAATATAGAATTCAGAAAATCAATTTTAAATTTAATTTCTGATAAAAATATTAACACAGCACTATTTTAAACTTTGTCCCCAGTGTTTCGCGTCATTCCCTCACAACAATGTTCTTATCACCTGCAATCTTCTTAGAATAAAAATATTTTAATAAAAACTTCAGAAGTTAACAACTGGCATCATAGAACAAAATTGCAGTATGTTTCCATCTTCAACTTAAAGAAGCTTTGCTGTGGAATAAATTTGAATGAATCAAACCAGGTAAAATTTTTTACATTTGTCATTCCCTCATGTCATTTTTTAGAGTAAAATAAAATACAACTTCATCGAGAAAGTGGATAATTATATGTTGCTTTCTTGTATGAATATAATTGTATGTGATTGACTTCAGAAATTAATTAGGCCTAACTGTTATTTTTAAATTTTATTGAATTCGTCATTCCCTCACTAGTGTATAAAGTGAGGGAATGACGCTGAAGTGAGGGAATGATTCAAGATGAGTATATTATTAAATTTTTTTTTGTTCAATCGTGCCAGCCAATTTTATTTCCCAAACCTGTAAAAACTATTAAATATATAAGACTAAATTATAATAAATATTAGATATACTTAGTATGTTATCATTTTCAAACTTTAGGTAGATGTAACTTAGATAAAAACATGTATTAAAATAAAATATCATTCCCTCACTATTAGTGTCATTCCCTCACTTTTTAAATAGTGAAAATAATTAATTTACTTATTAATTAATTTGAAAAATAAATTAAAAAATTAATAAATTAATTTATTAAATTAATTAATTTATTTATTAAATTAATTAATTAATTATTAATTATTATAAATTAATTAATTATAAATTAATTATTTAAAAAATTAATTAATTTAAATATTAAGTATAATTTATAGGATATATACTTTCTTTATAATGCCATTACATATTTCTATTAATATAAAAAGTTTCAGAGCTTTTTATTCACTTTACTTTTTTGGGATTTTATGAACTGAAAAATGACAGTTTTCATGAGAATGACCCATATCTAAACACGTATTTACATGGAGTAATCCACCTTTTGATTAACTGGACAGAGAAAACAATTAAGAGATAACCATACATATTACCAAAGTCTATATATAAACTCATATTTACATGGCGTAATCAATCTTTTGATTAACTAAACACAAAAAGAATAAAAAATGAGGGCCAAACATACATATTACCAAAGTCTATATCTAAACACGTATTTACATGGAATAACCCACCTTTTGATTAACTGGACACACAAAGAAAAAAACAAAGGAGAACCAGACCTACGAATTACTAAAGTCTATATCTAAACACATCCGGTGAACTCTCCCTTATGCACCGGTGTAAGGGGCCAACAGAAAAAAAACGCATAAGTGAAAAACTTCAAAACTCTAAAATGCAATGTAAATTGCAGAGACGATATAAATAAATATGTTTCAAAAGATTAAATGTTAATATTTATACTGTTTTGGTACTTACTATATTTTACAAAGACAAAATTTAACATACCTAATGACAGTTTATTTTCCTGCAAAATAATCCTTAATACATGTTTATATTTGCTTTTGCCGACTTATTTCAAAAGCCGTTCTTTCAGTTCATATAAATGGGATAAGGGTGTTTCAGAAGCAGAATTAAATTGTAAATAATCACGAATAGTATCTAAAGCTTCTAATACTGCTGTGTGATTTGGAGGAACTGTATCATCCTCCACGTTCTCATCGTCCATTTCATTAGCGATGAGTTCAATGTCTCTTAATTCCATTGTTAATAGATCATCATCAAAGACAATAAATTCATTAAAAGAAGCAAGTCCATTAGATACAACTTTACATTCGTTATCACTAAGATCGATATCCCAACCTTCCTCAATTTTGTTAATTTTATCCATAAATTCATTTTCTTCTGAAAATAGAAATCCAGCTTTTTTGAATTAATTCCTTATGCTGGATTGTTCAATGCTTCTCCATGCCACGCATACGCATCATGAATTCAAATCTTCACGTCGGCTGCTGCTAATTTGCCTGTTTCCATATCGACGAATCATTGTTTTTTTATAATGCACTTTTAAGGAACGGATAATGTATAAAACCAAAGGCTGTAACTTACTCGTGCAGTGGGAAGGAAAACACACTACTATGATATGTTCAAAAGTTGGCAAGTTGATATGTTCAAAAGTTGGAAACATTGATCCATAAAAAGGAGGACTTTTCTTTTTCCATTTTTCTCTTAAATGAATAGAGAAAGGGTAAAAAAAAAATTGAAGTCATCCGTGCTGCTCTATTGCTTAAGTACTCACGAAAAAGTTGCTTTATTTTTTTTCAAACCGCGAGGCTCCTTCTACTTGCCAATAATAAAAGTGGAGTGTTTTTCTGATTCATCTGCATTACAACATAATAAAACGGTTAATTGTTCTCTACTGTTTCTTCCACCGTGGCAGAGTTCCCCCTTAAATGCCAATGTTTTCTGAGGCATCATCCTGAAAAACAAACCAGTTTCATCACAATTAAAAATGTCCTTTGGTTTGTTTCATTTAATTAAATATTTTAATTCTTCTTTCCATTCCTCTACAGTATTTTTGTCCACGCTTACACTTTCACTAGATATGTTATTAGTGTCTAGGCCATGTCGGATCTTGAATTTCTCCACCCATTCATGTGAAGCTGAAAAATTTTCGATTTTCAAAGTTTCTACGAGATGAACTGCTTTTTGCCTAAGCAATTCTATATTAACCGGATAGTCAGAAACATGATCTTCTTTAAAAATTTGTAATAAAACACTTTCCAGTTCTTGAAACTTTCCACTTTGAATACGACTTCTCTTCGAGGATTTATTTCCTCATTCCCGTTGAGCAGCAACAATTGCATCCTTTTTTTTAAAAATCTCTTTTAAAGTTGACTCCGGAGTTTTAAAATTATCATCTAAAGCTTTTTTAGTTGTTGATGGATTTTCTTGATGGATTGGTGTTGCTTGTTTCGGTGAATTTTAAATTAAAGAGCGTGTTATATTATAAACACTACAAGTATAATAATATTGTATGGCGTGCTTTTTCAAGCTTATGCATGAAAATCTATCGAAAGAATCCCGGAAGCAATACAAAAGGAACAACAACAAAGCTAACAAGGTGAGAAAGTACAATGAAGTAGAACATAAAAAGTTGACCGAAGTCATTGTTTCATTAAAAGGTCTCTTGCTTGTCAATACAGTGTCGTCTCAGCAGTTGGATGGATAAAAATCTTTATACGATGGGGATGTTCTCCTAAACAGTCATGACCCGTCAAAAGACAGAATTTAACAACGGCTTTGCGACGTGGAGAGTTGGGAATAGACAGAAGATCGTCAATTATCCAACGCTTTGACTGCAAATGGTCAAGTACTTAACCCGGGAAGTCTTACGTTGAATTTTAACCCCTAACGCCAATTGTGCTTAGCTTTACTCGGTCAACCATCAATTGTTGGCTTTTTTTTCTGCACTTCATATCTTTTCATTCTTGTTTTATTTATTTATTTTTCCTTGTAAAGTTTTTCTTTTGACAAATTATGCCGAAAGATAAGCACCTGATCAACGTAATCAACAAACGCTTGAATATATCTCTAAAAGTGGTGGTCTGGGGAAACACACGACAGATGATTTGCTATCTCTCTCTCTCTCTCTCATCATGACGATTCTTCTTTTCGTTCGGAAAGAGATAATTTTAATTTTTTTAAAAAAGATATTTAAAAAACAACAGACATAATAAACTATAAGTACATTTTGTAGGCATATTTATAGTTCTTTTAAAACTGAATCATGTCAAAATAAAGAGTTTAGAATCTTAATAAATGGAAGATTATATATTACCACAACTCGCCGTTTGAGAAGAATTGACTGCTGGTTGATTTAGCCCATGCTATTTGGTTTTTACAAGGAATGACAAGACAGAAGCATTCATCAGTATTTAATTTTCTTACTTTCTTGAGATTTGGATGAGGGTCGAATGATGGTCAGTTGGTGGTCGAAGATTAATTTTTCAAAAACAGCTATTGAGAGGAAATTCTTGCAGAGCAAACATATCATACTTTTGCCGCCAAATTGGACGAGAAATCAAACGATCTATGTATTTGATCCATTAATATAAGCTCCACACATAATTCCATGGAGAAGAAAGGAGATAGCCAAGAGGAAAAGCACTTCCAGACTCTGAGTCTAAATTTTCAAAAGCATTTTTCTAATTCGAAAAGGGATGAAAGAACTATTTATTGATTTCTACATTACGAATTTAAATTTAATTGAAGGTTTTTCAAAAATATGGACATACAGTAGAAGACGGAGGCTGGAAAAAAAGACTGGAAAATTTCTATTGAAAAGAGGTCACCTCCTCAGGTGAAAAATATTCATCAAGTGAAGTTATGAAAGCACGCGAGGGGGAAGTAACCCTTTATAGGTTACAGTTAAACAAAACATTCATACTACAAAAATCAATCAATCAATTTAAAGGTTGAAATGATACCGTGGTTAAGAGAACTAAAACTAAAATAACTGAACTCGTTTATTTAAAAGATTTTGAGTCGAGAAAGGTGTAGGTACGAAATTCTAATTCCATTCCTGTTTGATTGCAGAAGGAAAATAAGAGAAATTGAAAGATGATTAATAGAGATCACGTTTCTACCTAGCATGTATTAAAGTTCTAGACAACCACATCCTTTTTATGTGATTTGCGTTCTTCTTCTAACTTAAATAAAACAATAAATTTAGTTTTTGGCTCCATATTGGAGAATGGCTCTAAAAATACATACTAAAGGGAGTCTTTATATATTACATGCGAGATATTTTTTTTCAATGAGAAATGGTAAAAATGGAAATGGTGAATAATAGTGTTTTGAGAACAAGCTATTTTAAGTTTTGTGATATTTGTTTATACAGCGAGTGCCAAAAAGCTTACTCATTAAATAACTTTTATGAAACTCGTAACTTAATTTTGCTCAGCAAAAGCTTACTTAAAAAATTAAAATTATTGACACATCTAAAATATCCCGGCCAACTTTTGGAATAATAAATTATCTATATCTATCAAAACAGCTTAAAAAAAAGATGATAAAAAGCTCACCATTTTTCTGACTCTTTGGGATCACCAAGAAATTTGGTAAATTTTACCGATGCACTTTAATAATGACCTTGGTAAAATTAACAGTAAAATTTGGTTTTATTTTGATTAAATTTTAATAAATGTGGTAATTTTATCATGATACATTATAGTAATCCATAAAAAAACCATTGATTCAGATAAATTTACTTTTCAGTTTTGAATTCTGTACAAAATGTAAGAAAATAAGAACTAAAATTTTGAAAACCAGTATTTCGGGTAAACCGTTTCTACAAAAACGAAAAATTATTAAATAAATTAATTAAATACCATTTTTTTGCTTTTATTGGACAGCTTTTTTTCCCTTTTTTACTCGAAATATCATTACTCTGCACTACAGTAATTTTGGCAGAAATTTTTCCTCGGTATATACCTATCACAAAAACCAAGTTGAATTTTTTCCAATGTCTTCCCGTAGATATTGGCATTTTTCATTCGGGCAGAGGCACCATACTACGTGGTTCAACGTTGTTCCCAAGGTAAAAAAAGACAGATAGTACAGAGACAGAAAGAACACCCTTGCGTCTGACAGGGATTCGAACACCGGACCAGACTTTTTTTAAGATTAGGTTAATTCCGTAAAGACCATACTGCCCTAAGTTAAAATAAAATAAATGATTTCTAGATTGCCGATTAACCTATATCAAAAACTAAGGTTTTCCGAAAACGGAAAAAAAGCTTCCATCTGTATTACTTTGTATCAGTCGAAATTCTTTAAAAAAGTTTCACATTTCATAAGAATCTCTTAAGCATGTTTATTTTACACAATATTAACAGTCATAAAATAAAAATATAATAAAGTAAATAACTCCAAAATAATTTCTTGCTAAAATTTTTTATTCTCTTGGTTACGTTTATTTTCAATTTAAAAAAAGTTAGCACCATTCACTGTATATAGGAAAATGATTATATAAAAGTTGAAACTGCAATGCGAAAACAAATGCAAAAGTGACATTTGATAACATCGTATTAAAGCTACGAGTAAAAAAGAGGTTATCGTAAATAAAACATTTGAGATGTTTCCCTTAATATTGTTCCCCAGGTTATATAGTCTGCTACGCTGTAGGAAAATCTATACTAGATATGAAAATAATTAATTGATTAATAATTAAGCATAAAACAGTATGAATATCATGAATATCAAAAGAAAATAGAATTCATTGTCAAAATGATTGATACCTAATTAAATTTTGAATAGAAATTGATCCATCTTCCTTTGGATAATCAATAACTATTAAACTTTAAAGGTTTCTTTTTTAATTATTTTATAGGAAATGAACATCTCGCATTCCCCTATTTTATTGTATTAACTCATTTGATAAAGTCATTATATTATTCTAAGAAAATACTTTCATTGAAAAGACTAAATAAGTTTTAAATTCTACGGATTTTGTTGTGTAGGAATTAATTAATAAAGCCTATTCTGGTTTTACAACAATTTGATAATCCGATTTGATAATCATCAATTTTTCGTTCTTAATTTAATTCAAAATCAAGTGAACTTTAAATAAAACCGTCATATTTTAATCGGTAGTGAAATTATTCAGATTCTGACCTTGAGCCATGTTTGTTGATCTCCAAAATTAGGAAATTCCTCAGGTTATTCCGGACAGTGAAAGTTACATCTAGAATGAAATATTAATCATGCGTAAAATTTATTCTAAATACTTTGAAGCATTTTTGCGTTATTACTACTTATAAAAACAGATGATTTTATCCACAATCACAGAAAATACAAACGAAATTAACCATGCTATCTCAGGTAAGATTTTCTTGTTTTAAAATTAATTTTAATAATTACAAATAAGCATTGACCGCTTACAGAACTGCTTCATAAATCTTTTTCAGTAGGCTAAATATAAAATTGATCAAATCTATTAGTAACAAATTGAATATAGGTTGTTTTTTATTTCTTCTTACGGTAAATCGAACGATTTTCAGACTGTTTCTTATGACGAATGAACAATAATTTGATTCGCGAATTGCATGATTCTTTATTTAATCTGAATATTTTCAAATAATTTAATCAGATAAACTACAAAAGAAAAAATTTAAATCTTAAAGAACAATATTCAGTTACGATTTTCAGAAACTTAAGGAACATTCTTGTTAGATCTGATCAGAACATTTTTGTTTAGATTCCGTGTTAGAGAACTAATCCATTGTAATATACCAAAGAGTTACTAAAAACTAATATTAGACAACTCACTGAAATTCGGCTGCAGATTTCAAGTCTTTTACATAATATACATTTAAATCATTAATAGGTTTTTTCGCTTAAATTTTTTATAAAATAAATCTGTATTCATTAGTTACATATACTTTTTAATTTTAACATTGTTCTTGTAATGTACAAATTATTTATGGAAATATTACTTTGGTTTAAACTGCTCCAAGCTTTACCTAACTAAGTTCTGTTAAGTAGCACAGATAATAAAATCACATTGTAAGTCGGTAACTGAATTGAAATAAATGAAAAAATCCATATATATTTTTCGAAAAGATTTATTCCATTTTTCAACTGAATTTAAATGTATTATTATTGCATTAGAGTAATTTACTATACTAATAATTTCGAAACTCTGAAATATTTTTGACGCCATGAAGTTATTTTGTAACACCGTTATAAAAGACTGAAGTATGCGTATTTCAACAATCTTACTGTCTTTTTTTTAACGATTTTGAATGGAAACGAAAGGCATTAGAATAGTGTTTTCCCCTAAATATAGCAATTTAAACTATGAAATTGTATAGTAAGAAGTAATTGTTTCATTTTCATAATGCTCAGATAAAAATGTAACAATACAAGTGAAATTTGATGATTTTTATTGCTCTCATGATGTTTAGAGATATTTTCATTATCGCTAATATAATTTCATCACTGTTTTTTTTTTCTCGTAAAGAATTTTTTTTTTTATATCTCTAACATCATTTAGCTGTTGTAAAGGGCTTAAAGACCAGTAAAATATTTGTTATTTTGTCGTAGGCCATTAAAGCACTGGGGGTACGGTTGATCTTGTTTTCCAGTGGCGCCATTTATGACCAAGAATTCGACTTCTGCCACACTCATACGTCACACCCGATATAGGGTGGACACATTAATACATTAATTCATTCATTCATAGATCGTAATTTTGACCTAAACCAGAGAACGATCAATCTCCAATCCAGTACCCTCAGTGGTACAATTTGTTAAGGGAAAGTGGAGAACTTTGTGACTTGACAGGTTCAACGTACACCAGTCACTGTTGAACCCCCATTCTCAGGAGCGTGAACCGTACCAAACAGCTCTCAAAGCCCCAGTAAAATGTTTACATAAACAATTTAGTAAACAAAACCTATATAACTGACTATAAACTATATTACTTTTCACGCATATTGTTACTAATATAAATATATNATATATATATGTATTTAAAAGCTTTAGAAAAAAATTGTTTCCAACGTAATCACGTAATTTCTTTTTCTATTTTACAGTGCGTTCTTCTTCTCGCTTTCTGCGGCATGTCCCTAGCCCACTTGGGTTACGTAAGTATTGAAGTATTGCATTTAGACTTTTAAAATAATCTATCTCAGCGTTTAACAGTAAACTTGCAAGCCTGCCTCTACTTACAAGTACTAGTCTAAAGTAAGCTCCATTTTAACATTTATTGAACTCATTAAATCGTACGTAATATAAAATATTGCTAATCATCAAAATAATAGTATTATTAGTTATTTTTTATTACAAACAAGGCCATGTTGTTTATATCTATAATACGGAAGTTTGAAATACAGAAATCAATAATCTCCTGTCCAAACATTTTTAAAGAATGCAAAAAATCACCACGATAAACATTGGAACTTTCGGAACAACTCAGAGAATATTATCATATACCACCTTTTATTTTATGAAACAATTTTATTGTATTGATATGAGTGTTATCCCGTGCAATAAGTGATTTCATTTTTTTTCTTCTATTTATAACTTTAGTTCTAAGAAGTCACGGAGCTATAAAATCGAAAGAAATTTTTTTTTAATATTACTTCCTTGAAATAACTATTTTGCAATGCACATGTGTTGAGTTATTGGTATAAATTATTATTTACAGATGGGTGAAAGCCACTATCCAGTCTTTGAGCACCATGCTCCCAAGCCTTACAAATTCGGATACAGCATCACGGATAAACATGGTGAACAACACAGAGAAGAATCCGGAACCGGAGGACACGTAATTGGTAGCTACGGATTCACTGATGCCCGAGGTATCAAAAGACAAGTGAACTACATCGCTGACAAAGCCGGTTTCAGAGCCAAGGTCAAGACCAACGAACCAGGCACCGCCAATCAAAACCCAGCTGCCGTTCAACTCATTTCTGATGCCCCTTACACCGGTGGTGAAGGATATTTGGGTGTCCCTGCAGCAGCAGCTGGTTATGGTCTTGGTGGTCTAGGTTACAGTTATGGAGGTTTTGGAGCAGGTTACGGTGGCCTCGGATATGGTGGAGCTTATGGTGGATATGGAAATCTTGGATATGGAGGAGCTTATGGTGGATATGGTGGCTATGGTTTGGGTATCTTAGGAGGCTTGGGCTATGCCAGATATGGATATTAAATTTTGTAAAAAAAAATAATAATAATAGCATAAAAATAAATTATTTTGTGAAACAATTTTTAGTTGTTTTTAATTTTATCATCTGCAATAAAAAAAAACTGAAAACATCAACTGGAACTAAATAAAAACATCATAAAAAATATTTATCAGAAAATAATAAAGCAGAATTTCCGATTCTCCGTATGTTGGAGATGAAGGATACTTGGGTATACCAGCTGCATCTGCAGGATACGGTCTTGCATATGGATATGGGTGCCTTGGTGCATGCAGGGTATGCTGGCCCCGGACACTGTGGAGCTTACGGAGGCTATGGAGGACTCGGATTAAGAATCTTAGGTACCTTGGCCTGTGCTAGATACGAATATTAGTAGAAAATATATTTAATATTCAATAAAATCTTTAAACACTTTTCTTGAAATAAAATCATTAAACTCAATTTCTGCACATACTTTAAATCTAATCTGATATATCTTATGGGGAATTTATTTTTAATTGTTCAATAACCATTTATTAAGATTATAAAGCCAATTTTTTTTATATTACTATAGAAAATTGTAAAGATTTTGCGTATAAAATTATTGATTTATATTTTTATATTTCAGAAATTGATATTTAGTAATAAAATCGTACAAAAAGTCCCTAAAAGTTCCATTGTTTTTGTTTTTTTTTATTTTATCATTTTTTGCTTCAATAAAAGTTATTTTTCTATAGTGTGAATCATAAAAATATTGTAAAAAAAAGCTCTTGTACGTTGCCATTCTGTGTTAATGTAATATACTTAAAATATTAAATATTTTATAGAGTAAAATCAATTTAAAATAAACTGAATAGAAAATATTTGTTATTTAGCTTAAATGTGGATATAAACCTAAGCCCCCTATGAAATACAATTTTAAATATAAAAGTAAAATTAAAAGTTCTAAAGCTCTTTTTATAGTTTTATAAGTGTAAACAGTAGTTTAGTTCAAAATTAAGGAAGCTCGTTACGGATTGGTAAATCATTTTGAAAATACGAAACAATGTCGTCTATCGTAATTAGAAATCGTTAAATCTTTAATATTAACTACTAAAACAAATTGTAAAAGGTACTAAATATTAAGCTAAAACAAGTATTTCCAAATTAATTTTACTCTAGCTGAATGCTCATTCTTCGTACTGAATCAAAAAAAAAAAAAAAGAAAGGAATATAAATTGATATTCATTACGCAATACGGGATACGAATTCTAATCTATAATACGCGAGAAACCCAAATCTAAAATAATAAATAAGCTGAATAAACGGCTATCAAATTCTTAGAGGAGATGAACTAATGCACACAGGGTGATTATACTTGTTAAAAAAACGTTACCGACGTAGGATGCTTTTAGTGAACAAATGGTTAAAAGAATATATTTAAATTTTGTAGAAAGCTATTTTTAGGTATACGATTAAGTTAAAAACGATAAATCAGCTCTCCGGTTTTAATAAAGATTAAACGAAATTTTTGGAATTGAAAGAGGCTCTAAGCAGAGATAAGGGACTTATGACGGAGAAGGAGAGAGTATTTTATATATTTTCAACGAGACGTTCAGCTCGATTGTATGGAATGAAGAAGATACCTCTTAAATTTATATGCTGCATCTTGCCGTCTTCATCCCTGTCTAGCATCATAATTATTTTCGTACTGAAAATACTATTCTAACACCATTGAAAAATTTTTACTGTGAAAATTACGTTTTGATGTGAAAAAGTATGTGCTGTCATTTGTACACTTTGTAATACCTTTCAAATTATTAAATTAATAATTCAAAAACTTCATTTACTTCAAAAATATATAAATGATAAATGACAGTCGACATAACACTAAACCTAAGAGCTCCTTTCTTCGAATCCTTACAGAGAACTTGTTACTTTACCGTTTTTTTTCTCCCGTTTGTCATAAAACTGCAAATATCCTCTCCTATTTGGTTTTTAAGTCAGGGCTGTTAATAAAATTAAATTTAAGTCTCTTTAAGCCCAGCGATTATCAAAGCTAATAGGATTTATTAGTTTTGATAATCACTGGGGCATTTACCACATTCCTTGTCAGTTCCATGCATCAGGTTAGTATCAGGTAAACTAAACGTGCTCTAAAGTTTAGACAATAAGAAGCTCGATAGTACGTCCGTTATCAAGAATTCGAGGAATCTACAGTTGCTTCACATTGTTGAAATCTTGGGCATAAATTCGATTTTGATAATGATTAAACTATTTCCACTCTAGTTACATCTACCCATCTTGATGCCTTGGAATATTGCTTTATTCATTTGAGTGTTGACTCTCCTGTAAACGACATTAATTCCTCCTCACCTCTCCATACCACTTGGAAATACATTTTACTCTGATTTTGCTTCGCGGCCACCCTGATTCTTCTCGTTCCGTTTTTATAAATCTCTTTTTCGCTTCGAAATCTGTGGATTTTCTGGTTTTGTTTCTAATCTGTATTTTTTCATTTTTCTTTGGAAATTTTAAGTTTTTTATTTCAAATCATTTTTATTTCTTTACATTCACGTCTGACAAGTCTTGAAAATGGGCTCATATTTTTGAAGAGCTTGAAATTTATCGAGTGGTTTTTCATATTTGTATATCTTTGAAGCGAATGGAGTTTTCAATCAGGTCATACCTTTCAAAATAGTTCTCTTCAATAGTTAAATTCAAATAATTAATTATAACATTTCTCATACATAATAACAATTTGAAATAAAGGATGGCGCTTATGAGTGTCGTAAAATCCATCACTTTTTTTTTCATTTTTTCATTACGGATAAAACTGAGTAAACGTATTACATACAGTTATATTTTATAAGTTAACAATAGAAAATCCATCTCACTCTATTTTTTGATAAAATGAAAAAAGCAACCAATTTAGCAAATGAACCACATTGAATAATAGTGTTCAAATGCATTGATTTGCTTCCAAAATGTCTTTCTAGGTATGGTGAAATGCTCTAATACAAATGGGTATTTTAATTAATAAAAGGCAATATTCACTCTCCAATAAAGCTTAGGTTGAAATTATTTACATTTTGGCTTTAGATAAACTTTTCTAAGTGGAAATGAATGACTACAGAACAAGTTAATAAGAATACAAGGGGCTTGTGAGAACAAAAACCTTTTTTGAAAAAAATATTACAAAGGAATTAACATTTTAAATCTAAATCTAAATCAGAAACGTTCAAAATTATTGCTGAAAAATACCTCACTGATTAACAAAATTATATATAATTAGGTTTTTTGACAAATTTGTAAAAAAAAAAAATCTACATTAGGCCTCTCTTCCCTATTTCAGTAAATGCATACCAATAAGAAGTACACAAAAAATCAACACGTGTGAGATGTAAATTTGGAGTGACATTAAAGCAGTAGAAAATGATCAAAATTTATAATTTTGAATCATGATAGAAAAAAACCGGATGTCGTAACATATCCTTACAATATATAGCAAAATTTGACAATCGCACACAAAAAAAGTTCTTTTTAATTAATTAATAAAAAAACAAGAGTTCAGCTTAAAAAAAATAAAATAAAATAAAACTTTTTAACACTACTAGTAAGAAAATATTGAGAAGGATAAGTATAAAATTATTGACATTTTTTTAAATATCCTTTCATCATTATTTTTATGTTGAGGGTCGACTGCCTTTAATTTCTGTAGCAGGCTAAAATATTCAGGAAAAGTTAGCTTCATATTTTTATCAGTTAAAGTCCTGATATTCTAATCCTTTTAAAAAAAGGGTATATTTATCCAGAGAAAGTATGTTTTCGTGTCTGATTCTACAGCTTAAGATATCGTTTGCACTAATTAATTGGGATAATCGAAGTTACCTCTCGAAGCCTCGAACATTCAGTGAACATGAAGATACCCCGCGAACATCAAGATTGAGGCCTGAAAGGTGAAGAACCGATCATTAGATCAAAAATTATTCAGAGACATCCGTTTTTTTTTAATAATTTTATTTTGGCGCACTGCACATTTGCCTGAAAAGTGCGTTTGCTAGACAGGTCTGGCTTGTATGGGAAGTGGGTATAAAATCATCTCACGTGCCCCTTTATTGTCTAGCTCAGTGGTTTCCAACTGGCTGCCCGGGGTCTGAATCTGGTCCGCGAATCTCTTTTCTGCGGATCGCAAACTAAAATATATTACTGGTTGTCATTCTTTTGAGGACTATTTTCGTAAAAAATCTGTATGGGTTTAAAATGCTTTTCTCTTTAATAAAAACCTAATTTCTTCGTTTCTGTGAAATTTAACATACCAGCGGTGCAAAAAAGATTTATATCTCAGGTTTTGCATCCAAGAAAATATTTATTCCAATACAAAAATAATCGTGTATGTTGCTCTTTTTTATTTCATTTTTTTGCATTGTGTGAATATAATTTTGCGTGTGTGTATCAAAAATTTTCTCGAAGAAATTCTCCAATTTAACTTTTTGAAACCACTCATTTTTGACGAAAATATTTACACACACACTTGTAAATTTTAAATGTAAATATCTATTCTCTTGTGGTTGCAGCAGACAAACCCCAATTTTCTCATAGAACATTTTGTGTGCTACTATGTAAGTTTTAATACCAACCTTTTTAAAGTTTTATATCTTCACAATTAGATATCTGTTGCACATTAATTGTTTAATACATAGGTGCACATTAAAGTTATTGTAGTCCGAATTTTTTAGTATGCAATCAAATATTTTTAAAAATCTACTTCTTATTTAAATTTGTAATTCAATACTTTTGTTTTGTACAACTTGGTAAAAATCTGACAGTAATATTTAATGTTTCTTCCAATAAAAGAGTCCGACATAAAATTTTGATAAAGTTGCGGCCCGCCATTTGATTTGTGTTTTTAATTCTGGCCCCCGGCCTCATGTAAGTGCAAGCGATATTTAAAGATTGTTTTTATAGTAACTGTTTATGTTGTAAACCTTTCCCTCTGCTTTTTAAAGGACTTGGGACCTTCCAGAACTTTTAGTTAGTTCTGGGTAGCATTAAAAGGTTGTTTTTTCTCGTTTTTTTTTTTTATTCAATTCTGTTTTATTCTCATTTTTTTTTATTATTCTTGTATTTTAATTTTTTTCATTCCGCTTCTTCTTTTTTTAATTTCCTTCCCTTTTTTCAAATCTGTTTTTTTTTTAATTTCTTTTTTTTACTGATTTTAAAGAAAATTTCTTTTTCTTGTTTTTTTTATAAACATTTTTATTTTGGTTCTTGATTATAATCATTTTTCTCCTATTCAGCTATTTTTGTATATATTAATTTATATATATTAACTTATTGTTTCAAATTTATATTTCATTAAGTATTCAATGATCTAATAATGTGTAACCAAGTTCCAAAAAGTAATCCAACCATAATCCATAATCTAATTCGAAAATCCAAAACCCGAGTCCATAATTCCGACTTGCTTGAAAATATCCATCCTTTAAAACAAACATTAATGGTACTTTTTCTTTAATTTTTTCTTCCTCTTGAACATGTTCGAACGATCGAACTCTAAGCTTCTTAGTGTCCTTTTTCAAGATCTTATCTATTTTCATTTTTTCACCCATTTCATTAACCATATCATGGACCAAGCTAAGCAAATAATTAAAAACATTGAGTATGATGAACTTTCCTTCCAAAACGATTTGATCTGCTTTATTTTTTCTCACTAATAAAAAGTTAATTTATAAATGTATTGTATTTTGTTAAAGAAGTTGTACATTTAAGATTCAATTTCTCAAGATCTATTCTATAGATTTCGTTCAAATTTTGTATTTTGCCATACAAAAGTACAATCTTTAAAATGATATAAAAATTTGTTTTTGTTACATAATGTGCTTATTTGTACTGCATTTGTATTCAAAACTTTTTCTACTATTATTAAACAAAATAATAAATAATTATAAAAAAGTACTTTTTGAATAGAAACTTTAAGTAAACGAATTTTATAATTGTGTGTAAATATTTTTAATTCATTAGAAAGCTTCTCGAAAAATGGCAAAATACGAAAAAAAACTTAAATTAATATTAAGGGGTAAAAACTCTGTAGCGCTCTCCTAGCCAAACTATTAGTGCCATATTTCCCAGATAGCGGCTACCATTGTATTTTAAATTTTCAGAAATCCTAATCCGTCGTAATAAAACGCATATTTATCCAGAGAAAGTGCGTTTTCGTACTTGATTTCTAATTTTAAATTTTGCTAAATAGCTTACCTTAATTCAAACCCCCGATATATTGAGATTGAGACCTGGTAGGTGAAGAATAACTTTTTGAGATTTTGAAGATGCTGAATGGGAGAATATATCCTTCATATCCATGCATAAAAGAAATATAAACTGCTGTTTGTAGAAAATGCAACACCATGAAGGAATCATCAGAATCAAATGAAATTCGCAGCAAATGTCAATTATAGGATATTATGCAAATTAATAAAGTTTCAGAGCCATCGCGCGTGCGTGGCGCGCGCAGCGCCCTCTGAATTGATGCTGAAAGCGTATAAATAAAGTGCTGTAGCGGGACGTTGAAAATAGTCTATGATTATTTGTTAGTGGCAAACGTTTAGTGAGACCTGAGTATGCCTCCACGACGGAAGAATAAGAAATTCAAGCAACTTACGGAGTTTGAACGAGGGAGGATAATCGGCCTTCGAGAAGGAGGATTTTCCTATCGCGCAATAGCAGCTCGTATGCAGCGGAACAGTTCCACAGTGATGCGAGTTTGGAAGCAGTGGACCGACGAGCACCGAACAACTCGAAAAACAGGCACTGGACGACAGAAGGTGACGTCAGAGCGCGATGATCGACACCTGCTCCGCATGGCGGTGAATGATCGCACAGCTTCCTCCAGGCAGCTGGCAGCACATTGGTCTACTGCTACAGGTGTACAATTGTCGGCTTCGTCAATTCGTCGTCGTCTGCTGCGCCGTGGATTGCGTGCAAGGGTGCCATTATACAGGATTCCCCTCACGGCGGATCATCGACGGCTGCGTCGGCAGTGGGCTCTTGAGCACAGAGACTGGCGAGCTGATTGGCACCAAGTTGTCTTTTCAGATGAATCACGCTTCAATTTGTGGACCCATGATGGCCGTGTTCGTGTTAGACGTTATGCCGGTCAACGCTGCCTTCCTGAGTGTATTATTGAACGACATAGTGGTCGAACACCCGGAGTTATGGTCTGGGGTGCGATTTCGTATCATGGACGATCCAATTTGATACGAATTGAGGGTAATCTCAATAGCAACAGATACGTCCGTGAAGTGCTACAGCCCGAAGTCGTTCCTTTCCTTCAAGGCATCCCTGGAGCTATCTTTCAGCAGGATAATGCACGCCCACATGTTGCGCGGACTGTTAGAGACTTCTGTTCAGCACAACGCATGCAACTTCTTCCTTGGCCTGCTTATTCGCCGGATATGTCGCCTATTGAGCACGTGTGGGATATGGTTGGTCGGCGTCTCACTCGTGATCCGCGTCCTGCAGTTTCCAAAGACGAACTTTGGTTGCGCATACAAGCGATATGGAATTCTCTTCCTCAAGCAGATATTCAACATCTGTTTGACTCCATGCCACGTCGTATAGCAGCACTTATTGCAGCGCGTGGTGGCTGCACCAAATACTGATTTCGGACGCTTAATTTGTTTCTTTTGTTTTGAAAATTTCATCATTCATTTGTATCAGTACAAGTCGTTTCTGCATTAAATTTCATTTGATTCTGATGATTCTTTCATGGTGTTGCATTTTCTACAAACAGCAGTTTATATTCATGCATAAGGAATTTTAAAACTAAATAAACTAATTCTATATTTTTCTTTTAAAAGGATATATATATATATTTATTGTAATCTTTTGCATTGTAATTTAAAACTAATCATCATGGAGATTTCTACACGTTGGTATGAATTAAGATATGATGAATTTTGGGAAAAATTGTTTTAGTTGATTATGAATTTTCAACAAAGTATTATAATACAAGTATTAAAAAAATTAGAGGTATATTGGAACCATTAAAAACAAATTTTAAATAGCTCATTTAGCTTTTTTCCATATAAAAAAATTGCTCTTGCATTAGTCTTAACTTGCGTAATCTCTTTTCTCCTTCTTACCATGGCTGTAGGAAATTTTATTGTCGATATTTGTGCTATATCTCTCTTAAATACTTTTACTTACTGAGTTACTTTTCAAGCATAAAATGTTTAATTCCATTCAATATCAACTGAGAATGAAAGCTTTACTTATTGATATATGGGAAAGTAACCAAATAGTTTACCAAAAGCATACCAAATAGTTTCTCATCTTCAATAAACTAGTTTCTGTATTTCTAAGAGA
Source organism: Parasteatoda tepidariorum (assembly GCF_043381705.1). NCBI lineage: Eukaryota > Metazoa > Arthropoda > Arachnida > Araneae > Theridiidae > Parasteatoda > Parasteatoda tepidariorum. Next base: position 25,522,827 of record NC_092205.1, on the reverse strand, counting down.
TACTTCAAGGAATTTTTAAATAATAAAACAATATTTAAAATGTTCTATATTTCGAGACAAGATAAGGAATTTTTCTTTCAAATATTTTTCAAGCATAGAGATTTAAGGAATATTTTTGAGCCTGATGTAAACAAAAATTTTTTTTGATTCATTTAAATTCATTTATAGTCTTCTTTATATTCTTTCTTTTATATTCTTTCTTTAATTCATTTAATTAATTACATTTTTTCTCCTGACTCAAATCTCCCTTTTCCTTGTTCAAGAAATTTGGATTATACAGATTTATTTGAATTATTTGTCACTGAAGCTCAAAACATTTAGCCTTTGTTTCTTTTATCAATTTTAGTGTAAAAAGCCCTTCCTTATATTTTAAATCAAACACTTCTTTATATGCTTTTAACACCTATACGTTTCAACAAACGTTTTGTTACGTAGATTTTAAAAACCCAAAGTTCTTGCCAAAACCTTTGATCCATTTTTTTATTTAAAGATTTAATTCGTGATGTTTAATACCCGTAGTTTTTAACAAATATTTATATGTAATAATTTTAAAATCCCCCTTAAGTACGGAGAAACAATTGTGGTAAAATTGCGGTACTGCATGGTAATGACATTTCTGATAAAATGAACCATAATTCTGATAGTTAAATCTAAAATATTAGGTATTTCAACCATTTATTTAGTTGTTTGCCGTTTCAAATGATAATGGTTTTCCGGAAATTCTGGTTCTCAAAATTATAGTTCTTATAACCACACATTTAATTAAAAAAATACAAAACAGAAAAGTAAATTTAACCGAATAAATGATTTTTGCAACATAATGATAAAATTACCTTACTAAATTGTATCACAATCACCAAATTTTATCACACAAAGCCATTTTTTATTGTTTATTTTACCAAAATTATTATCAAAGCGCTTCAATAAAAATTACAGAGCTCTTAGATGTGGAGCTAGAAGCAAGGTTAAGTTATTCCATATTCTGGAAGTTCTGACCAGACATTTTTTCTCAATGTGTAAATACATGCGCATAGTAAATGCTAAAAAATACATAAATATTAATGTTATATGTTAATGTGAAAAAAAAATTGAGTAATTAATATTAAAAATAACTAGTTGAATAAAACACAAAGAATAATTCAAACGATTATTTCTTTCTTTCTTTATTCATTTTAACAAAGCAATATTCCAATTACAACCATCTATTTTCCTTAACCGTAAATAATTCGTTCAATTTAAAACAAAAGCACATTAGGCAAAGTATAATTTTCAACATGGACTTTTTACTTATTACTATTAAGTATAAAAATTGCTTTACAATTACACAAAAAATTTACTCAATTATTCCAAATTTTCATATGTTTAAAAATATTCATACTATAAAAGAAAGATCTAAATGGTCATGAAATTTTTACTCTTTGGAGTTCCTGGGTTGAAGATGTCATCAAACAATTTTGAAAATGAGCAAGAACGCTTACTTCTCTTTTTAACCAAGATTGTAAAAAAAGAATAAATATGAACTGAGCTACCCAAGCTCCAAAATTTTCCTTTGATTATTTTAAATCTAGACTAACATACCGGAAAAAGTCATTCCTGGTAATGTATGGTATAAATTTTGTGAATCTCTCTTGATTTCCTGATCTAATTTTTTTATATGAATCAATGTCAATGATTAAAAACATAAAATTTTTATAATGGCTTAGAGAATCAAGGTGATGGCCATTTTTGTTTGCAATAGTATATATTTTGCTTTTCATTCTACAAGCAAAATTAACTTATAATTCTTACATAACATATAATTTATTTTTTCTTTCTCACTTCAGTTTATTATTTTTCACAATGCAATGTGCTTACTTCTAGATCAGAATTATTTTCTTCTATTCGTTCTCAGGACACGTTCAGCCGATTTTGCTCAAATGTAGCTATTTTCAAATTTTAAAGCAAAATTTTTGTAATTATAAATATGTTTATTTTTTTATAAATATTTGAGCGAGACTTACGAAATTTTTTGTGATTATTGCTTATAATAACCAAAATAACAATGTAGATGCCACAATTTGCAAATCTATTGCTACATTTTTGGCATAAAGTGATCAAAAACAATATTTTCTCTTTGTAATTTATTGTCGGTCCCTCAAATCTTTAAAATTCATTGATATGTATGATTAATCGCATTATCCAAAATCTTCTGAAGTTATAGAATGTTTCTCTAATTATTTCAGTAGAATTATGAAAAAATTTATTGGTATAGAAGTGCTTCCATTATTTTGACCACCCCCAGTATCTCACACTGATGCTATCTTTAAAATGTTTGAAAACTTAAATTGTTTATAGTTAAATTTAAAACAATGGCTAACGCTTAACAAATCAGAAACTTGCATTTCATTTTTCGCTCATCTCACTCGAACGATTCGTCGGAGAAAGTTCTAATGTCCACAGTGACCTTCCGAGTGTTCCAAGTATCTGGATATCGAATTTTATCGCTATTGGTCCGATTGATTAGGAGCCTATAATATGCATATAATTTTAGTTTTTTAATTCTTTTTTATTTTTTCATTATTTTTGTGCTAGATTTTTTTATTAATTTATTTGTATTTAATTTCTTTCCCTTTTCTATTTCGTAGACATTATGATAAATCTGAGAAATACAAAACGATACTTCGTTACAATAAGAAAGTGGCATCTGTTAATTAGTTAGGGTTAATCAGTTAGTATTTGTCAATCAGATTTTTTTATTATTATCTTTATTTTGTCATTGTTAAGAATGGGATCTAATATGAATTTTGCAAAACTTCAAAAATTGCATGAAAAATTATTTATTTCAAATCATTACCAATTCACTTTAAAGGGTATAGATAGTTAATTCTGAACACAAATAATTAAACAAGCTTACATCAAACCATATGTATTTACTCCATTTCAAGAAATTTTTTCACGAATTTTGGGGTATGGTAGATTGTTTACAACAGAGCACGAGAAGGTGAAAGTTTGTTATTACTTGCATTTTGCTGAACATTTCATATAAGCAGAAGTTAACTTTTACAAAGCATGAAAGAATTCCATAATATTTAATTTTTATTCATTTCTGTTATGTTTAGCCTAGTTCGAATTCTACTCTTTATCTCTCTGTGGTGTGTGTATGTTTGATTAACAAACTAATTGTATTTTATTGAATTAATTTTATATATATGAGTTAATAATATAGAGAAACGTGGAAAATTATAAAGATTAATGAAACTTACTGATTTTCTTAATTTTCTTCGTTTTTCTCTGTTTCTTTTTTAATCTTTTTTGTCTTTATGTTTTTATTCTATATATATCTATACTATATGTGAAGCATCACACATCTTTTGCAACTAGTACAAAATTATTACAGCATGGTTGAGGAGAAGTTGTGCTGCAAACTCCATTTAGATTCGACGTTTCGGATTATCAATTATTTAAAAACATTCAAATAGTAAAGTTTTCAGTAATAACATTTGTCTCCTACAGCAATTCATTGAGTTTTTTGCTAGCAATGTCTAATTTTCTGAAATCAATATTGAATCATAAAGTCTCTACATAAATGGCGTGATATATATATTAACAGCATACATATGAACAAAATTGGAGATATTTGGCTGATTAAAGTTCACTTTTTGTATAAAACAATTTAAGCTTTATTTCACAAAATTGCTGTCATGCCAGCCCAATATATAACACTAATTTTAAAACCAAAGCTATTTACTCGATATTCCACAGTTGAATCATGAATCAGTCGGACATCTTTTACAGCAAATGAGTAGCGCACAGACGACAATGATGATTCCAAAAAATGCAGATGCAACATAGGTGGCGAATCTCCAACCAGAAGGGAAAGGAACTGAAAAAAAAATTAAGTATTACAATTATGTGCTATAATTCTATATAAGCGTCTAAAAGAAAATTATTTTGAACTGAGTACTTTTTACGGAAATGTGTCTGGATTACATACATTATTCTTAGCTGAATACCCGTTTTTCGAACTGATTAAGGAATGTTCTACAATTTTAAATAGTATAGATGTCTATAGATGTGCTATAATTCTATATAAGCGTCTAAAAGAAAATTATTTTGAACTGAGTACTTTTTACGGAAATGTGTCTGGATTACATACATTATTCTTAGCTGAATACCCGTTTTTCGAACTGATTAAGGAATGTTCTACAATTTTAAATAGTATAGATGTCTATAGATGTGCTATAATTCTATATAAGCGTCTAAAAGAAAATTATTTTGAACTGAGTACTTTTTACGGAAATGTGTCTGGATTATATACATTATTCTTAGCTGAATACCCGTTATATATATATATATATATATATATATATATGTATTTTTTAT
>NC_092205.1:25502292-25517688 GCF_043381705.1 Parasteatoda tepidariorum | reverse complement strand
GTTTTATTTAATACTAGACGACTTATATATATACAGAGAGAGGGGAGAGAGAGAGAGTGATGTAGTGGTGAAGCAAGGGAGGTAAAAAGACAATAAATTAATTTAAGAATTAAAATTAACAAATTTAAAGAAAAAGAAAAATAAGTATAACAGCGACATCGATAGTGAAGAAGCTGCATACACACAGCATTGCAAAACAAAGACTGACGAATAAAATTAAATGGCTCTAAAGCAAAGAATAAGTTCATTTAATATTTCGAGACTTTTCCCGTTCAGACACTCTAGCACTACGAATTCCGGAACTTTTCCCTTGTAGACAATCTGGCACCTTTCAACACGGAAGTAGATGGATGATTGGCAATAACGACTACTACATTTACATATATAGAATGTAGGAATAAAGCAAGCTAAAAGCAAGATTTGTGGAAACCTGGGTAATGAAGAGAGAAAAAAGTAGGGAGTATAAAAAATCACGCAACCATGAGACGCCTATTCCTTATACGAAAAATATAAAGAACGTTTACACTATGAAAAGGACAAAATTACGCAGTATTTTAAATGTTAACCCAATAAGACACAAATAATATTTACTTTTGCAATATTCATCCATTTCCCATTTGTTTCTCTCAGCAACATAACCAGAATAACATTTGCATCTAGTATACTTGTCGAAGGTGAGTTCACAAGAAGTTGCCATCGGGCCACAATCACATCCTAGAAAAAAATATTTAACCACTTCATTAAAACTCATTAACTAAAAACACAATAAAAAGAAATAAAAGAGAAATAATTTTACTAGTTAAGGACAACCTTATGTCAATATATCATTTCTAATAGGAAACTGTTCATTTCTATTATCTTTTTTCAACTCTTGAGTTAATTTAAAAAAAATTAATTTAATAAAGTTTTTAGAAATACTAATATGAATATTAGATATTATGTCTGACAAAATCTAAATAAAATCTCAAAATTCAGGATATTTAACCGTATTAGATGAAAGCAGATAATTAGCGGTTTTTCCACAGTTAACATTTTGATTACAATCTTATTTTCTTATTTGATTACAATCTTATTTTTATATTTTGATTATAATCTTATTATTCATTATTATCTTATTTGACTGTTTTGCTTGAATGTGGTGAAAAAAAAATTAAATAAATTATTCTTAAAATCATTTTTCCGAGAAATTTCTAACGGCAAAGTAAGTATGCATTATTTAAAAAAACAAAATTACAACACACGTTGCGTTACGTAAATTAAATTTCATAGTTAATTTAAATCTATTTGTTTTCATCAGTAAAAAAACCCACCTCTTAGCTGAAAATTACTTTTTAGCAGGTCAAAATGCAAATATGAAATATTTGCATTTTGACCTTCTAAAAAGTAAATTTTATTTCTGACTTTCATGCAAATTTTTAATTTAATTCCGCTTAGTGAGAAATTTATTATAATTTTAATTATTTTTACACGATAATTTTAATTATTTTTACAAAATTTTTCTGGCACTTCTCACTTGAAATAATGAATATATATTGTTGGTTTCAAGAAGAAGAAAACTAGCGTTCTTCGCATATTCTTATTTTGCGCAAATTCTATTTCAGTCATTGAAGTCTAAAATAAATTTAAAAAAGTAATGTTTGCCATAAAACCACCATGTTTATCACAATTGTTATCTTTCAACTCTCTTAAGGAAAAAAAATACAATATTCATAGTCTTTATGGTAATATATAAGATTATAAATTATGAGCTGACAGGCAAAACAGTCCTCAGTGGCCGTTAAATCGAAGTTTAGAGTCTTGTCTTCGTTTGAAAAAGATGCGAAATTTTCGCGGTCTGCTACTCCTTGTAAAAGAGAAGTGATGCTTAAAATCTTAAATGTTGTAACCGACAAGTCGCAGAAGATGAGCTCGCACTTGTTTTTTAGTTTCATTTAAAATTACATAAAAGATTTCACAAATATGAAATATTATCTATATCAACTAAAAGTTGGAATTGAAACTACTGTATTAAATTTTTAACGAAAACATTATTTGCTTTCTAAATGTATTTCTTTTAAATATTTTTTTCTTTATCAAACAATTATATTTTATAAATAAAAATTTATTTGTTTTACTTAAAAATCAGTGAGAAACAAATATATTTCGAGCAATAATGTAGTCTCAAAAACATTAACAAACACGAAGCAGACATGGAAATTAGTGAGCAATATTACATATACACAAATATGAAATATAAACTTTAGTTGGAATTAGAACGACATTATTAATTATTTTATTTTATGAAAACAGTCTTTGCTTTCCAAATTTTTTTTAAATATTTTTTACTTGACCAAATAATTATATTTAATTACCAAAAATTTATTTGTTTACCTTAAAAATTAGTTGGACACAATAATATTTCAAACAATAATATAGTCTTTAAAACATTAATAAATGTGAAGCAAGCATTGAAATTAGTGATCAGAGCTTTTAACTTGTTTCAAGAATGTTGCACTATTTTTTTTTCTTTTCCAAACCTATTGAAAGATTTAAAAGAGACATAGAGCATGTTAGAAAAAAAAATAGTTTATGTTGTTCTTGTGACAAAAAATTTAAAAAAAAATTTTTTAGAATAACTTATGGAAAATCATATATCTTAATATTATTCAATTTTTTCAACTTACTTTCGCATTTGCCGCTAGAATCTGCATATACGTATTTATAATTACAAATGCATTTCTTTACATTGCCTTCAAACTCACAACTTTTCGAATTATATCCACAATCACACTCTGTAAAATAAATTCAATAAATAACAAAAAATGTTCGCAAAGAAATACTGGGAAAGTAAAGATTTCAACAGTTATATTCTTTGTATGTACAGATAGCAAAACAAATTCATTAAAATTTATTAGTTCATTATAAATTTGATTTTATGAATGAAATGTAAATGTGCGCAAAAATAAATGCATGGAACACCATGAATATCTCTTGATCTAATGATCGGATTTTCACGTACTAGAACTTTATCTTAAAGGTTCACTGGAAGACTTCAATTATACTAATCATAGAGTGCGCAAACGCTATTTGAAGTTCAGAAATCAGACACAAAAACATACTTTCCTGAATAGATTTTTTTTAGACGGATTTAAATTTTTGACTACAACCTGAAAACAGATTTAGGGGAGGAGTTGAAGGTTTTCACTTTTTAAGGATAATTTTACTACTTAGGCGAATCGAAAATATTTAGTGAACAATTATAAAATCCATTTATTCAAAATAAAATCCATTCATTCCTACAAAAAATAGCTCATGTAAATATTTTTTTTTGTTTTATTTAATACTAGACGACTTTTATTTAATACTAGAAATCTGAGCAAAATCAGTCAAATAGGTCCTGAGAAATTGAATTTTTTTAAAAACTCGTATGCTTAAAATTCAATTTCTCAGGAACTATTTGGCCTATTTTTCTCAAATTTAATATTTTGTTATGCATATTATATTATATTATATTATATTATATTATATTATATTATATTATATTACAGCTTTTACATTCTTCTAAATAATATTGGAAATCTATTTGGATTTCCATTGTTTCTAGTTCCTTTAATGTTCCAAGCTTCATTTCATAATATATCTCGAGAAAATTTTAGAATCGATAAATAAAAAAAGACTTTTTCATCAACATCGAGTAGGACGGAAACGTTAAACTGTTTGGATAAATAGGAGACCTTTTATTTTCTCATTCGACTTTTGAAATTTCAATTGTAAACGGAATTTTTTTGACATGCTTAAAAAATGTTTTTAATGTTAGTAGTAACAAAAATTGTATCGCATTAATTATTTTAGAAAGTAGTGACTAATTATTATTTTTGCAATCTATGAGCCTATGCTATTATATTAAGTAAAAATTATTTTAATGCCTCGCTAGGTAATTTAATATACCGTGTCACTAATTGAGTAATACCAAAAAACTCAGGCGAATAGATAAAACATTTTTGACTTCTAAAAATATGAAGATGACAATAAAAGTAAGCATGTTTTGATCGTTCAAAAATTGACGTAACAAGTTATTCATCCCTTTTGAGCTTTGAAAATGGGTGCTTATTTTTGAGCGATCGAAACATGTTGACATTTTTTTAAAGCTAATGAAGTTTTGATAATCAATTGCGCAATGTTGCTTCTAGGTTTTAATCATTATTTCGAACATAATTTTATGCCCGTAGAAGTAAACATCTGCATTTTAATATTTTAATAAGGTTCATGCAGTCCTTAAAAAATTAGAATATGTGTAATCAGTATTATAATATGAATATTGTTATACTGTAATTATGAAGTTATCCTCTTTAACTTTAAATTAAGCTTTGAAACCAAATATTTGGAGTTAGTGAAATTGAACTTTGCTTTGAATGTGAACTTAATAAAATGCATTCTAGCTTCTTGGTTTTGCTGCCACTATTTCAGAATCTTAAGAAACTTATCAACTCTGTTTTAACGGAGAGTATCTTATAACAGGTATCTGTTTAGTGTTGATGAAAATCGTAAAACAAGTTTGCAAACTAATCGAAAGAAAAATGCAAAAAATCAACATATTTTTTATTTTATTTATAAATACAAGGAACTAAAATAAAACATAATACACAAGTTCCACGTTGAAATTTTAATTTTTTTATATGCAAAAAATATTTACTTTACCATCATTTTACTATCTCTAATTATCTCGGGCAATTGAAAAAAACTAAATATTAGTCGTTGTATATGTTCACATTTTCATAATCGGAAAAATCATCTGCATTACTTTTACTTTCACTCGCGAGAGCCATTTTTTTTTACTCCTTTTTTCATGTAAATTCAGCAACCATCGTATATACAATTTCACAAAACGCGTCTGCAGTTCCAAGAACAGAAAAATTGGCAAACCTCCAATCACAGCAGATTATCATTATTTTTTCGTTTTGCTTTCGGCCGAGTAAAAACGTGATGAAACAAAACGTATTGACGAATTCTGCTATGCCCGAGTTTACTCGGGATAGTAAATATTTGCAATATATACATACCCGAATTAAATCGGGATAATCGGAGAAGTGGTTAGGAAAAAACGCAAAGAAATCATAATACCGATTTTTGGCGATAAATGTAGCGGGTGGTAATTAAAGAACATATTGTACGACAATTTACGGTGAATTTGCAAAAATAAGTTTCAGAATGTATCGAAACATCAGGATGCTATTTGTAAATCATCTTAATCCAAAGAAAACCATGTAACTTAAATATTTAGCAGAATGTAGCGATTTTTTAAACAATGAATCCTACACTATAAAACATATTATTAAATCATGTTATTCTTACATATTTCAATGTTTTTAAAATATCCCTTAACATTCATCATTTTTTTCAGTTATGGAGAAAATTATATAAAACCTTATGAATAAACATTGCAATTACCATACCCACTAGATTTTTTTCGGTTAAATTTTTTTTTGTTTCTTTAAACCTTCTTGCCTAGAATATTCGATCAAAGCTGTAAAAATGTTTATCCCTAAAAATTTGTATTAAATTACAAATTTGATTTCAGTGTAAAATCTTCACAATGAATAATTATATCCATGTGTGAATAATTTGAGATACTCATAATTTACATGGATAATTTGAAATAATACATAGAAGTTTTAACTACGCGAGAGCCGCAAATAAAGTCAGATAAAAAATTTAACTATTCAAATTCTAAAAGTTTGAAAAATCATATATAATTTATAAATAGATTCAAATTTTCTTTCCAAAAGAGATTAAAAAGTAAACAATCTTTGCTTTTCGGTGAGAAATCAGTTCAAAGAATGTATATTTCTCAGAAACTTCGAGATATTTTTCTTTTAACTATTAATAAACAAACCTTTTTAAACAATCACAATACTTTATTTCATTCTTTTCAATTGCCTGAGATTGGTTGCTTCGCAACGGAATGAAATTTAGTATTGATCTCTTGAATAATCTATGATTATCTTAAATTACTCATTTGTGGAGGTGATATAGCTTGGCAGTCTTTAGAGCCTATTGCAAAATATATGACCTCTTAGCCCCCCCCCCTAACAAGATATGACGAATCTTACCAAAGTTTTGTCTGTTTCCCCTAATTTGAGGGTCCGAAATCCAAATATGTAAAAAAATGTATATATGTTTATTTAAAGAAAGTACGTTTTTGTGTCTGATTTCATAACTTGATTAATATTTAGCACTAATAAATTAGCATATTTAAAATCCCCTCCCCAGGAATCATTAAGACTTAGTACTGGAACTACAGTAATAGACTTAGTACTAGTACTTAGTACTCACTTAGTACAGGAAAATTCGATCACTGGATGAAAATTCTTCAGGGTGATATCGTTTTTAATCTGCGCATAGTAGACATTGTATACTAGATTAATGCAATTCATTATGTTAATAGCAAAGCAAGAATGTTGATGATAAATGAATTATTTTGCATTTTTTATGCATATTTAGTTAGTTTTTCTAGTTAGATATTTATGTACCTCGGGAAATTTTTTTATAATCTAGATTTGTTCACTTTTTTGTTAAAAAAATATTTTAATGAAGTTTGATTTTATGATATGTACATTTCTAAAAGCATTTTACTTGTGAGAAAAACTTTTTCCTTTTATAAATTAATGTAAATTTTATATTGAATCTTGTTACTTTAAATTTCCTCCAATGACAAGTGATAAAAGTTGATCAGAGTCTTTCAAAATAAGAATTTCCTTCCGGGCTACAGGCGAGCTTTAAATTTCTAAGAAAATACAGTTCGGATGCCTTCCAGAAGACTATAATCGAAATTTGAAAAATTATAATTTATTTTTATCAAGTATTTATTTACGCCGACCAGTCTGTGTAGGGGGCAGGGAACTGTCCTTGCATCAGAAAGGTTCTGGGTTCGAATCCCGGGCAAGGCATGGATGTTTCTTTCCCTCTATCTGTGTTCTATGTCCTTTCTCCTTTGTGTGTGAATGTGACCCGCCCTATAAACGGGTTGTGGTAGTGTGACGTGGGCGACGCTGTTCCACCGCCGTGGCTTCGCCACAGGTGCCCACTGGGTAACGAAAAGAGAATTAGCAGTTCTGGCACTTTCTGTGGCCAATGGACAATAGCTCCAAGTGCCCGCCATTAAAAAAAAGTATTTATTTACTGGTTACAACCATAAGCTCAGTTGAAAATTAGCACTTGACACTTATGAAGCTATGATAGCTGAAAAGGGTCACATTTACGGAGATTTTAATTGTTAGGCGGACGGCACACCAAGTTTTTCTCTCTATCAGTCAGGTTTGATAATCGGTTTGCGTCCAAGTGGACATGGTTACATTCCGAGTGGACATTAAATCTGCCATCTTTTGTCAAGGAGGTACCACACCAGAGTTACTCAGGTTATTATCCGAAATCATGACATGTTGTTTGGTAGAAGGTGGAAACTCCATTGTGATAGTGGTCATGGGCCATATGGTCATTTGCCACTTACATGACAAAATGAAAAGATTGTTGAAGGGAGGGCTTAGCATAGCAAAAGAGTCTTCCACGGGATTTGGCTCGAAAACTTTGTACCCATTTATATATACTTCATTCACTGACCCCTGTCAAAACTTATACAAATAAAAACTCCTCATCAAAAATTCCTTTACGAAGGTTAGCTCTAGCTTGTCTTCATGCTTGACTTCTTCGAGTGACTTCCAAATAACTCCTTTGCCTCCTTCGTTGGGTTAAAAATTACAAGACAACGGATTTGAACATTGATAGTTGTAAACTCCAAAATGTGTTGGTTGTTCAACGCTGGTACGAAAGGGAAATGAAATATTTGTGAAATATCCTGTCCATAGACTACGCTCCCCAAAGTTAGAAAACTGTATTTTGCTATTTAGTAAATTATTGTATGCTATTTAGAAAACACTCGTTTTAGAACAATTTTCCTTTTGCGTTGAAATCAGTAGTTTTGGAGGTAAAAAAGAATTAAATAAACAAGCCAAAAGTTACATCGTAATGGTGCATCACAAAGAGCTGTTGGCTACGGTCTTTTAAAAATTCATAATTGAGACCGGAAAACATGCCAACACAATTTTGATCCTCTGGACTGGGAATGACTCGTCTCCAAAAGGTGTATAAAGAGCAACGCAGAATGAAATGGCAGAAAGAGTTTTATAATGAGTACATGAAATGTCCTTTATTCAATTTGAATAAAAGTAATTAATATTTCAGACTTATCAGAATTTTAAAACTAAGAGCTTTGGTTAAAAAGAAAAGTAAAAAGTTTAAGCATTCGTTGTTATCCTCATCTTTACTAAATGAAGCTATCATCTGGTAATCTAAATAACTTTAAGTTGCCAAAAAAATGAATCGAAGTGAAGTTAATATAAACGATTTTCAGGATTCAGTTCCCTCTATCTTTATAATTACAGATCAAATAAAGGCTTACTGGGAATAAGACTTCGAGAATGTTTTTGGATGATATAGATTTGTTACAGCATGACTTACTTTCACATTCATCTTCATGGTTTTGCTTGTAATTCTCATAACATGAACATACTTTTTCGTTTGTTTGTAAATCAAAAGAGCAATTTTCGCTGTTCCGTCCACAGTCGCATTCTGTAATAAACCATTCATTTGTATTGCAATAACTACTTGTAATTGATTTAAAGCTTAATAGTTTAAAATAAACTTTTTAAAATATACAAAAATTTTCAGTAAAAATTCAAAAATAAATACATAAGTAAAAGCAAAAGAGAAACAAAGAAGTTGTGATCACCTTATTATGATTACTGGCTACCCATTGGTTAAATGCTTTTTCTTTCTAGGTTGACATCGTTAAACGCCACAAAATTTCAAATCATGGGTTGCAGAAACTGTTTTTATTGTTATTTATCGTCGGATTGGTCTACAAATCTACGTGCATTGGCACGTACGTTTACAAACACGAGCATTGGCAGAATGCACGTGTTTACAGACATCACAAAACTCTTTTCCTTCTTCAATATTTATATTTATATTGAAATCACCGTCAAGCCAGCAATTATAAGTTAATGAAAAAAAGAATACAATAAACTCACCACATTAATGCATATCAAAATTAAAAGTCGAAAAAAGAATTCTAAAAGAATTATCAAGCAGCAGCGGTCGCCATAACAACCTATGCGCATTGTTTACTATTATTCTTGAACAAAGTTGAAAAGTGGGATGACGTCCGAATAAAATGCGAATGCCATCAAATCCAAATCAAGACCCATTTTGCCAATGGATAAAAAATTGAAGCAAAATTTGATATTAAAGTAATTACTTGAAGTGAGTTAAGAAATATCTACGAATCACGTTTTTTTGTGCTAATTAAGGAATTATTCTCATTAACATTTTATTCCTTTTCTATTTTGCTGCAAGTAAGAAAGGTTTGCACATTTAGGTTGGAATAGTAATAGGAGTTATGAATAAACAAATTTAAAAAAAGTAATGCACCCCTGTAGCAGCCTGCTGAGGCTTAGGAGAGGTCCCGATGGTTAAAGCTCCATAATCTCCAGACCAATGGCATGATTGAAAAAATTCATCTATCTAATAAGACTCTTGTAGAGGCTGTTGGTTGCGTCAGCTCAGATTGCATGAAAAACTGAGGTAGAAGGATCGAGGATGGGAACGAAGATCGAAGGTAGGAGGACGAACCGAAATAGTTCCTGCGCGGATGAATACCGGCGGAGGAGCATCAACCAGCGGCCAAGGCAGGGAGTGAAAAGGCTGAAGTCCAGTATTTAAGCAGATGACAGTTTGCCTTCGAGAGAGGTTGTTGTGCAGCGTCCGAGACTTCGTCCCGATATCCCAATTCTTCCCGGTGACGCCCACCTGCAGAATGCGACATTTACAATCAAAAGTTTAAGTTTTTAATTGTTCTTTTAATAACAACTTTCAATGTTTTTAAAGAATAACTTTTTAATTGGAGTTTGTGAAGTTTCGTAGATGGTTTGTTATCTTTCAATATTAAAGAGGATGTTTCTTTGCCATATTGTTTCATTTTTGAAAGTCTTACATTCCCATCACCGAACCATATAACTCTTATGCTTGAAAGCTGCAGTACTTAGTTTTCCTTTCTCAAAATATTAACAACTTTTACTTATTGAATCACTTCCAACACGGGTACGTGAGATATACAAACGCTCTTCCCCGCAACTAATTTTTTAAAAAAAATGAGAAGTAGTGTTAAATTATCGTTATCGGAAAATAGTTCTCCTTCTGAATCCCTTAATGCATTTTTGTCCAAAAGAGTTACATGTGCCAAAAAGAGGAAGAATAAGGAGTTCTTGAATTTTTCTTACCTTCACATTTGCCGTGTATTTGAGCAGTTCCCTGATAGCAGCGACAAGTTTTTTCAGATCTCTTAAATGTACACCCTATATTTTCCTCTCCACAATCGCAAACTGAAACAATAATTATTCAATAACAACTCAACAATTCAAACTACAAGCACGTAGTCCATTTATTACAGTTGAAAATAGCTCAAATAATTATCAAAACCAGGACAAGCATTATTTGCCGAAAACTGTTAAATACTCTCGTCATAGAGGTTGCTTAAATGTTACGTGACTTGGAGATTCGAGGTTTAAAGGTTAAACTGGTGATAGATTTATGCATTGCTATTTCGAAGTAGGAGATATTGTTTCTCATTTGGTTATTAACGTTAAATCGCATAAGACTAAGTCCATATTGCCGGGATGAATATATGCTAATTAGAAAAAAGTATCTAGACACACTATAGTATGAACTCGAAGACTCCTGAGAGGTATATTTACATGATGTTGTACACGTTTTACAATGACAACCAGTTTTTCTTCTTTTTTTGTAGGTGATTACTATAGGAATCGACTTCTAGGTGTTCATCACAGCTAAAGTAATGGCAAAAAGAGAAGAATTTTGGTTACCTGGCTACATAATCTGCTTTCTAATTCATGCCAGAGTTGTTCTATCGGATTTATTTAGATCAGTCGAGTTTAGCCACTGCTTTCGTCAAACGATAACTGCTCAGGTCTCGATGTGTAAATGGAGCAGTTTCTTTTTCCTTTTGAAAGAGATGTAATTCGTAACATGATCGTAAAGATTGGTAGAGCAACATTACCTAGCATATCCACTTACGTCTCAGAATTCATGTTTAAAGAAAACCTGAAATTTATGACCCAGGCTAAACCATGAAAAATTCCCCAACACCATTATACATCACCGACTCTATCCGCTTCTTGAACTACGAGGGTTGTAAATTAAATAGTGGCAACTTAACCTTGAAACTCGCAGAAGGGTGGGCATGCGCAAATAGGATATGGGAGAGGTGAGGTGGAGCTGTTGTCGATGTGTAGAGTGCAAAATACAGTCGATCTGCTTAGAAGGGTAGTTGTTGTGTGTCGTTAAAGTGAGGAGTTTCGTTTCCATCGCTCTAAAGCATGTTTTCAAAAGGCGAAAATGACGAAAAATGACGTTTAATGACGAAAAAGACGAGATGCTTGAACCCATCGTTCTACTGTCCAATACGGTAAAGCATTTGCGTCACTAGCTTCCACTAATCCTCGATAGCATTCTGTTGCATTTTTGCCGCGGACAACCTCGATTTTAAGCGACGACCGCTGATCACCTTTTGAAAACATGCTTTAGAGCGATGGAAACGAAACTCCTCACTTTAGCGCCACACAACAACTACCCTTCTAAGCAGATCGACTGTTTTTTGCACTCTACACATCGACAACAACTCCACTTCACCGTTCCCATATCCTATTTGCGCATGCCCACCCTTCTGTGCGTTTCAAGGTTAAGTTGCCACTATTTAATTTACAACCCTCGTATTTTGTACAGAAATTATCGAACTTAGTTATAATAACATAGCGGTACTGAACCTACCTACAGATAGCGGTGCAAAGTCATTGCTGATCGATTCTAGTGTTAAATTGCAACAGCAGATTATCGTACCGGATCAGGATGTTTAAACTACATGTTTTATAAAGAAACTGGTAATTGTTAGATTACATATTGTCCAAAGTACACTCTGTACTTTTTAAGAATTCTATACTAAACACAGTGACATCTTTGAGCAGCTTTTCCAAAATGCCTGCGCAACTTTCTTTTTATAGTTTTCAATGAACATACGTCTGTTTTATTCCTCTGTCGCCCTTTGTTTCCAAAATTCGTTAGTCCTCCGGTGGACAAGTAGTTTATTTTCACCAAATTTTTTAATGAAATAGCTCGAATTCAAAAACTTTAAAAAAAGAAAATAGGCGATGAGAGGAGTTGGCCGGTTTGAAAGAAAGAGAAAATTTCAAGGAGAGAGCTGGGCTCTGACTGTCTCTATTCGAGATGTTCTAGATGTCTCTGTTTAGTCTCTGTTCGAGACGATATTAAGAGGTCTCAGAGGAGGTTTTACTTTTGTTTAATTTCTTTTGCCTATATTGCAAATTTTTAATTTTCTTTTTCTCTAACTAAGTATCCCATGAATCTAGATGGGCATGTATGAACTTAAAATTGGATAGGATATGTATCGAAAATTAAATATGTTACTCAAGGTTTCATTAGGTCATTTTTTGAGTTTCATATTTCCATTTTTGTTCATTATTTGAAGAGTAGTATACCCACAATTTCCTCTCCTTTACATTTTAAAAAGCTAGGGCGGGCCTTAACCAGTATACCCTATGTTTTTGTTTTTAAAAACTAATACTTTCTTTGCATGCACAAAGAGTGCGACATTTTTTTTTGCTTGTTTCTTCATTTGGTTATTAATAATAATAACCTGGGATCATGAATAATATCTGAATAAGTATTTTGTGATAAATTATCACATTAATTCTATTATTTCCCCCAATTTAGCATTCGAGAATCACATAATAGTCCGCACTTGAAACATGAAGATGGAAACTAAGTATGAAAAATTCCAATGATTGGTTTTAAGCTTATGCCCAAAGACACGTTTTTTTTGGACAATGTGCAATAAGAATTAACTCTGATTTTCATATATTGCGCATAAATGTGTATGTTCGTAATTTATGGGCCGTTTAAATTGTTATGCCTTAGCAGACGTCACAGTACATGAGTGAGATTAACTTTTTTTAATTTTTACATAGGTTTGAAACTATCTCGTCAGTGTGTTTCGCATAATGATTCTTCTATGATCTATGATAGATCTAAAATTAAAAGGTTTACCTACTTTGACATATGCCATCGAAGTTACCGGTACCGATTCTGCAATTACAGATTTTTTCACCGTTAATAAAACTGCATCCTCTAGAGTTGTATCCACAGTTGCATCCTGAAATGAAATATACGGGAAAATAATCCTCAAATTCTGTATAAAACACGTCTCGGATGTTATTTGTTTATTTCACCTTGCTTAAATCTTAATAGCTCTGTTGTTCAAATTAGGAAAATTCTTAGGTCTCTATAATCTTCTAGAGATTTAAACTTTAAATAATGGCAAAAATTATTTTTTTCTTGTTAATAAGGAGATTGGAAAAAAATTTTGTTGTTACCTATGCCGCTTCCCAATATCAACAAGCCTGCTTGAAATCAAGTGGATTAAGGCAGAGGGTGCACTTTATTTTTTAAGTGGTGCCACCTGTGGCCACCAAGAATATCACTTTGCCACACATATACGTAACAACCCGTTTCATAGGGAGGATTCATTAGCAAATTTTAAAACCATTCTCAGATAGTATTTTTGACCTGAATTGGAGAACGATTCATCTCTAATTCAGTAATTCCAAAAATATTGATTTGTTATGGGAATTTGGAGTGACCCCGACAGATTTAATGTGCACCATTAAGTCACCATTTAATGCACGGAAATTTTTCGAAAGGCTGGAATCGAACTCCTGTTCATAAGAACACGAGTCTAACTACCAACCAGGCTATTCTGGCTCTAGAAAAATTAAATTCTCAAAGATAATAAAAAAAATTTAATAGGAAAATTGAGTTATTTAATTTTATAGCTATTTAAAAATAATTTTAAATGTCAAATAAAAAGTGACAAGTGTTATGTATGTTTTTCATATTGCAGACTATTTTCAGAGTGTATATCTTTACATTTTTTCATAAAACAAAGTCCACTGGATTTAAATAATAAGGCATTTGCGTACCATAAAATTTTCCAAAAGGTTACTTGAATGGAATATCTAGCCTTGCTTAAAATTTTCTATTGTATTCCTAAATTCTGACCAAGGACGCTGAATCCAATTATATTTTTATACAATTAGTTTGCGAAGGCATGCAAACAGGTAAAGAAACGTTAAAATATTTCTTTTGAAAATATAAAATTGTGCCAAATGTTGTGCAATATTCTGGATGCTGGGTCTCATGTGGTAAATACAGTCACTGTGGGCAATTTTATATTTAATTTTATACTGACTCAATTCTACGTTTATGACTATCAAAGTTCAACTCCTTAGCTTTGTAACTTTGAACACAACCCAGAAGACAAGGGAAATCCTGAATTAAGTTTGGGGACAAACTAGCTTTCGTGGAGAACTTTTTAAATGAACTAACCAGCATTTGCGTTAAATGAATAAGAAAGCTACTAAAATCACACGACAGCTAGGGGATTAAAACCAGTGGTCCTTCTACCATTTGAGAGTAGTTTAATTCGGCACTGTGGTTGGTGAGAGCCGATGAAGAAACTCCTGGATTTTGATTTGAGTCAAATTCCCTTTAGTAGAGAACTTCCTTCAATTTAACTAATCCCCACTCATGCTTCATAGTGAGGAAAATCGCGAAAAATATCCAACAGGTTAATTCACTAACGAAGAGATTCTAATCTATGACACCTAAACCAGTGGTCGGCAAACTTATTAGCCAAAGAGCCAAATATGAGCATTACGACACTTTAAAAAAAATTAGGAGCCAAATCTGCTTGTTTAGTAAACTTTTATTACACTAAATAAGTAGTACACTAAATAAAACTAAATTTCATACTTAATAAATATTTATTAATGCGAACAATGTGCTTGCATCTCCTTGGAAAGTTTGAGTAAGTCAGGTTTGTATGTTGTTGTTTTTAATCTTAGGCATGATTCCAAGTTCTCATCAATAAGACAACTTCTCAGTTTACTCTTGATAATGTTCATGCTTGAAAAAGATTGTTCGCCTATGTATGTAGAACCGAAAAGGGAAAGAACAGCAAAAGCTAGCTTTTTCAACTGAGAGTCAGGAATATTATTCCAAGCATTGAAAATGATCATGTCTTCCTTCTCCAGATCATTCAAAGCAGACCACTTGTGTTGTGAACTAAGATCAAATTTTTTCTTCTCCAATATTTCCAATTCAACACAAAGACGTTCGAATTTAGAGGGCCATCTCTCCTTGTTTTTTAAATCCAGCAATTGTATTTGAAGCTACCAATGTCAATTTCAAAAAGAGAAAATTTCAACTCGG
>NC_092205.1:25483489-25501428 GCF_043381705.1 Parasteatoda tepidariorum | reverse complement strand
ATATACTTTTTTAAAAGTCAATAAGAACATTACAATACTATGTCTTTGATGATAAAATACTATGTCTTTGATGATAAAATACTATGTCTTTGATGATAATATACTATGTCTTTGTGCTAGAACATTGTGTTCATTGGCGAGCGAGCGCAGCGAGCCATGGTTCACGGCGTGAACCACATAGGATTGCGTAGCATTTCTCGGGGGTTGGCGAGTGTTAGCGAGCAGGGGGCGGAGCCTCCTAGTAGTATATATTCTCTGTCGGAAAGGGCAAAGCATAAAGAAAACAAATAGTTCCGTTGTTTGGTTCGTATTTCATTTCTAGATCGTGATCAACACGAATCAATTATTTTTCTTGCAACAAGATTAATAACTCCCTTTGAAATGATCAACAGTACTTTGTTATGATAGTATTATTTTATAAGGTTACCCGATTTAGATGATCGAAGGAAAGAAAAACTCCAATGATTTGTTCCACAAAGATAAATATTTTTCTAATATCGATGTGCATTTTTTATTTCAGTTTTTACTGATAAAAACAGATGCGAGATTTATGCAACGGTACCTAAATTTTTACTAACTTTTATACTTAAATTATATTACATATGTAAACATTACAAATATTTGTTCAAAAACTTTTGTTTACGTTAACTTAACTGAGAACACGATAATATTTTGTAGTAGAAATGCACGTACAATAAAAATATATCTAATGCTTTCTTTTCGAGTTTTTTGTAGTACTTTCGAGCCAAGTCATAATTAGTAATTAGTTTATTATATAAGTATTATTAGTAATTATACAATTACTTTACAAAAAAAAAATTATAAATTATAATATTAAGGATTCTCTCCCAAATGAAAGTGATTAATTTGAAGAATCTATTTAAAGGTTACTAAAATTAAACAAAAACAATTTTAGAATTTTTAAGAAAAGAGCAATTCTTATAGTACTTACACCAATCGTAGTCGTGCTGAATGTTTTCGGAGTCGTTCGTGATTGTGTGCTGAACTTTTTTGTTCAGTTCATCAGAAAAATCAAAAATATTTTTACCTTGAACGGAAACAGAGAAATTAAAGTTAACACACAAAAGTAAAACGCTACATAACCAACAGTATTCCATTTTTTAGCCACCTGCTAATGTTATTTCTCATTTGGAAGCAATTCAACATAAATAAATTGCTTCAAGGTAATACTTTTCACTGGTTTAACATTAGTTTGTTGACTTTTTTTAGTCGATCAATGAAACGGGGAAGAAAACAAATTGATAAAAGTGTATTCTTATCGACATTATCACATCATGACCAATCACTTATTGTTATAAAATACAAAAAAAATGATAAAAAAATATATCTTTACTTGTAAACTGACTGCCTCCCACGCCAGCTGATCTGCTTTTATAAATGTGTTTAATTTCTAGTATTCGATATTTAAAATCTTCTACTCCAAAATCAATATAACATGAAAGTATAAAATTGTATTTCTCAAGTGAGAATAAATTTAATGCTCTTGTCCGTGTGCGTACACGATCGTGTGAGTTCGTCTTCTCTTCACGTTCGTTTGGTATCTTTTTTTTTCTTAACGAAAATGTTCGGTATAGCCAATTTACATTAAAAAAAGCGAACTTTAACTGTTACAAATTATTTTAAATTAAAAGAATACACAGATCTAAAACGATAAATAATACCTTTTATAGCAAAAAATATTTTTTTTTAAAAATTGATTTAGTTTAATGACTGTTCAAGAATTAAATTATGGCCTAACTGTGTCAATAAGTATTTATGTTAAAAAGATAACATCAGTCAATTGATTCATGAAACTCGTTTTATTGATAAAAGGGAGTTTCGATTGCCAATCAGTTTTGTTCATATTTTTAAGCCTTAAAGAAAGATTTCCTGTTGTTAAATTTTTTTTTCTTTGACTCAGGATTTTAAGCTTGACTGATGTAGATCTTAAATGTGAGTACACCAACATAAAATTTTAAGTTTAATGTATCATCTCTTTTGCTGCCTAACCTTTTACTACTAAAAATTTAGATTATTTTTACAAATTTTATGATATTTTTATTTAAGGGATAGTAATTGGCAGTTAGAAAATGAAACATTAGTGCATAAAATTGATGCCAGAAAATGAAATAATGATTTAGTGAATTTAAAAGTCTCGAAATTGAAATGCAGTTTGGACAAATAAGAATAAGCATTTTTATATTTAAAGTTACATGCGAGAGTTTCTATCACGCGTTTTTGTTTCAGCGTAAAAACAGGGAACTTGGTGATCTTTAATTAGTTAATCTTTAATTGATATTTCATTGATTATCATCAGTTGGCATCAATAGTATCAATCCAAGAGCTGCTAAATGAATTTTATATTTATTGTAATGGGAAGAGCTACCAAAAAAACGATTTTCGCTCACTTCTGTAACGCAAAGCTACTGAAAAAGGCAACAAATTATATTAAATAAAAATTTTACATTATTTTAGCTATATTAATAGAAAAATGTAGCGGAAGAACCAGGTAAGTGGCATTTTCAGAACAAAAAAAAATTATTTACCCTGTAAAAATTGTAGGGGACAAATAATTCTTTGCATTATTTCATTTATTTCACGGGCTAATTTGAAATAAAAATCCTGCAACTAATGCGGATTGATTATGATGAGATTAAACTGAAGGCAAAACAAAGCAGTGACCTAACAAATTTTACAGTAAATACTCAGAGCCATTAGATTATTTAAAGGTGCAATATCGTCATTGATGGGAGCTACTAAGCTTTTTGTTATAAAAAATGCTGCTTTTTTGTATCACTATTTTAATAATCATGGACATCACAAGAAACTCTTCATACGTTGAAGAAATTAACGTATGATGTTTCGTTAGGATTCTAACTCTCATTCAATCGACCATGATATTGACAGATTACTCTATCCAGCTACTCTGTTACATCCCCTCTGCAAGGAAATAAATGGTTTCATAACGTGGACCTAGTTTCCGCGAATAAAATTCTTGCTTGTTTAATCATACTTGGTAAAAAGTTAATATGCTATTTTTCTCACAGTTAACAGCTTGAATACCGTCTTTTTATGGTTATTTGATTGTTTTAGTTGAATACGAGAAGAAAACAATTAAATTAATTATTATTTAACAATTTTTTACGAGAAATGTAGACTATGTAGAGTTGCGTTTGTTGCCATAGCTATCGTCATTTTTTTTAAACGTTCAATAAATCTTATAGTCATTTATGTTAAATTGAAAATATTATGAGCTATATTTTTTCTAACAAAACTATTATTATTTTTTTATTTTGTCTCCATTGGCAAGTTACAACGAAAGAGAAAGAGTTTCTGAAATCACAATAACACAAAAACATATAAAAACAATCGCGACATCAGCAAATCTAAAAGCTAAGGGCGGCTCTCGCCACCCAAAAACGCTCCCAAATTTAAATATGGGGAGGAGCAGGGCAAATGCGAATATTATCTGATGGCCAATTTTTCTACGTATTAAAAATGCAGTCTGCAATGAGGGGTAAAAGTAGATCTGACATTTGTTTTATTTAAGATGATTTATTTTTAATCAATAAAAAAGGTATATTGTTTTATATTATCTAAATAAAAAGATAAAGTTTAGTGTTCGTTATCTTCTCCCTTACTATATATATATTTAGAATCTTTACCGAATTATATGAAACTAATAATCCTAAATTAGTATATAATCATTAAAAACTAACGAAAACGTTATAAAAAGTTGTATTAATATAGATTTTTTAACGAGGAAAGCAAGATTGAAGACATCAAAATCAGCAGGGAAACTCTCTCACTCTCAAATTTACAACAATAAAAAACAACCATTTTTCTACAGGTACATCAAAAAGTATATTGCTAAAGCAATGTCTGTATAATTACTTCGAATTTGCTGCAGTATAAATATGGGTTTAGAGTTTCATTACTTTTTAAATTATAACATATATAAACTACAGTAACTTTCTAGACAAAAGGTGAAAAGTCATTGGAAAACAAACTATTGAGAGCATACTGCACATTTGCTACTAAATAAGTGTTTTTACAGTTAGTATTGTACTACAGAAAATCTACATTTGACTGCAGAATAACTTCAAAACTACTTCAAATCTGTAGAAAAACTGCTGTTTATTTTTATCTGTGAAAAACGATAGCAAGTAAATAATTTTGATTCCATTTATTTTTGCAATGATGTATTTATGAAATCAAAGCTATTCAACAAAAATGAATTCAATACCATTTTACTTATTTCAGTCTTTCAGGTTATCAGAATTTTTATCTGCATATTTATGCTTGTCAATGACTATCTTTCCTGACCTTGACACTTTCTCTATCAAGTGATAGAAATAATGATAGATTCAAGCATTTTTGTTTGACTAAATTCACTTCGGAAACTTAGAATCAATCACCTGTAAAAATTACTCTAAATATTTGAAATGCATTTCTTTTGTGGTTGCTATAAAAGAAAATGTTTTTAATGCAGCATAAGCAATAACCATTCAACTTCGTAAAACATGATCTCCAAGGTAAGAGAATTATTCATTTACTACTAAAAATTAAAATGATTATTCCATTAAATTGTCATAACCATTAAATTGTTTTGAAACTTCAGAATGTTCATTCATGTCCTTAATATTTAAAAAAAAGCTCTTTCTTTTCTCTTCAATCAAAATGACAGGGTATCTCGTTCTCGTGATATTTCCGGACTGGAGTGTATGAAAGTAACGCGTAAAAAAATTAAAACAATCTATTCAATACACCCAGAATCATGCTTATTTTTCAATCAGATGGCTGTTACAGTCTATTTGTGATGTGTTTAGATATTGTTTATTTTAAACTATAATTAATTATTTTTTAATTTCAAGTTAAAGAATTACCCAAAAGTTAAAAATTTATATTTATCATAAATTGTACATACAACCAATTTTACATAATTGTTCTGAATAAAAAATAAGCACTTATACTACTATTATCTTAAAAATTCTGTAACTTTTAAGGAGTTATATAACTGTTTTTGTTGTTGCGAAATTGTTGTATTTTTCGCATTAACTGTAATTATTTTCTTATTTCTGTGAAATTAAAACATTTTTTATTTCGAAATTATTTTAAAATGTTATTATTTTTATAAAGATATGAGTAGCATAATTTTAGCTGTATTGGTTTAAAAGTAATGTTAAAGAAAAAAATATCAAAATTTTAACAACAAACATATGCTGTTACAAGCTAAAGAAAAGGTGAGACCGATAACGAATGGATAATAAGACAAAAAAAATAGACTATCAACAAGATAATTTTTTATGTTTGTTTATAAATTGAAAAATTTATCAATATAATTATTAATAAATTAATTTATATAAAGATAAGTTTATTAATCTATTCAGTCAACTCCGTACTATATTCCTTTATAAATATATTAATTTTCCTTTATGAATATGAATTTATAGAGATTCCATTCATTTAGAAAGACTAACAAATTAATCTTTTGAC
This sequence comes from Parasteatoda tepidariorum, assembly GCF_043381705.1. NCBI lineage: Eukaryota > Metazoa > Arthropoda > Arachnida > Araneae > Theridiidae > Parasteatoda > Parasteatoda tepidariorum. Next base: position 25,495,932 of record NC_092205.1, on the reverse strand, counting down.
AAATCCTTTGCTAATTTCATATAAATAATTCGAAAAATTATTTGTCCATTCTATATAGTTTATGAATTATACTTGATGTATTATCAATACTTCTAAGCCTTTTCATTCATGTTCTTTTCTTATTTCGTAATTGTTTTAAAAGTAACTCTGAGTAAAATCAAGTTCTCTGAAATCACAATTCAACGCTCAAAAAATCACATGTGCTCACCTTTATATTGTTTAATATAATAATTAACAGAAATGTGTTTTCCCCCTTAAAACTATGTTAAACTGAACGAAATTTATATAAATTGGTTTGATATACTAATACTCATATGATATTAGCAAGGAATATTAATATCTACATATGTGAAGTATATATTTTTTATAACAACTAATGTTGAATAATAACATTAAATAATAATATTAGTTATTGTGAAATGTTAATAGTATTAAAAGAAGTGAAACTATTTACCAAACATTTATAAATATGTCTTAATAGTAATCTTTATTACCTATAAAGTAAATGATATTAGGGCATATTTCAACTTTTATTTGTAAGACAACACAACTATTTCATTTTTACTTTAATTAAAACCTTTAGGTATTAAACATCATTTATTCCGAAATTAATAAAAATATTTCGTAGTTTATTTTGAATAATCATTTATGCTAATATTATTTTATTCTACATAAACTTAATTTGAGTTTCAGTGCTCCGTAACACTTTATGAACCTGAACTACCAAAAAATTACTTAATAATTAATTAATTGTGCACTCAAGCAATCTGAAATAACTAAATTACCTACTTACTCATTTTTTTCCAAAACCCTGCACTATGTAAACTATCAGATATAAGCATTTTATTGATTGAATACTCACATAAATAATTGCATTATGAATAATATCATTAATAAAATACCTAATACTACCATAAATGCTCACATAATAAATTCTACTAAAATTAAATAATAATAATATAATAAATCATAATAATATATAAAGAAATATTACATAATAGTAAATATAATGTAAATATATATATAATAATAAATATAGCTCCTAAAAATGAAAAATAATAATAAAATAATATTATATAATAAATATGACCGGAATCAAAAAAAAAGAAAACTTAAATTATTTTAGGTGTTACAAAATTTTATATTTCATGATATTTCAAATTTTATTGATCAAAATGGTATTTTTTCAGCCATTTTCTCTAACAAAGAATTAAATTTTAAAAATAAAATAAATCCATTTAGTTTATTGGCAGACTACATATTTAATCTGTAGAATAATTTGATGAAATTGTTTATTTTTTTAGTGCATTTTCGTTCTTGTCTTCAGTGTCATCTCTATGACGGTAAGTACTATAGATATAAAATAGAAGAATATAAATAATCTAATGATTGTTGCAAACAAATATAAAAACAATGATGCTGTTTTATTGTTGCATATGTTGCTATTGCATTGTTTCAGTTTAAACATTTTTATTTATAAGATAATAATGGATAGACTGATTGTATGATTGATTGATAATAGTTGTATGATTGATTAATGATGGTTTCTGGATTTATAGTGAATAATGACACATAATATTCATATTATATATTAAAATTTAATGAAATTATATTTATATTTGGATATTAAAATATTCAGTCCTTGAATGGAGAATAACCATCATTGATTTCAAAGTTAAAAAAAATTATTCTGAAAATAGGATCAAAAGTAATTAATCTAAGGAGAACGTGATCGTTTACTAAAAGAGGTCGTACGAAACAATGTGTGATAGCAATAGCACAACAGATTCAATGGTCACACAAAGTGAGGTTTGAACAAATAGGGCAGATTGGTAACACTGAAGTTAGAACATAAGGTGAACAAAAAAAATAAATAAAATTACACATTAAAGTTAATAATAATGACCTTCTGTATCCAAATACGAGCGTAGCATTTAACACAGTGGAGTGATGTTTCCAATCAAAAAGCATAAGTAAGCCCATAAAACAGAAGATGTACCCACCGCATACAGGAGACACAGAAGAAAAGGAAATACATCAAAATAATAAGAAAAAACATGTTAGATTCAACCCTGTTTCTTTAGTTCTTGATTTTAATTATTTTATATCACACAAAGACAAAAATTAAAAAAAAAATTTTACAGGCTAAAACACTCATAAATCAGGAAATCGAATTAGAAGTTGGGAAGCATTTAAAGAATCCAAAAATCATTCAAAAAAATTTTTATAAAGTTTTCGCATTTAAACTTGAAACGTAAAAAATGTAAGAGATAAAGAGTAAATTTAAAGGTGCTAAGAAAATAAATACAAGAGAAATATTTAAACGGAAAGGATTTTGAATGGCAAAGAAATATTCAAATGTATAAAAAGGTAGAAAGAATGCATTTAAATTGCTGAAACTTATAACGACTTGATGGTTTGTATTAATAATAAAGACAAAGAAAAAGGCTGTAAGAAAATGAATTATTTCCCTTGATACGGACCTTTGAGAGAGAAAGGCAGGATGCGCACTCTTTGGTGTAAAAAGCAAGAAATCTGAGTTCGAGAGAGAATGTGCGATATTAATCAAAAAATTCGTTGACTGAAAAAACCCAGAACCAATTAAAATTCAAAGAGCAAAGAGTTTGCCCTTGCAGAAATTTAAGGTATTTTTGAGGTTTATTTGAAGTTGATTTAAGGTGTTAATATAGATTTGAGGTTTATTTGAAGTTAAAAATAGTGACCTTTAAAAACAACATAATGACATTTGAAAAAAATAAATTAATTAACAATTCCGTATTCACTCCTTAATTGAAGATCGAATAATCAAATGATCTGTACATTTTCACACATTTTAGTAATTTAACCGGCTATTTCACTAAATTAAAGTTATAAATTTAACCTCCGAGGAATTAAATTTATTTGTGTATTGTTTCATTTTAAAGATGAGATTATTAAATCTGTATTGTAGGATTGATATTTATTATTTAGACATTATATAACTAGTGAAGCTGATTTTCTATTAAATAATTTATAAATTTGTTGGATTGAACACTGGGCACTCAAACCTATAAGTGATATTAATAAAATATTATTTGTTTTTTAACTATAGCTTTTTAAACCAGGCAACTAAGATAAACTATAGCTAATAAAGTTATGATTAATAAGACTTTAACTAATAAATTGTATACAATAATATAGTGTATACAATAATATACTGTAATCGGGAACAGGATTTCATAAACTAAGAAAATATTAGCTTTCTGCAGACATGGAATACTATAAAATGAGTTTTATTGGTACTATTACTCGAAAAATGTTATTAAAATAACAATAAAAAAAAATAAAAAAAATTAAATCTTTATTTTAGAGGCCGGGATAGCCTGGTCGGTAGGGCGCTATGCCCATATCTAAGAGGTCGTGGGTTCGATCCTCTTTGGCCGAAGACTCCCCGTGTAGTAAATGGTGAGTGGTGCACGTTAAATCTGTCGAGTCTCAAAGTCCTCCATGTTCCCACAACAAATCAATACCTCTGGGGGTACTGATCCAGGAGTTTCCTTGTCTTCTGGATTGGTTCAAAATTACAAGGCTACGAAGTTGAACGTAAGTAGTCGTAAACCCATGAAATTGGGTCGGCTGTTTAACGACGGTTATAAAATAAAATAAAATCTTTATTTTAAAATTAAATAATTGAAACATTCCATATAAAACAAGCTTTTGTTTATTTCAGTATGCTCATGGTCATTTCCCAGTGGAAGAGCACCACGCACCCAAGCCTTACAAATTTGGATACAGCATTAAAGACAAGCATGGTGAACAACATAGGGAAGAATCGGGAACAGGAGGGCACGTGACTGGCAGCTACGGATTTACCGATGCTCGAGGTGTTAAAAGACAAGTGAACTACGTAGCCGACAAAGCCGGATTCAGAGCCCAAGTCAAGACTAACGAACCCGGAACCGCAAACCAAAACCCAGCCGCAGTACTCCTCGTCTCCGATGCTCCTTACACCGGTGGTGAAGGATACTTGGGTGTACCTGCAGCAGCTGCTGGATATGGATATGGAGGTTTAGGATATGGCGGTGGATATGGAGGAGCTTATGGAGGTCTTGGTTACGGTGGAGCTTATGGAGGTCTTGGTTATGGTGGAGCTTATGGAGGTCTTGGTTATGGTGGAGCTTATGGAGGACTCGGTTTAGGAATTTTAGGTGGTTTGGGATATGCTAGATATGGATATTAACTAAATTAGTGTTTTATTGAAATAATTTATATTTATGTTTGTAACTATTTTGTTCCACTACAACATAATAAATTGTGCCTCTTCTGAAATTTAAGTTTTTACTGTCTTGCATTATCATATGTTTGTGATTTTTCTTCAATTCTAGAATCATTTTTAGAGCTTCCTACTTTCTCCTTCTTTTTGAATTTCGCGTTGCATTGCTTTATATGCTTTAACAATTTGCATGTTCTACTTATTTGGGTATTGAATTTTCTTTTCAAAATCTGCTTCTATTGCATTCATTTCTAATTCCAGGGAATTAAATTGCTTAAAATCACCCTTGTTTTTTTTATATATTTTTGTTATGTTTATTTATTATGTTATTTTGCATGTATTTATTCTTTGAATGTTCTTTTTTCCCCCTTTGAATTCTTAGAATGCTTTTATCTTTTCTTATTTCTCACTTATTTATTTCTTAATATCTCCTATATTTAATACTATTCTTCGCGCAATTTTATTTCTTGCGATGTATATTTTTGGTGATATTTGGTTTTCTCACCTTTTAGCATGTTATTCAATAAAATGTTTCTTTTTTTGCATGCAGTATTTATATGTTTTACTTGTCTTAAACTTCTTCAGTCTTTCTGCTCTTCTATGCATGCCCAAGATATTTTTCTATTTTTTACCATATTTTTAGGTTTTCTAGTATTTTTCAATATTTTATTCTTTTGTATGTATTTGTGGAATATTTTAGCTACTTCCTATTTTTTTCTCACATCATTTCAATTTTACTTTGCAAGCAAGCTTATTAAAAATTTTTCCTGTTAACTCTTTATGCAAGATAGTAAATTCGTTGTCATGTTTTTGTGTTTAATTGCTTTGTTATTCTCAGCTATACGTTGTATTTGCTTCAAATTTAGTTTTGTATATCTTTAAATCTCTGCCAGCCTTCCTCGTATTTTAATTCACAATGTTTTAAATATTTCCCATTTTATGTAAGTTATGTGCAATTTGTCTATAAATGTTTGCAAATTTGAATAAAAAAATAACCAAGCAATAGAAGAACTTTACTTGAAACATTTTTTTCTCAGTCTTACATTTTGCTAAAATTGGACTACATTTTGTGTTTTTAATGACATTACTAGCTTGTTTTTCGTAAATACTAGGGGACTTTATCTCCATCCCCCTCCCTCCTCACAGACACAGATTTAAAGATATTTTTTTGTTTCTGGACGATGTTTTGTCAAATTTAAGAAAATTTCAATCAAAAGATCAAAATGTTTTACTTTATTAGCTGAAATTGGTTCCATATATCTAGTTTCTAATTCTAATGAAGTAAAATTTTATCACAATAATATTACTCACAATAATATTGCTATTGTAACCTCGTCCACCAATTTACTATTTCTTTCTTTAATTTTTTTAGAAATTCTTATTTAATATTTAGCTACAATAAGAGTTGTTGAATGTTTTAAAACCAAAAATATTACTTAGTTAGATTAATTAGTTCAATAAATTCTCAACATTGTTTTACACTTTCAAATTATATTTGTATTAAGGGGTCACAGCACCTTTGCAACATTTTTTTTAAATAAAGGCATAATCATTCCTTTAGTGGATGCTTTACACGCTCATTTAACTAATAATTAATAATTTATCTCAAAAAAATAATTAAACAGTTTAATTTTTCTTAAATTTTAAAAAAAATTGCAAAAATTCATAATTTTTAAATCCCTAAGGCTTTTTTAGTTTAGCATATTTTCTAAAAAAAAAATTCTTAGAGCTTACAATATTCATCTTAACAATTTTGTGTATTCATTTGCTGATGTATCAATTAGAATATTTTTTACAGATTATTTTGTAAAAAAGTAGAAAGAAAAGGTTAAAAATTCTTGCTTGGTATATATAACATGCGGTGAAAATTGTAATACTTCATAAAATGCTTATTCCATTAAAAATTTACATAAGCGTATTATACCTAAGATAAAAAAGTATACTTCAAAGCCTTATATTAAATGGAAAAAGTTCCTCAGGGATTTAATAAAGATTAAAACACAAAAGTATCATCTATGAGAAAAAGCACTTTATAGTCTGTCTGCTGAGCACGTTTCTGTAGTAGGACAATCTAAAATCATTCATATCTTTTTTAAAAATGTAGATAGAGAGATGATTTTTTTCAGTGCATTTGAAATAGTTTGAAGTTTTATTATAAGCAATAAATTTTTTTTCGATATTTTGGTCATTTTTTAGGTACTGTGACCCCCAAAAAAATCTTTAAATCTGTGTTTTGATTAACTGGTATATTAACCAAACATACACATTACCAAAGTCTATATCTAAACACATATTTACATGGAGTAATTAACCTTTTGATTGACTGGACACAAAGAAAACAAATGAGAGACAGCCATACAAATTATAAAAGTCTATTTTTAAACACCTATTTAAATGGAGTAATCAACCTTTTGATTAACTGGACACAAAAAAATGAGGGGCAAACATACATATTACCAAAGTTTATATCTAAAGACGTATTTACAAGGAGTAATCCACCTTTTGATTAACTGGTCACAAAGAAAACAAATGAAAACCAAACATACATATGACCAAAGTCTATATCTAAAAGCATATTTACATTAAGCAATCAACCTTTTAATCATCTGGACACAAAAAAAAGGAGAACCAAACATACATATTACCAAGGTCTATTTCTAAACACATATTTACATGGAGTAATCAACCTTTTGATTGACTGGACACAAAAAAAAATGATGGGCTAACATGCATATTAATAAAGTCTATATCTAAACACGTATTTGTATGGAGTGATCCACGTTTTGATTAACTAACTGGACACAAAAAAGAAAGAAAAAAACTAAGGAGAACCAAACATACAAATTACTAAATTTTATATCTAAACACATATTTGTAAAGAATAATTGACCTGAACAGGAAAAAAATATGGAACAAGTAAAAATCAGAGGAAAAAAGTGTCCCATCGAAATAAAGCCTTTTCTGAGTATATCAAATACATCTGCCATGTTTATATATAATTTGAAATATATGATGGTGAGTATTATTTACTAAACCCTGGATGAAGTCAGCATCTTTCTTATCCCTGGTTTCAATAGTGACAATTCAATTGATTTCAATTTGAAACTCCTACTTTTTCGTATATACTGTCCTGCAGAGAATAAATCCCACACTTTCTTGGGGATATAGATCAGGTAAAAGGGCAGGCCATTCATGGTATACACCCTATTACTCAAAAGACAAAGCTGTAAAGATTTTGCAACGTAAACGAAAGCAATGCCTGGTCAATTGTCAAAAGCTTTCAGACAGAGCCGAGATAGCCTGGTTGGTAGGGCACTGGGCCATGTCCAAGAGTTTATGGGTTCGATCCCAGGCCAACCGAAGACGTGTAGTAAATGATGACTGATGAGTGTTAAATCTGTCGAATCGTGCTCCGTGTACCCATAGCAAATCAATTCCTCTGGTGGTACTCATCCAGGAGTTGCCCTGTCTTCTTTATTGGTTCAAAATTAAAAGGCTACGGAGTTGAACATTAGTAGTCGTAAACCCAAAATCGGGTCGATTGTTCAACGATATAATATAATGTAAAATATAAAATAAAAGCCTTCATACAGTTTGGAGAAGAGGCTATCTTTAAGCCTTCTTTTTTTCTTTTTTTTCCCTACTTTCTTACAACTCCCTTTGGCGTTCTTCAATTTTAAGAGTTTATATTACAATAATTAAGTAGGGGGATTATGTAATATTTATGTATATGTTGCATTCCTAAACATAGAAATTTATAAATTTGCATAAATTAAATCTCTAATTCATATAAATTAAATAAAACGCTTATGAATCAAAGGTTTACCTTAATAGTTTTGTCTTATATTTTTAGAACTTCATTTTGAAAAAAGTAACAGCATACATACAAAGCTAGACAAAATAATAATGACCTTATGATTTCAATTTATTATCAAAATAAAAAAGTAAATATCCTTCCAAGAAAGATATTGAATGTAGTTACACAACCTAAATTAAAATTAATGACAACTCCCTTTTTTAAAATTGTACACTTGCAGCTGTTTTAAGCTAATTAGATATAGAAAATTAAATTTTTATTACATCATTTCATGATGCGATTTTCCTTTAATTTATCTTCATATTTCCTACTATTTTCTTATCTTTTACTCCTTTTTTGGTCATAAATTACTTTTTTATCGGTAAAAAAAAAACTTTTCCTTTCTTGTTCGATGTGAAATTCTCTGAAAAAATATATTTTTCATAAGCCATTTAAAATTGGAATTTGGATGGTATTGATGGCAAAAGTAATATTGATGTTTCTGCATCACACTTGCACCGTATCGTTTTAATCTTAACAGCTTTTACTCAGTTTTGTTGTTTATTATTCTCAATGAAAATCTTCTAAATAAACGAGTTCAGTTATTTTAGTTTTGGTTGTCGTAACCACCGTGGCATTTCAACCTTTAAATTGATCGATTATTTTTCAGCATGAATTTCTTTTTACGGCATGGATGGTTGACTGAATGTGACAATAACAAGCTTCCTAAAACAGGAAGAAATTTGGAAAACTTCCGGTGTATACTTCCGCTTATGTTTTTACGAGGCGATGTGTGAACAGACTTAATATTCGTGTAAACCTTATTATTGTAATTTGTGTCTAAATTTAAGTTTAATTTTACCATTCAGAATAGTTTTCTGTAATTTACAAATTTTAACTGGTAGAGAGCCTTAAGCAAATTTAAAAAAAATAATATCAAAGCATAAATTAAGGGAAAGCTTTGCCATTTTCCGATTCTTTTCCCTTATTTGACTATATTTCAGTAAAATATCACCTGTTATTTTTTGGGTTGCATCATAGCATGATTGCGGAATCTTCAATTGTTGTTTGTTTCATTGAATTTTAAATTGAAGGAGTGTGTTATACTATAAGCACTACAAGTATAATAATATTGTATGGCGTAACATTGTAAATTTTAATATATTTTAGCTGTTTTGATCATATTTTTTCTCAGTGCTCTACTTTAGCCTACGCGCACACACATAGTTTTCTTATATATCCAGCAATCAAATAATATATTTTTTAAGATCATTAATATGTTGATTCATTTTATTTATTTAAATGCGTCCTGTTGACTAAATTATAGAATTTTAAATTTAAAATTTGAAGGTATTTAAAACACTTTTCCAAAGTTCAAGTTCCGATTTATAAAGTGAACAAACTATCTAACAAAGCTGACAAAATTGTTCACTTAACTTTCAAATCATTGTGTAAAAACTCATTAAAATATGTTCTCTACTCTATATTAAGCTTCATAATGCTTTATATATTGTTCAATCACTTATTATCAAAGCCTTGTTTGGAGTACATGTTGTTATCAGCTAAATGAATACCCCTTCTTCGTAGGGAGTTACAAAATGCTATTAATCATTATTGCGCAATCATGCACAAAACTAAATGGTATATCCTGACAATTATATCAATCTCATTTTTCATTGTTTGATGCCCTCTCGATGATTTAACGTCTTTAGATTAAGCAATATACTCTCAAATCAATAAATTTAACTATACTGAGGATCATTCAGCAGTGAAAAGGGTCCTATTGATTACAGCTCGCTCACTATAGTTAAAGAAAAAGAAAACATTTCGAATAATCGTAATTTATAAAAGCATGTGTCATTTCTAGCACTAAAAAAAATTATTGGTTTCAGATAGCTCTAAAATTATTCATTTCGGGGCTCCACTTTCTCAAGTTTTTTTCCCCTCAAGTTGAACATACCTGCTAAAGTAACAAAGAATGAAACAATTATTAATGAACAAGCATTAAATTCCCGATGTAACTCATTTTTGGTTTAATAGAGCTATAGCTAGCAATCATCACTAAACGTTCACTAATGCGTGATTTCATTTCAATTCTGTTAGGGCTAGCTCGCTTTCGTCATAATATTATATCTGTGCTTCGCTTATGTTTGATTTACGTACTAATATTATTTTAAGAATTCGAGCATATGAGCTTTCTAAATTGATGATTCTTACTTCATATTGTCTAATAAAAATAACTGACTCTTGAATGTACCTCACTGTAATTATAAACATTTTTGTTACTGAATAAATAGCAGCTACGTTAGTTATTATATTTATCTTTTCTACTTTATACTTATGGTAGCAGCTACTTTACAACTAGAGGCGTGAAAAAATATTATTGTTGATATGTTGAACATTGAGATTTACTGCGACAGGAAATATCCATGGTACTGCATCATTTTGTAGTAAAAGTATTAGACACCATTTTTGATATTAAGATACCAAAATATATTCTACAAATAGTTCTACATATACTAATAGATATTCTACAGATAATACAGATTTATAGTTTATTTTATAGATATTCTGCAGATAATACTAATAGATATTCTACAAATAGTTATTTTACAAAATATACATATTCTATGGTATTAAGATACCAGGATACATTGGTGTTAAGATACACTGGAATGTTTTACAGAGTAAAGTTTCGTTGCATGGGGAATTTTTTTTAAAGAAAATCTCTTTATCAGTAAAATGAAATTAAATTGAACAATTAATAAAATAAAACTCCTGATTCAGAAATCAATTAGCTAAAGTCTTTAATTGTATTTCTTTTTAAAACAAACTCTTCGCGTAACAGTAATAATATTACTTACGCAGTTTGGGTTTCGTGGAGACCGATTTATGTATACATATTTTTAAATTCCTTCTCGGAAATTAAGAAAAAAAGTAATGAGGTGAAGCGATGCAATATAATATCTAAGAGATATATTAAAAAAAAACATTATAAAAATCTGACAATTTACAGTTGTGGAAGGTGTGAGTACAAAACTCTAATTCCTGTTTGATTGCAGGAGGAATCAAAGAGAAATTGAAAAATGATTACTAGAATTCACGTTTCTACCTAACATGTTTTAAAGTTCTAGACAACCACATTAGTTTTATGTGATTTGCGTTCTTCTTCGTTCTTAAATAAAACAATAAATTTAGTTTTGTGCTCCATATTTGAGAATGACTCTAAAAATATATACTAAAGAGAGTCGTTATAGATTACATGCAAGATAATTTTTTTTATAAAAAATGGTTAAAATGAAATAGTTTATAATGATGTTTTGATAAAAGCTATTTTCAGTTTCATGACATTTATTTATACAAAGAGTGCCAAAAAGCTTATTTATTAAATAATTTTTATTAAACTCCCGACTCAATTTTACTCAGAAAAGTTCAAAAAGCTGACTTGAAAAATCAAAATTATTGACACATCTAAAATGTCCCTGCCAAATTTTGAAATAATAAATTATCTACATCTATCAACACAGTTTTAAAAAAAAGATAATCAGAGGTTCACCGTGTTTCTGATTCTTTGGGATCACCAAGAAATTTGGTAAATTTTACCGATGCACTTTAGTAACGACTTTTATAAAATTAACAATAAAATTTGGTTTTACTTTGATTAATATTTAGTAAATGTTGTAAGATTTGGTAATTTTATCATGATGCATTATAGTAAGGCATAAAAAACCATTTATTCAGATAAATTTACTATTCAGTTTTGAATTTTGTACAAAATGTGCGGTAATAAGAACTAAAATTTAGAAAAACAAAATTTCCGGTAAACCGTTTCTATAAAAATGGTTTAAATGGTTTAAATGCCATTCTTTCTTTCTTTTTTTATTGCTTTTATTGGACAGCTTCTTTTTCCTTTTTTTTTTACTAGAAATGTCGTTACTCCGCATTACAGTAATTTTGCCAGAAATTTTCCATCCGTAAATACTATCACAAAAACCAAATTGAATTTTTTCCAATGTCTTCCCGTACATATTGACATTTGTTCTTCGGGCAGAGGAACCTTACAACGTGGTTCCCAAGGTAAAAAGGACAGATAGAACAGAGACAGAAAGAACACCCTTGCCTTTGACAGGGATTCGAATTCCGGACCGGACATTTTTGATGATGAGGTTAATTCCCTAAAAACCATATTGCCCGAACTGCCCTAATTTGAAATAGGATAAATAATTTCTAAATTGTCGATTAGTCTATATCAAAAAATAATGTTTTCCAAAAACGCAAATAAAACTTGCTCGTCTATAGTACTTTGTATTAGTCAAAATTCTTCAAAAAAGTTTCACATTTAAGCATGTTCATTTTGCACAATATTAACAGTGATAAAATAAAATTTATATATAT
>NC_092205.1:25412063-25483426 GCF_043381705.1 Parasteatoda tepidariorum | reverse complement strand
TATATATATATATATAAAAGTTGCTTACGGTATTGTGTCTAAAAAATAATTTTTTGTGAAAGATTTTTATTCTCTTGGTTACGTTTATTTTCAGTTTAAAAAAAGTTAGCAAAGTCATTATATTATTCTAATAAAATACTTTGATTGAAAAGACTAAATAAGTTTTTAACATTGTAGTTTTTGTTGTGAAAGAATTAATTAAGAAAACCTATTCTGGTTTTACAATAAGAAAAATTCAAATTTGATAATCATCAATTTTTCTTTCTTAATTGAATTTAAAATTATTTGAACTTTAAAAAAAACCACCATATTTTAATCGGTAGTGAAACTATTCCGATTCTAACCTTGAGCCATGTTTGTTGATTTCCAAAATTAGAAAATTCCTCAGGTTATTCCGAACGGTGAAAGTTACATCTCGAAGGAAATATTAATCATGCGTAAAATTTATTCTAAATACTTTCAAGCATTTTTGTGTTACTACTACTTATAAAAACAGACGATTTTATCCACAATCACAGTAAACATAACGAAATTAACCATGTTATCTCAGGTAAGATTTGCTTGCTTTAAAATTAATTTTAATAATTACGAATAAGTATTGAATGCTTACAGAACTGTTTCATATATCTTTTTCTGTAGTATAAATATCAAATTGATCAAATCAATTAATTGAAATATAAGTTTTTTTTTTGCAGTAAATCAACGATTTCAAATGATTTCTTATGACGAATAAACAATAATTTGATTGGCAAATTTTATGATTCGTTATTTAATCTGAATATTTTCAAATAATTAAATGAGATTAACTACGAAAGAAAAATTTAAACCTTAAAGAACAATATTCAGTTATGATTTTCAGAAACTTAAGGAACATTCTCGTTAGATCTGGTCCGAACATTTTTGCTTAGATTCCGTGTTAGAGAACTAATCCATTGTAATATACCAAAGAGTTACCAAAAATTAATAATAGACAACTCACTGAAATTTGGCTGCGGATTTCAAGTCTTTTATATAAACTACATCTAAATCATTAATAGGTTTTTTCTATTAAATTTTCTGTAAAATAAATCTATATTCAGCAATTACATAAACTGTTTAACCTTAACCTTGCTTTTGTAATATACAAATTATTTATGGAAATATTACTTTGGTTTAAACTGTTCCAAGCTTTACCTAACTCAGTTCTGTTATGTAGCACAGATAATAAAATTACAATGTAAGTATGTAACTGAATTGAAATAAAGAAAACATTCATATTTATTTCTAAAAGTATTTTTTTTTTCATTTTTTAACTGAATTTAAATGTGCTATTATTGCATTAGAGTAATTTACTATACTAGTAAATGCGAAACTTTAACATATTTTTGACGGCACAAAATTAATTTGTAACACCGATATAAAAGACTGAAATATGAGTGTTTCAACAATCTTACTGCCTTTTCTTTAACGATTTTGAAAGAAAACAAAATGTATTAGAATAGTGTTTTTTATATGTATACATACAATTTAAACTATGAAACTTCAGTTGTATAGTAAGAAGTAATTGTTTTATTTTTATAATGCTTAGATAAAAATGTAACTATACAAGTGAAATTTGATGATTCTTATTGCTCTCATGATGTTTAGAGATATTTTCATGCTTCATCGTAAAGAATTTTTTTCTCCCTTAACATCATTTAGCTGTTGTAAATGGCTTAAAAACCAATAAAATATTTGTTGTCGTTGGTCCGCGGCTGCGATTGATCTTGTTTTCCAGTGGCGCCATTTATGACCAAGAATTCGACTTCTGCCCCACCCGTATATAGCGTGAGCCCATTAATACATTCATTCCTCCACAGATCGTAATTTTGACCTAAACCAGAGAACGATTAATCTCCAATCCAGTGCCCCTAGAGGTACAATTTGTTAAAGGAACGTAGAAGACTTTGTGGCTTGACAAGTTTAACATACACCAGTCACTGTCAAACCCTATTCTCAGGAAAATGAGTCCAGCACTCTACCTACCAGCTATCCCAGCCTCAGTAAAATGTTTACACGAACAATTTAGAAAACAAAAAAAAGTATATAGCTGACTATAAATTATCTAACTCTTTACGCATATCATTACTAATATATATATATATTTAAAAGCTTTGGAAAAAAAATTTTCTAACGTAATCACGCAATTTCTTTTTCTATTTTACAGTGCGTTCTCCTTCTCGCTTTCTGCGGCATGTCTCTAGCCCACTTGGGTTACGTAAGTATTGTATTTAGACTTTTAAAATATTCCTAATCTCAGTGTTTAACAGTAAACTTGTAAGCCTGTCTCAACTTACAAGTACTAGTCTAAGGTAAACTCTATTTTAACATTTATTGAACTGATTAAATTGTAAGTAACATAAAATATTGCTAATCATCAAAATAATAGCATCATTAAGTTATTTTTTATTACAAACTAAGGCGTGTTGCTTATATCTATAATACAGAAGTTTGAAATACAGAATCAATAATCTCCTGTCCAAACATTTTTAAAGAATGTAAAAGCGTATTCCTCCACCACGATAAACATTGGAACTTTCGGAATAACCCCCAACAAAATATCATTTACTAGCTTTTATTTTATAAATCAATTTTTGATTCTATTGATATGAGTGTTACCCAAGTGTACCCAATAAGTGATTTCATTCTTTTTCTATTTATGACTTTAGTTATGAAAAGTCCCGGTGCTTTAAAATCGAAAGAAAGAAATCTAAATGTTACTTCCTTGAAATAACTATTTCGCAATGCACGTGTGTTGAGTTATTGATATAAATTATTATTTACAGATGGGCGAAAGTCACTATCCAGTCTATGAACACCATGCTCCCAAGCCTTACAAATTCGGATACAGCATCAAGGATAAACATGGTGAACAACACAGAGAAGAATCTGGAACCGGAGGACACGTAACTGGTAGCTATGGATTCACTGATGCCCGAGGTATCAAAAGACAAGTGAACTACATCGCTGACAAAGCCGGATTCAGAGCCAAGGTCAAGACCAACGAACCAGGCACCGCCAATCAAAACCCAGCAGCTGTACAACTTATCTCTGATGCCCCTTACACCGGTGGTGAAGGATATTTGGGTGTCCCAGCAGCAGCAGCTGGTTACGGTCTTGGTGGTCTAGGTTACGGATATGGAGGTCTTGGAGCAGGTTACGGTGGCCTCGGATATGATGGAGCTTATGGTGGATATGGAAATCTTGGATATGGAGGAGCTTATGGTGGATATGGTGGTTATGGTTTGGGCATCTTAGGAGGCTTGGGCTATGCCAGATACGGATATTAAATTTTGTAAAAAAAAATAGTATAAAAATAAATCATTGTGCAAAAATATTTTTTGTTGTTTTTAATTTTATCATCTGCAATCAAAAAAGCTGAAAACAGCAACTGGAACTAAATAAAAACGTTATAAAAAATATTTATCAGAAAGAATAAAGCAAGTCAAAAATCATAATAGTCAAAAAATTTTAAACAGTATGGTATACAATATTTTACGTCATTTTAAAGTACATTATTTTACTTGGCAAAATACAAAATTTCAGCAAAATTGGTTGAACAGTTAATTGGAAATCGATTTTTAAATAAGTCGAATAATAAAAATTCAATTTCTCGGGAGTTAAGCCGATTTCGCTCAAATTCTGTATTTTGCCATGTAAAATTATATAATGTAAAATGACATAACAACTTGAATGCCTTACAATTCAAAATTTCTTCGACTATTATTAAATGAAACGATAAAAAATAATAAAAACATTTACTAAAGATTCAGTTCGAATTTTCAGTTCGCTTAAAAAATCTCGAGATAAGGGAAACTTTGGGTGGCTCTCCTGACCAAACTTTGGGGACCATATCTTCCAGATTGAGGTCACCTCCTTTATTTTGGGAGTCAGAACTCCAATTCCAAAAAAAAGATACGTTTATTCAGTGCGATTTCGTGTCCGAATTCGAAACTTAAGATATTATCTGCACTATTTATTTAGCATATTTAAAGCCACCCCATCAAAACATTAAGGTTGAATCCTAAAACGAGAAGATCCAAACATCAGGTCAAAATTTATTCAGGGTAGTCCTTCTTTTGTGCTCTGTTATATATATATATATATATATATATATGCAAGACACTTTTTTAAAGCCCAGCAAATGCTTCACATTTGCTTGATAATTTATTTTTCCATGAGTGCGCTTGCTCGACATGGCTTGTTAATCTAGGAAATGAGTGTAAGATCATTCTCTGCCCTGAAATTATTTTACCGCTAACGTAAGACTAGATGAGATACTGTGGTAAAAAAGTGCAAGCGATATTTCAAGACTGTTTTTATAGTAACTGTTTATGTTGTAAACCTTTCCCTCTGCTTTTTAAAGGACTTGGGACCTTTCAGAACTTTTAGTTAGTTCTGGGTAGCATTAAAAGGGTTTTTTTTTTTAAACTTATTTATTTGTTTTTTTTTTATTCCAGTTTCTTTTATACCGATTTTTTTTATTCTTCTTGATTTTAATATTTTTTCATTCTGTTTCATCTTTTTTAACTTCTTTCCTTTTTTTTAAATCTGTTTTTTTTTTGTTTTTTTTTTTTTTTGTACTGATTTTTCCTAAATTTATTTTTCTTGTTTTTTTACAAACATATTTATTTGCCTTTTTGCTTTTTGATTATAATCGTTTCTCTTCTATTCATCTATTATTGTATATATTAATTTATTTGATTACATTTATTGTTTCAAATTTATATTTCATTGAATATTCAATCATCTAATAATGTGCGACCAAGTTCCAAAACGTAATCTAGCCATAATCCATAATCTAATTCGAAAGTCCAATATCCGAGTCCATAATTCCGACATGTTTAAAAAATATCCATCCTTTAGAACAAGCTCTAGTGGTCCTTTTCCTTTGATTTTTTCTTCCTCTTGAACAACTTCCTAAAAAATGATCGAACGCTAAGCTTCTTAGTGTTCTTTTTCAAGATCTTATCTATTTTCCTTTTATCACCAATTTCATTTACCATATAACAGACCATGCTAAAAAGATAATTAAAAACATTGAGTATTATGAATTTTCCTTTCAAAGCGATTTGATGTGATATACTTTTACTCGCTAATACAAAATAAATTAATATTTGTAATTTATTTGTGAAAGAATTTGTACATTTAAAATTTGATTTCTCAGAAACCATTCAACAGATTTCATTCAAATTTTGTAATAATAAGTAATGCATTAATAAATAATCTAACACATTCTAAATTATAGGTTTAAGGGTTTTTATCATTAAAAGAAGTTAAACTCAAAATAAATTAAATATTTACTAATATTAAACTTTTGTAAGTTAAATGTTTACAAATATAGATTTTTAAAGTATGCTAAAAATTCAGATTAAATAAGATTAGCATTCAATGTCATATTAATCACATAAATCATTTTTTAGACATTTTTATACATTTTCATTATGTTTTGATAGCTCAATGAGCTGATTAGTGAAATATTATTGAAAATCAAAAATGTAAATATTTTAGTAATTGTTAAAGCTTACGTTTACAAAACCCCAAGAACATCAACCAGTTTCTAATGAAACCAAACATTTTTTCCACTTTTTAATCACTCTAGAACAGTGTTTCCCAAACTTATGTCTTCTGTGTACCCCTTCTAAATTTTTCGCAACGCTGTGTACCACTAAAAAAATGAATGTAATTTTTACTATAAAAAAATGCTCAAAAGTTAAAAATCACAACTGGCTGTTGACACCCCTAATTATTGACTGTTAACTCTGCAAAAAATAGCCAATAGAAAAATACGTTATCGTAAATTTTCATGGTCAGCTTTATTTTTAGATAAATTTTGTGAAATTTTCGTTTGTTGCAAGATATTTCACATAAGAACTCGTACCCCCGCTGAACTGTTCACGTACCCCTGGGGGTACGTGTACCACACTTTGGGAAACACTGCTCTAGAAGTTTAAGCTCAAACGTTATAGTATAACTCACAATCTCAAAAATTAGAATGAAATTCTTTTTCAAAAAATGAAACATTCTTTGATGTTTTCAATTGTTGAAATTTTAGTATTATAACTGAAACAATATATTGTTAAAAAAGAAGAAAGTCTCTTAAATAACGATTGTTGCTGGAAATTTTATTAAAATGAAAATTAAAACTATCTAATTGTTGTGAACTTACAACAAAAAAAATTTTAAAACTATTTGTTATTAGTCAGGGCATAATAAGAATTGGTATTTCACATTGATTTATAAAATTCTTGTTTTTTACTTGCATAAATTAATTCAAAACTTTCGAGTCAAATACAATCTTGCTGGACATGGAAATATTTGCAGTGATTTATTTTTAAATTAAGAATGTCTATGGAACCCAAAAAAAATAATAAATACAAGAATCAAATAATATTATCATTGATAATTTGAGTTATGTTGGTTTCATATAAAGCCGAAATTACTACCATTATTGCTAAGCTACACCCACTTCTGACGAATTAAATATTTGTAATGTTTTTAATAAAGTATGGTAATTTAGTGATGCTATTAAAAATCATTACTACAATCCCATTCAAGTTTATAAATGTTACAGTTAGTGTTTTTGTATTTTAAAAAAATTTCTTTTAATTCCGAAAGTTTTTAACTAAATTTATTTAACTGAGATGGAAAATTATGTGAATGATAATGCAAATGAATATATTGAATCATTATATTCATATACATTTCTGTTTCAGGTGCATTCACGGAAAGTTTTTGTAATAAGGTTTTTAACCCTTTGAAGCATAACTTCTTTTAAACATTATTTTTTTCCATACTTTCTCATTACTTTGTGTTAATTTGGGTCGAAATCAGTGGAAAGTACTATATTTTGCATTTTAACAATTTATGGCTATGAAATACAGCAAGTGTCTTTTTCGGCGTTAAATGCAAAATTTTCCAAACATTGCTCACGTCCTAATAATATTTTTTCAAATTTGCAGTTATTTAAAACTAAGAGAAACAGTTATTCATCTTTGAAATTACTTAAATTTACAAAATCAATTATTGATAAAATTTTTTGATTATGAATGAAAACAAATATCTTCAAACTATTTTTTTGAATTTTAAATTTTATTACAAATGAAATTCCGATAATCTAACAGATTTTTTGAGAACTATTAGAATCTTTTATGTAATAAAAAAATACCAAAAGATCTTTTTGCTTGTAATTAGAAAATTAGAAAGAAAAAAATTATAAAATAGGCATGGTGTCCCATTTGCACCAAAGGGTTATACAGGTTATTCCATGAAGATGCATGGCAAATATTCCGACATTTCCATTGTAATAACAGTTCCCGCTTTATTTTCATATAAAAAAATTGCTCTTGCATTAGTCTTAACTCGCTTCATCTTATTTTTATTTCTTACCATGGCTGTATGATATCATGCTGTCGATAATTGTGCTATTTCTCTCATAGATACCTTTACTTACTGAGTTATTTGCAAAAAACATGTTTAATTGCATTCAATATCAATGAGAATAAAAACTTTACTTAATGATATATGAGAATGGTTTTTTAATCAGCTTTTTATCTTCTATTAACTAGTTTCTATGTTTCTAAGAGATACTTACAAAAAATTTCAAATAATAAAAAAATATTTAAAACATTCTGTATTTCGAGACAAGATAAGGAATTTTCATTCAAAACTTTTTACTTCATTTTTTTTTTCTTTTTATGAATTTCTTATTGTAAAGTAGATAATTTACAACGAAAGTTTTTCATAAAGATAAAAAAAAAGTTTGGAAATGAATAAAGATTTAAAGAATATTTTTGAGCCAGCTGTGAACAATTTTTTTTTATTGCATTTAATTTATTACATAGCTCTTGACTCAAATTTCTTTTTTTCTTCGTACAAAAATTTGAATTAAATAGTATTTTTTTTTATTTTTCATCAAAGCTCAAACAATTTAGCTTTTGTTTCTTTTATCAGTTTTAGTGTAAAAAGCATTTTCTTATACTTTTGAAACTAACATTTCTATAAATACTTTATTATTTCTATAATACTTTTTATGCTTTATAACTAACGTTTTGTTACGTAGACTTTAGAAACCCAAAGTTCTTACAAAAACATTTGATCCATGTAGATCAATCCTTGTCTTAATTGAAAGATTTAATTCGTAATGTTTAATACCCATAAATTTAACAAATAGTTATATGTAATAATTTTAATATTCGTCTTAAGTAAAGCAGGGAGAAATAATTCTGGTCAAATCACGGGACTGTATGGTAATAACATTTCTGATAAAAATGAACCACAATTCTGAAAGTAAAGTCCAAAATATGAGGTAATTCAACCATTTATTTAGCAGTTTATCCATTCAAATGGTAATGGTTTACCGGAAATTCCAACTCTCGTCATTATAACATCTAATACTTACATTTGGCAGAATAATATAGAATCTAAAACAGCTATGAAAGTCCCATTTCTATGACGACTTAAAAGGAAAAATGATTGTGAAGACATGAGATTGAAGAAGACGACTTTATAAAAAATTGCAATAAAGAACTTCACGCAAAATTGCTGATTACATTGGCAAACAAATATTTGAACACGGATAAAAAGAACAATACAGTCTACAAAAACTAGAAATTGATACATCAAAAAGTACACAGACTGTAAGAATAGGGACTGCAGACAAAGCAAGAACGACACATCTAGATTGCCTAATATCAAGCCTAAGGGGAGATTCTTCTGAAAACTACAACAACTTGAACTATCTGGAGTAATAAAGAGAGGGAGGAGATTTTCGAAGAAGAGGAAGATTCAGACAACATATCAGATGAAATGGAAAAATGAATTGACGCATGCATTAAAATGTGATAAACATTTTAATAATTAAAAACTATGTTTATTAACTTAGACGATAACTCAGTTTCTGTTACAGAACACTCTTCAAAGTTTCAATTTAAATTTATGGTAAAATAACTGGCAGCTGTCTGTCCATTCAATTAACCGTAAACTTTAAGATAAAGAGCATATTTTACCTTTATGGTTTTGTAACCATTTATAAATAGCATGGTTATAAAACCATGAATACAAAACTATAAGGTTTTTTAACCATTTCCAACTATAATTTTTCTACAACGTAAAAAAGTTATTTAACAAGGCATAGGAACTCGGTTTTTCGTAAGGTTATAGGTATTATAGAGTGCTGGACACTAGAAATTCTCCGAGTGTTGAAGGGAATGGAGGAAATATTGTGGTGTCAATACTAGGACTCGAACCCCTGTTCTGCCGGTCATGAGCTTGACAGATTAGCCTGCTCGACTATGATAAGTACGCAGCTGCATAGAACTAAATGGCTTCATTAGGTGGCCCTAGTTGGTGCGATAATACTCTGATTGCTTAACCGTATTAGGTAAAAGCAGTTAATAAACTGTTCATCTCACACTTAACAATTTGATTACTATTTTATTTGCAATTATTTGACTCTTTTGATTGAATATGATAAAATAACCATTAAATAAATTGTTATTTAATACTTTTTTCAGAGAAATTTCCTGGAGTGAAGAACTAAGAGAAAGAGAAGCAATGACCCGGAACAATCACAACAGATGAAAGAAAGAGTTTACCATTTGTCTACAACCCATATGACCCAGTGGCAGACATGGAAGATGAGCAACCAAATTTGACATCAGATATAGAGCAGTTAGAAGAAGAGGATCTAACGCTGTTGAAAGACTGATTATTTGTTGTTAAAGACAACGATGTACTATAACATGATGTTATACAAGAGTACCACTTGTAACATTGGAAATATTTATTGATAATATATATTTATTTGAATTACATTTGAATCTTGTTTATATTCAATAAGAGAAAACACATACCAATAACAAAACAAAAGAAAAAAAATAGTCTAATTAAAGCAAAGCAATAAAACAGTTAACAAATAAGGAAAACCACGAAAACAAATTTAACTAAAAATAATAAGCATAAGTAAAAAATCAAATTAAAATCAGATATTAAATAAGTCAAATGTTAAACTCAGAAACTGAAAAAATGTAAGTCTAAAATTTAAGCAAAGAGTGACGTCATAATGATTAACAGTTGAAGGGTGTATGTGAAATCACATACACCCTTCCTGTATCTTATATTTATTCTGACATTTTTATTCAATTGCAATCAAAGATACCGATTAAAAAAACTTTAAAAATATGAAAATAAACAAAATTTTCCGCACCAAGGAAGTTACATCAGTAATATGGTAGTTTATAACCCTTTGATTCAGAATTTTTACTGAACATATTTTTTATACTTTTTCATTATTTTGAATTAATTTAGATCAAAATTAGTGAAAAATATTATGTTCAGCATTTTAATAATTTATGGATATTAAATACAGCACGAAACACCGGTGACTATTTTTGCTTCAAATGTAAAATCTTCCAAACACGGCTTACTTCAAACAATAATTTTTCAAATTTGTACTTATGTAGATCTAAGAGAAAGAGCTATTCAACTATCAAGTTTCTTTAGTTTACAAAATAAATTGCTGATAAATTTTTAAATATGAATGAAAAAAAATTCAAACTACTTTTTTTTTAATTTTGTATTTCAGTACAAATATAATTCCGATAAACTAACAGATTTTTCTTAGTAACTGATTTTTATAATTGAAAAATACCAAAGTATATTTTTCTTTGCATTTAGAGCGTTGTATTTTTCTAAATATCAATTCAATCATCAGTACTTATTTTGTTATCACATATGATCGTTAATTCCTCGAATAACAAACTTCATTCGATAGTGAAAACATTATACATTAACCTTGAATTAAAATTTTCTGCAACAAAAGACCCCCGGGCAATTCCGAACGACATAAGTTAAAAACGTAATCATTTACTAATCATGCATAGCATTTTACTCTAAATAGTTCCAATACATTCCATGCCTTTATAACGTATAAAAAGAAAGGTTTACTCCTTTAGTATAGCACAACCGTCAACAAAATAACTTAGCTATGATCTCACAGGTAAGCTTTGAGTAAAAACTATCTTTATGCATCTAAATAAATTTGTTGTTAAAATTAGGTCGCAAAAATGCTTTAAGAATTGAATTTTGCAAAACCAACTATTTTAACTTTTTGAATGAATTTTGACAAATATTATTTATTAAAACTATTCAAATAATTATGTTACAATTTCAATGTTAATGCAAATACCGTGTGCAACACCTTAACCCTTTCTGAATTATCGTTTTTTTTTAAAAGCCATATACTTTAAAATACTTAGCGGTTTAGCGAATGAGCAAAATTTGGAGAATGTTTCTTCTCTATACACTATTTCTTTATCGAAGTATATGGACAAATGATGTACATAATTGCTATGAGGAGAAGAACTGAGGGTCAAAATGTGACTTTTTACTTACTGAACCATGAATGGGTTAAATTTTATTTCACTTCAACTACTTGATTCATTTCATTATTGTTATTTAGTTTATTTCATATTAATTAGTTTATTTTAGACAATTTATTTTAGTAAAAATTTATAACGACAAACATTTTGCTTTATTCCTTATCACGCAATTTTATCAAGCATAAAACTGTGTGTGTTGAAGATGTATAAATATTTTTTTATGCAGAAATTGAAGACTAATATTTCATGTTGCGGTTAAAAAACACGCGTGTACTGAGAAACACAAGGAAAAGAAGTTAATATTGCAATAGTTTTTCTTACAGTTACTTTATTTCAAAAGAGCTGTAATAAATAACAGACATAACTAATAATAAAATAATCATTGTAATAATTAGGTTTAATCAAATGAAGTATTTTTAAGTACGAATAAACCCTTACAAAAATTAAGGTGTTTTTGAGATTTATTTGAGATTGTTTTGAGGTTTATATGAGGTTTATTTGAAGTTGACACAACCATTTATGTTTCCAAATTTATTGTTCTAAAATTTTGCATCCTTTGTTTACGAATGAACTCAAATCCAAGTATCCAAATAAAATGTATTGCCTTTTTTTTAGTGTGTTCTTCTCTTTGCATTCTGTGGCTTGTCTTTAGCCCATTTGGGTTACGTAAGTAATTTTTTTTTATCTCATTTAAAGGTTGATTTTAGTTTACTGTTATCAAGTTTAATATATATTTTAGGATCTAAGATTTCAGAGTAAAACAATTATAAGCAATTTATTTCTTATAATAGATTCAAACATACAAGTATATTGAAAATTTCAGATGATTTCAAAACATCAGCATTGTAACCAAAAGAAATAAAACGCAGTTTCTTAAAAAATAATAGTATTTAATTATAAATCATATATTTTCCATCGCATTCTGCTTGAGCCTCTGAACGCTTAGTAATTTGCACACAATTTTAAAATGTTTTCGTGTTATGAGATTTCTGTATAAAAGCAGTATTCATTTTTGTACAACATTTTTTATTTTACCTTTATGTACGGTAATGACATTTCTGGAAAGAAATACCCATTATTCTGGTTAATAAAATAAAAATATAAAGTATTTAAACCATTCATTCGGCAATATTTCCATTTATATAGTAACGAAAATAATGCTTTTTTAAAATTATAGCTCTTATTACCACACGTTTAGTGAGAAATGCAAAACTTAAAAGTAAATCTAACCGAATGAATGGTTTTCATACCATGCTCTAAGGTATCATTATAAAATAATCGAATTTTGCTAAATTTACCAAATTTTATCGCATATTATATAACCCTATTTTATTGTAAAATTTATCAAAAGCGCTTCGGTGAAAGTTACCGAGCTTTTAGGTGTTTCCATTGACCAAATATACGGTAAATTTTACCATATTATTGTAATTTTGACCATATTTTTTTCCTTATTGTTATCAACTTCTTAATATTAGGCTAAAACTAACAACAAAATCACCAGATTATTGCAAAGTTTGTCTTCAATTCCATACCAATAGAAACGCCGAGCATTTTCGTAATAAATTATAAATAATCTCTAATAATATATATCAGTCATTTTCCAATACTATCTTCCAATTTTCTGCACATTTTTGAAATCAACTTGTTTTTAAATATTTCATGAGCTTTCTTCAAGGGAACAACGTACTAAGAAATTAAAATTTTATAACAAAAACATCTTTCTTCAAGAATTAAAAATTCTTATGCAAAAATATAAAATTGTTCCGTTTTAAAATTTAGCAAATTTCGTACCTTGTATTGATGCAAAAAAATTTTTCCAGATGGGTGAAGGCCACTACCCTGTTTATGAGCACCATGCACCCAAACCCTACAAATTCGGATACAGCATCAAAGACAAACACGGAGAACAACACAGAGAAGAATCTGGAACCGGTGGACAGCACGTTGTCGGAAGCTACGGGTTCACTGATGCCCGAGGAATCAAAAGACAAGTGAACTACGTTGCTGACAAAGCTGGATTCAGAGCCAAGGTCCATACCAATGAGCCAGGCACCGCCAACCAGAACCCAGCCGCAGTACTCATCGCCTCCGATGCTCCATACGTTGGTGGTGAAGGATACTTGGGTGTACCTGCCGCAACTGCAGGATACGGTCTTGGATACGGATATGGTGGTGTTGGAGCTGGGTATGGAGGTCGTCGATATGGCGGAGCATATGGTGGATATGGAGGAGCTTATGGTGGATATGGAGGAGCTTATGGTGGATATGGAATCTTAGGTGGCCTGGGATATGCAAGATATGGATACTAGTCGAAACTAAAAAGAAAAGTCTAATTGTTAGTTTTTAGAGCGGAACCTTTCGAAAAACTTTTTAATTTTTGTAAATATTTCAATCATTATTTAATGTTTTTTTCAGTAAATTAATGTAAAATATTATGTTTAACAAAGCTTTATAACGCGTCTATCTATTCCATCTGTATCTGTTAAAAATTAATACTGTGTGATTTCATAAATTTTTAAATATCATGTTAATAAAACCCTTGATTCGGTGCACATACGTTGAAATTATTTTGTTAAGCACTTAAATTAAACTAAAAAGTATCTGTTTTATTCAGAAATACATTTTTTAAATAATTTAATAAGGATTTTATTGTTATAATAGCTCGAACTTAGACAGAATGTAAATTTGAAAACTTTGGTTTATTAAACTGGAGGAATGAGCAAAATGCGTATCTTCTGACTTCAAAGTTTACTTCAAGCAGGCTGTCTGATATTCGCCAGTGACATTTATACCAATAACAACAATATATTCTTATTCTTCAGATTTGAACAATTTTTTTACATATTTTAACATTTCTCTGAAGTTAGCAAATTTAATATATCCTCAAGATTCAGTAAAAACAACGGAAATGTATAAAACTGAGTCTTACAATCTCAATAACTTCTTTTAATCTCAATAATCCTTTTTTTTCACATTTCCATGAGCATAAGGACATATTATACATAAGATTTTTATTTTCAAATTAAATTTTTCAAGAACTTATTTTGCATTTTGCCACATAACTTTCTTGTTCGACGATTTTTAAATAAAATAATACAAAATAATAGATACTAAAAGTTGTTTTTTTTGTTTCAATTTTTTTGGTAAACAAATTTTATAATTGTGTACAAAATTTTTTTAATTCTGTTAAAAGCTCTCGAGATATGGCAAAAAATGCAAAAATTAAAATTAATATAAAGGAAATCAAACTTTTTTTTGGGACACTTTACAGTGCGAAAAAAAAAGAAAAAAAACGGATCACACTGAATAATTTTTGATCTAATGCTCGGATTTTCACTTACTGGAAATCAGACTTTATGATTTGAAAGGGTGACCTCAAATATGCTAGTTAGTTTGAGCAGATAATATTTGAAATTACAAAATTAAAGATAAAAATGTATTTTCTCTGAATAAGCATACATTTTTTAAAAACCGATTTGTCTTCAAAATAGGGGAGGGGTTAGTCGCAATATGGAAACAAATGTTCAGCAATTCGGACAGGAAAACGATCGAAACATTGGACCCCTTAATGTTAATTATAATTTTTGCGTATTTCTCCATATCTCTAGAATCTCTTAAGCAATTTTACATATAATTATGAAATTCATTAATCGTACGATCCGACAATAAAACAATTTAGGGTGGTCCGCATTTTATTTTGCATACTCTACAATGGTAACACTTGAATTTTAATAAACTATTTCTTATTTATTTTATACAGAAAATATGATTCTTATCGTCACGTAAATCACAATTAGACTTCCAATAAAGTTTTCAAGCAACCGTTCTAGAACACATCAAAAACCCAAGCACGGCACGAATTCGAAAACTACAATAAATTATGAGTAGATATATTTCCTACACCTTGACCTCTAGGCTGGACCTACGCTTGAACTTAAGCTCTACACCTTGATCTAATATATATGTTAGATGGGAAGATTTTTAGAATAAAACAGTTTAGTGTTTTGATACAACTCCATTAAAGCAGCGAAAGAAATCTGACTATTTTATTACAAAAACTATTAATAACATAAAACGAAATCAAAGTAAGTAGTTTATATTTACTTATCCGTTCTTAAAACAAATTATGGATTATTTAAGTATTCTTTTATGTTTTTATGAAATATTTATTTAATAAAATTTTATTTTCCTTTCGCATTAATTACCCAAAAACATTGCCCAAATTATGGTCATATTTCCTTCTCATAAATTTATTGTTTGAGATAATCTGACATTTCATAAGATTCGATGAGAAATATGGTGTTAATTCCTATTAAATAGAAAAAGTATACTGCATAAGTAGAGAATATTCAATGTATGTAATATAAATATTGATAAAATTTAGTAGCAGGTGTTAACATTTTTTCCCACCTTCTGAGTGGCGTGCTTTTAACTATATTATTAGATAAAATTTACTTTATATATATATATATATATATATATGATTAATATGTTATACACGTTTACTAGTTTAATTTCGAATAAAATGGCACATTCCTTTTTTCTGGAATGCAGCATGATTTTTCAGCTTTGCAGCAACAGTTACCGGGTCTGTGCTACACAAAATACGCCATCTATCTCTCAATATATGAACTATTCTTCATTTAGTGGATTCCCTTGGTCCGTATAACGTCATTATGACGTACATACATAGTTCTATCGACATTTGCTCTCCAGACCGNTTTGCAGCCTATTGACGGTATGATGCGTTCTGAGCAGTACATTACTATTCTGGGTAAAAAAGTTGTTCCAGAGTTGAAGAAACGATACCCTGATGGAACAGGGATTTTTCAACAGGATTTAGCTCCATGCCATGCGTCCAAAATTGTCAAGAAATTCATGTCTGATAATTAAATTGAGACATTGGAATGGCCAGGGAAATCTCCGGATATCAACCCAATTGAGAATCTCTGGGCCATATGCAAGAAGCGCCTATTAAATATGGACTGTACAACTATGGAGAAGCTAATCACGGTGTTAATTCATGTGTGGTACAAGGACACAAATATTATAAATGACTATAAAAAATTAGTGGAATCCATGCCGAATCGTGTCCAAATGTTAATAAAGTGTCGTGGAGATTATATTATGTACTAAAAATTTTTGAGTTTGCATAAATTTAAATGAAATAGCATTTTCTCTTAGTTTTCTGAATTTATTGAGTTTGTTTCAATTAATTTGCACAAGGGTGTATATATATATATTATTGCTGCAAATACCCACACTTTTGTAGGCTAATTCGAAAATTCGGAAAGTTTTTTAATAAGCATGATAAGCTAAAAAATGTTGACGACATATGCAAAAAACCGAATTTCTCAATTTCATTCCATAAAAATAATAATGAATAAAAAAAAATAATGAAACTAATAATAAAAAAATAATAAAAAAATAATAAAATAAAATAATTATTTTTTTAAAAAAAACTATGAAATGAATTCGTAAATTTAACAAAGCTAAAAATAATAATGCGAGGAACTTTCAAAAATGAAAAGGTAATTTTTAACCAAATGCTTAAGTAGACAAGCTTAAAATCAATTTTATATTTTATTTTATGACCGGCGTTGAACAGCCTATCCAATACTATTTAAGTCTATCAATGTTCAACTCCGCAGCCTTGCAATTTTAAGCTCAAACCAGAAGACAAGGGAACTCCTGGATCAATCACTGAAACAAACTAGCCTTCGGGGACGACTTTTCGATGACTTTACGATCGACGATTTTTCGACTTTTTCGTTACCGGGAAAGGTAAGCCTCAAAAACTCCCACAAACAATCCGATGGAGAGTGGATTCAAGCCCATGATCCGTTTGTCATTGAGGATATTTTATGTCAGCATTGTGGTCCATGTGAACCAGGAGAAGAACTTCCATCAGTCAATTATAGCTGTGATTTGATCCTAGATCAAATAATTTCAAGCTTGCGCTCTATTCCCTGAGCCGACGCCAATCTACTTAAAATGAATTTTATTTTATTTTATAATCGTCCTTGAACAGTCTTAAAATAAATTTAAAAATGTTAGTATTGTTTTTTGATAGGTTCGGTCACGTTTTTATTTCTAATAGAAGACAATTTTCTAAGAATTCGTTTTTGCTCTTCTCTAATAATCATCCTAAACATTTTAGAGGAATAATAAAATTAAAAAATATTACAAACATAAATAATGAAGAAAATTCAATTTCCGATTCAAAATTTGTTTTCATTTTATATTTAATTTAATTTTCAAAAGAAAATATTGCAACACATTCTTGCAGAAAATGATTCGAAATTACCCTATTCATAGTCATGACGTTGATTAATTACATTTGAAACTTTTTTTTTAATTTATTTTCATTTCTTTCTCTCTCTTAGCTTTTTTAGATAGTAAAATCTTTTTTTTATTCGACGTTAGTTACATCAATTATAAATCAATATAATGTTAATTTTTTCCTTATTCTTTTTTTTTTTACCCATTATATAAAATCATCTTTTCTGTTCCCCTTGGGATTTAATCATTTTGTATTATCTCTAATGTTAACTAAAGCTGAATATTTCTAAAGAAAACTTCAGACCTTTACCAGGTATGTGATGTTATGATTACACTTTAACATCTCTCAATATTTCAAATTTTAAACTTTATTACTTTTCTATAGATTTTAATAAAAATGTTGGATTTTAAAATGAAACTACATAAAGTTTTAAATTATGCTTTTAAAATTTTAATTTTATTTTGCTATTTTCCTCTTTTTTGATTTAGTGGCACCTTGTGGTCAAAATTGTGATTGACGATAAACTTTAATTTCAGAAACTTGACAGCAAATTCTTTTTCCAGCTTTACGGAAAGCAGTCTGAAATTTCATTGACAATTAATTCCCTTCTACAATTACATGACGATATCTTCTGCTTGTAGCGAAATGGGAACGCTGTCATCAAGTACTAAGTTCCTATTCATATTTAAGTGCTTCAGCTAGTCAGAAAGTGTGACCGATATCTTTATTATAAAATACTATCGTTACAAACCCCAAAAACAAGCTAATAAAAATACAATATAATATCAATTAAAAAGAGAGCACTTTCATTTGTTATGTGTTATTTAAATGATTCGCTATTAATTATTAATTGGTTATTAAATTAATTTAGTTTTATCTTGAGCACCGGTCACCAATCTTTAGACCATCGGGGAATATCAAGTATTAGAACCGTTATTTTGAAAGTGGAATAAGTCTATTTTTTCTATAAATCGGCAAACTAAAAAATAACCATTGTTATTTTTTTTGGAAATTTTTTCGTATATTTAACGGTTTAAAGCCGTTTTGTTGATAAAAGGGGTTTTCATCTTAATCATTAAAGGATTAAAACCATCAAATGAAATTCTAGTTTTTGCCCTGCAGTTTTGCGTTTCGTAGTATAACTTTTTTTCCCAATCATTTTACGATTGTTTTGTATACTGGCTCTTACCTTTTAGCAACTATTTCAAGGTTTTGCAAATCGTATAAATACAACTGAAGTTCTACTTTATTGTCAAATTGATAAAATGTTGGACCAATCAATAAACAATGAAGCTACAGCGGCTCAAGAGGCATAGCGTGTGCGTCCAGATGAAATGATCCAGGTCTGATTCCATTTGGGTTAAAATCGGTTAAGAAAACAGATTTATTTTTGTTGTAAAAAACTGGTTTTGTTTCCTTAAAAAACCAGTCCAGACATAGATTTTCATCATAATTTTTACGAGAAATAATTATTTAAGTATGTTAAAAAACCGTTGATGTTATGTATTTACTTCGCAAATTTTACTATTTTGCACAACCCAGTTGTCGGTTTAAAACTGTAAATTTTACGAGAATTTTTTACAGTTTAATCAATTAGAGTGGTGTTTACAGCTCTTTACTATTAAAGTTTAAAATGCAATATTGATTATTAAAACTGCAATAAGTAAAAGCTCCAAATAGATTTACCTCACTTTCAATCTCTTCCTTTTTTCTTTCACAACAAGAGGAAAGTTAGGTATATTTTTTTATACACACTGACTGTACTTAAATGGATATTATATTACGAAAAATTATAATTAAATGCAAACATGTAAATACACGAATAATTATTTTAATTTTTATTGACAATTCGTGACATTCAAGGTAACTTTGGGGCACGTATGTCAGTCATACTGCTGTACCTCCCTCTTGCCGAAATGTGCATACACTATCTATGCTTACGTAGCTGATTATTCTCAGACTGTGTTGACTAAAAATTATTATTTTCAAGACACAATTTAAGAAAACTGATTTAAAGTTGCTTTAATTTTGGTTTTCGCAAATGGACATTAAAAAGAATGCTTCTGCGATAATATTTTTAGCTAAAATTCATTTGATTATTTTATTCATAAATCGTTCTCAACTGATTATAAATATTAAAAGAGCATGTTTACTCCTTTAGCCACGGTGGTTCAGGAGATAGAGCGTTTGCCTCGCAATGAGTTGACCCAGATTCGAATCCAGGCGGTGAATGGTTGCTGTGAATTTTGTTCCCGGCTAGGACTGACCACAGTGCTGAGGGAAAATATCCTAAACGCTAGACAGATTACTGGTTAGAATCTCTTTTTAGTCGAAATAACCCAAGAGGTTTTCGTGGTTTTCCTCGGCATGTAACGCCAATGCGGATAAGCTCCTTAAAAACTTCTCCACGAAAGATAGTTCACCCTAATGCTTGATTCAGGAGTTCCCTTGTAATTTAAAATGAGTTCCCTTGTATTTTAAGTTAGGTTCAAAAAAATCATAGCTCATTTAATCTCTCGGGAATACTTAATCAAATTACGCGTCGAAGAAAGGGTACAACAATGATGAAAACACGTTGTAATTTTGTGTAGCTCTTTTTAGTAACATTTAAACTATTAGCTGTCATTCTGTCTTTTATTTTATTTGCAACACATTGGAGCACAAAGTTCAAAAATTCAAATCTTGCGTGAATTTTAATTTTAGTGAAAAATTTGTTTTTTTCTAATTGCTGTAACCATTATGAATTACAGAAGAGCTACACAGGAATTCATAAGAACTGGAAAGAGGATTGGAGCATTTCAGTCTTATTGGAGCATTAGGAATACAGAGGGTCGTAGGAAGATAAATAAAAGAATGGTCTGGAATTTGTTGATTTTGTTTATATTAAAGGTATGGAACAATATAACTATATTTCATTTTGAAATCAAAACATATCGATTAAATTAATTTTTTTTAATTTTCAAAAGCAATCAAAGTACTTTTTTACTTTAAAATCAAATTAATTTTTTTAATTTCGAAATAGTTTTAATATAATAAACTAATTGGCTATAATGATACAATATGCGCAAAATTCTGTTTTAATAAGTAAAAAAAAGCGATACTGAGTAGAGTTTTTTAAAAGAGATACTTCAATATATTTATAACAAACTTGTAGTTTTTAATTACATTATTCAATTATATTATAATGACAATTTTTTTTATAACCGTCTTTGAACAGCCGAGACAAATTTGAAATTACAATTACCGATGTTGAAGTCCATAGTCTTGTAATTTTAGTCTCAATTTAGAAGACAAAGGAACTCTTGGATCAAGTATTGGTAAAATTTTGCGTTTGTGGAGGATTTTTAATGGGACCAATCCTCATTTGCATTGCATAGAAAGGAAAACTAGGAAAACTTTTCACGGTGAGCTTGACTGCAAAGGGATATTAATTATTATAAATAACCCATAATTCGTCTACCACTTGGGATATTTTACATCAGCACTGTTTTACATCAGTTACATATATTTTACATCAGTACATTTTACCTCAGCAATTTTTTAAGCATAGACGCATTATAAATAGTGATTTTTATCTTAGGACAATTATTCTTTATTTTGAAACCTTTCTTTCTTTGTCGTAAGGGAATGCGTCCTGGTAAGAGCCTTTATGTTTTGCTATCATGCCTTATATATATATANTATATATATATATATATGAATTTTTTAAAAATCTTCTCAAAACGGACAAATTGGAATTTTTAAACGATTTTTCGTATGATAGTGTTCTCTGTATACTCTGTCAATTTTCAGAAATTTAGCACAAATGATTTTAGGGAGACATAAAATATTGATGATATAGTTGTTACTGATTATGCCGACATTGTGGATAGACTGACATAACGAGTAACCGTAAAAGAAAAAAAAATGAAACAAAATAAGATATTCCAGGTTTAATATCGGCATGATTCCAGTGATAACAGTCGACGGTTATTGAGTAATCTTGATCGCATGCAATTCTAGGATAATAATATAAGACATTATCAATATTTTAATTGAGAACGTTATACTCGACAGGTAGTCACAAGTGCTGAAGATAATAGAAGGCCCATTTGGAATATTGCTCATATGGTAAATACATTGGGAGAAGTAGATAGTTACTTAGACCAAGGAGCAAATGGTTTGGAATTCGACGTGTACTTTGATGGGGAAAATCCAGTTATTACCTACCATCCTGTTCCATGCGATTGCTTTAGAACTTGCATGCTGCGGGAGAAGCTAGACACCTATTTAGAATACATGCGGGATATTACAACGCCCGGTAAGAATAACACTGGGGAACAAGTATATATATTTTTATAGTTTTCTGTTGCATGAGATTTTTTAACAGATTAACTGAGCTTTTGTATACTTTTGTATTGCTAATTTTTAATATGCAATCTGCTTCTCTCTCCAAGTTATAGTTGACTTTTTTAGTCTATTTTTATTGAAAAATACAAGTTTAAAAGCGTTAAACGTAAGAAACTCGTCAGCACTGTGGTCGGTGCTAGCCAGGTGTAGATTTCGTATCGACCAAACACCGCTTGGATTCGAACCCGAGTCTCCTTATAGGAAGGTGGTCACCCTATCTCCTGAGCCATCATAGTACTCTCGTAAGCTTATTCAGAACTCTATGTCTTAGATATCACCGATCTTTTTCAATAATTATTTTACAGGCTGATTGAAAAAATCTCTAATATTTTATATTCAGTCTGATATTTTTCAGGCTTATTACAGCCTGTTTATGAATGTGTAGACCAAAGTTAGAAGCATGCGAATAATTTAATTTGAACAAATTTAGTGAAGCCTATTCCATTGAGGGTATTTACAGGAAACATTCTCCATTTAATACTTATCGCAAACTGTCTGAAATGAATTAGGCTTTCTGGGTAATGAATGATATATTTTTAAATTAGTCTAACGTATTTTTAAGATCACAGCAATAAATGTTGATTAGGAAGTACAGGAGAATTTTCCAATTAATATTGCGTATTGCAAAATGATGACAGTTGTTAACAAAACGCCGGATTATTAAAGTAGCTTTTGACCATAAATTAGATTCATTATAATCAAACCATTAAGAGTTCACAAGTAGCATTAAAGGGATTTGCAAGAATATTATTTTAGTGACGAATGTTTAGATGTCGAGCATGAAAAAATAACAAATTTAAATACATATGTTTATTTTATTATTAATAATTCGAAAATTTAAAACGTGGAGTTTCTTTTCTGTATCATGTCTTTCATTTATTCTTTTGTGTATATCTATAGTCTTTTGCAGTAAAGCCTGTATTATTACTAGAATATTTCCGAACAAATCTTTACCAGCATGTTTATCGAAATTGTTTTCTTTCCAACTAAACTTTCTTAATACAAGGCGCAGTTGTGCATAAGTTTTGCTTTCAGTTAACTTGCTTAAGCTCAACAGTTACTTAATACTAGGTTTACGGGGCACGTCATTTTGACGTATTTCGACTTTTGTAAGGAAAATTATAAAACCCGTTTGAATTTTTATTTTATCTCTTGTAATGACTTTTAACCATTGATCGAAGTAAATATATATTAAATGCTCTTTACCTCAAAAGCGTTGAAATATTGAAATTCTCTATGTGGTATACCAATTTCTACGGATATGCGTCAATTTGACGCGATCATAATTTAGACAAAAGTTTAAGTAAACAAGAAATTATCACATCAATAATAAATAGGAATGTACCGACAATACTTCGATTCGTTATCTCAAATAAAACAAGCGATAAACAACTGTTGCCGATAAGCAATAATAGAAAGAACAAACGCAGAATGTCAATTGATGTCAGAGTGTCAGATTTTGAAGGTTTCAGTTGCTTAGTTCGAGTATTGAAACATAAAATACTAGAATATTTTATAAATATATATCTCATATCTTCATTTTTTTCTTATAGTATACATATACATTGGTTTCTAAGTGCAGAGATGCCAACTGCTCCGGACACGCGAAAATAATTTAAAAAATGGTAAATATCAACAAAGTAAATTTTGAAATATGAAGTGGTGAATTATTTAAGCAAACGAATTATTTAGAAATAGTGGTGGATAAAAATCTACTAAATTGAATTTATTAAATTAAGAATCACAATTCTTTCATACGTCAAATTGACGTGTGTCCGTAGAGATAGGTATATAAGAAACGTCCGTAAACCTAGTGTTAAGGAACTGGCTACCTCAGAGTATTGATTACAACATTTTTCGATAGGAAAATTTTAAAATTTCTTTACCTAAACGCAGGAAACTTAAATAGGAAATAATATTTCTTTGCAAATTTTTTCCAGGTAGTCCAAAATATCGAAAGGAATTGGTTTTCCTCTTTATGGATCTAAAAGTAAGTTCTATAGGTGCAGGAAGTTTGAAGCATGCTGGAGAAAATATTGCTAAAAAATTGTTAGATATTTATTGGCAAAATGGTAAGTAATAATCTCTTTCTAATTCTTAAACTTTTTTTTTACTTTCTTACTATGCGTATAGTTAAATAACTGCTTTGAAGCATTTTTTTAAAAGAAAGACCTAGAACTTGAGGTAGTAATAGTAAACATTTTTAATTTCCTAATAAATCGAAATGGTTATCAAACTAAACTTTTCACATAATATTTATCATACGTTCATTACAAAGTACCAGATATCTGCAGCGGCTGGTAGATCCATCCTCGTTAACTCACCGCTTTGTAGTTAGACATTGATCTTGACAGAAATTGCTCTAAATATTTAAACACTCATCCTGTGATTTAATCTTATACAGTGCATTAAGGTATTATATATTTATAAGTGCAAATCTGGACTCACGTCTTCCCGTTGTCAGTCACCACTGTGCGCTTTCGACTCAACTTCCTTCAAAAGCATTGCTTATAATCAAGAGTGATGCATTAAAGTATTAATGTTTTGTTTTCCCTCACGGTATCGTTGCTTTGTAATTCTTGATTAAAACAGTCTTTTGAAAGCTTTAATCAAGAACTATTCGATATAGCCTGGTTGGTTGGGCATTGGACTCGTGTTCGTGAGAACGGGAGTTCGAATCCAGCCAGCCAGAGAATCCCCGTGTATTAAATAGTGCACGTTAAATCTGTTGGGTTGACTGAGGTCGTTAAACCTGCCACAAAGTCCTCCCAGTTCACACAACAAATCCCTATCTCTGGAGGTACTGATCAAGGAGTTCTCTTGTCTTCTGCATTGGGTTCAAAATTATAAGGCTACGGAATTGGACACTGGCAGTCGTAAACCCAGAGTTGGGTCGGCTGTTCAACTACGGTTACAAAGTAAAATCAAGAGTTCGTAACTGCTGTTCATTATTAATGACTGTTAGGTTAAGTCAAGGCTGAACTAGATCGAGAGCTTAACTTTTACGTCTCAGAATGTCTCATTACACCAAAATGGACAGTCACTAAAACAATGCTGATTCTGTAAAGTCGAAAATACCCTTTAAACATTGTTCTTGGTAGCATTGTGCTAAATTTCTAAATAATTTTTTCCTCGTGGACACTCTTTTTAGCTGCACCTTTAAGGCGGACGATACCCTCTTTGTATAAAATGGAAGTTATCTGCTACACTTAATTAATATTTCTGGTGGTATCTTTACAAAGTAAATTCATAAAATGAGATATTTGCTTCCTAAAATATAAACTATGATTTATCATGTTTAGTCATGTTTAATTTAGCTTCAAAAATTCCACGAGAATTTAAATATTGAAGTTGAAAATGTTCCTAACAATCACTTTTGCATATTTTTTTCCTATTATATTAATGAAATTAATGCAAACATTTAAATGAAGAGAGTTTGAAACAATTCGTGATTACATTAAGTAATTTTAACGACTCAATATCTTCCCTTACAATATCAAAATCTAATTTATAATTTCAAGATCACTTATGAGATTCAGTATATAATCTTAGTGTGGTCTAACAAGTCATGCTACAAAACAAATGACGGAATTTTTTTGTCCACAAAAAGCATGCCAAACATACAGAAAAAACAAGGCTCTTCACAACATTAAAATATCAATTAAGTTAATTTCCTAACTATAAATTCTTTTATTTATTGCCTTGCTTATAGTTTCTGCGAATAACACAAACCATTATGATTACGTTAAAACATGATTTTAATCGCGACGCAAAGAGTTACACTCTTAAGCAAAGAGAACTATGAAACATGGAGAATTCAGATGAAAGCTTTCCTCACAGCGTTATTATAGGTTGGAGAAGATATCGCAGATTTAGTTTCATCTCCGTCCCTGCTTTCACTGGACGATTCTATAATATCCACAATTGAAATGGCCTGTGTCTCACAAATTAAAACATCACGAATATTCTAATCACTTTTCATCATAGAGCTCTACCTCGTTCTCCATAATAACATGAGCAGTAGAGTCAAGCCATAATCATCTAGCCATCCAGCCATAACCTCCCTTCTTGATGGTTATGGTCAAGCGGCGTTTCAAGGGGTTGCACCATCGAAGGAGTCGATAAACCACCTTTTCTAAAACTATTTACTAATGACATTTTTTCAGACTACCTGGATCAATTTGAGTGTTTCTAAAGCGTTTATTTTCTTCTTTTGTTCAGCATTAGATTGGGGCAATAATAGATTCAGCTGATATTTGTAATTTCTACGTAACTTAACATATTCTGTTCCATATTTGGTAACATTTCTGATGCTTCAAAACTATCTGAAAATCCTTTAAACCGTCATTGAACAAAACATATAGATGTTAAATACCATTCATTAGAGAATCTACCGAAAATCACTTTATCATTCTTAAACATGTATCTATAAATGATTTGGGGGTAGTTGTATTGACCTAAGGTCAGCCGAATTCAAAAACTTATGGATTGTGTTGAAATTATTGGTGCATATGGGTTATTATTACAAAAAAAACAATGTCCACATAGAGGAGAAGAGTTGGAAACGTAAAACGAAAGCCTACATTGAACATTTAGAGCGCTCGGGGATAACCCGAATATTAAATCTGCACTGATGGTGTCGCCACTTGGACAATGAATCTGGAATGAGACACATGTAATGTAATCAATCCTTTTGTTTAATTTCGTTTTCTTATTTTGAGCCGTTATTATGTACATATTTAATTAATGGTAATCTTTGTTGCTTTTTACCATTTAAACACCTTCTACTGCGATGCACTCTGCCGCAAACAACAACTAGATCATGTTTTTCAATGTCGAAATTTAATATGTTATGCTACGTAAACGATTAACTTCGTACCTTATATTAGAGTACCTCCTGGATGTTATAACAGATTAAATCTAGGTGATAAGAACAAGTTCGTATACAGGTGGTTACAATTATATTAAAGAGGGAATAAACTTGACAAAGTTTGTCCTATCTTTATTCAGCATCCTCTATGTTGTAAAAAACGCTTATATGAAAAAAAGCAGCGGTTTTGTAATAATAAAAAGCGTTAAAGATCTATTTTTTTGATATTTAAAAAGTTGCTTCAACATTTTATCATCTGGACTCATAAAAATGTGTAAACATTTGGAATTGATAATTTTTTATCTAGGTTGTGAAATAGCGCCTAATTGACTGGGTTTTTTTTAAAATTTTCATAACTTAAAAAACACTTAAGTTATTTGTCAGTTCGAAAGTTCATATAATTCTTCACTGAATGATAATATATATATATATATTTTAAAATCATAGTTTGGCGAAAGAGCTTCAGAAAGCACTGATAATTAATCTCGTAGAAGGACTTAATGCAGCAGTATATTTTTAAAGCGTACATACATCGTAAACTAATCGTAAACTAATCATGCATCACTAATCGTAAACGAAATCACAGCTGAATACTTTTACTTTCGACGCATTATAGCTATACATTGCTTAGGTTCATACAATGAATAAACGATACAGTGCATTTAAAGTGCAAATCGATGGTGTATAAAATCTGTGAATAAAAAATTCACTAGTCCAAGAAAATTAAAATTAATTCATAGTTAAATAAAAGCATCCGCATAATTAATACGCTAAATAAAAAATTACCGATTTTTAAATGTTTGCAAATTATTACTGATATGTTAATGATGTCGATAAAATTTATTATACGCTTCATGAACCGGGAGGAAATGAAATCTGAAAAAAATCAAATCATTAATTTCAATCATTGACACTTTTCATGTACGAAACAAGATCTAAGCGATTAGGGGCAGTTTTTTTGAAATCTAAAATCACTATTTTAGCAATCAATCTCCCCTGCTCAGGGGATAGAGAGTTCACCTCCCAATGAGGTTACCCTGATTCAAACTGCAGAGGTGGTTGGTCGATATGAATTCTGCTCCCGGCTGGCGCCTACCACAGTACTGACGTAAAATATCCTCAGTGATGGCAGGTTATGAGATAAAATCCGATCTCTATGAGCAAGGGAGGTTTTCGTTGTTTTCCACTAAACGCAATACATATGCTCGTAAGATCAATCACAACTTCCACTTCGAAGTCTAGTTTGTACCAACACTTGATCCAGGTGTTCGCTTGTCTTCTGGGTAGGAATCAATTTACAAGGCTGCAGAGTTGAACATTGATAGTCGTAAACTCAACATTGGGTCTGCTGTTCGACACTAGTTATCATTATAATTTTAATATTATAATATGCCATTGCATACGAAAAAAACGAGGGCTTCTA
Organism: Parasteatoda tepidariorum; assembly: GCF_043381705.1. NCBI lineage: Eukaryota > Metazoa > Arthropoda > Arachnida > Araneae > Theridiidae > Parasteatoda > Parasteatoda tepidariorum. The sequence goes on along the minus strand of NC_092205.1, from coordinate 25,455,062 downwards.
GCAAAATATTTTTCTTTCAGAACAACTTTCTGCAGATTACACGGGTTTGAGAAACTCTACACGCTATACCTAAAAACGATATTACGCGTTTTAAACATGAGTTTTACTAAAATAGAATGCACCTGGTGGTCGAAATTTGAACTAATATTTTATTGCAGATTTCATTTCCGTATACAGTGCATATCGAAGTTTCAGTGGCATTTGTAAATTAAAACAGACTATGTGTCGATCTTAATATATGGAGTATTACCTGCTATAGATAATATCAATTAATTAAAGAAAGAAATAATTCCACGTTTTTATATTTTAGGAGAAGCAGGAGGGCAAGCATTTATTTTAGTGTCGTTGCCCTATGTAAGTCACATTGAGTTATTTCATGGTTTTCTCGGAACGCTGGAAGAAAGGAATGCCACATTTAGAAAAGATAAAATAGGTAAAGTTTTTAAATTACAGTATGCACAAACCACAGAAAACAATTAAATACTCTTAGTAAATTTAGGTCTAGTCTTAGATCGAATCTTCACATACTAAGACTGAATCTTAGTGATTTACAAAGGTGATTTCAAATATGCCAATTAATTATAGCATGGTGGCTCAGGGGATAGAGAGCTCGCTACCCAATAAGGCTCAGTTTCGAATGCCAGCGATGACTGGTCGATATTAATTCCGGACTCGGCTCACGACTACCAAGGTGCTGACGTAAAACATTCTCATTGGTAAACGGATCAGAGGTTAGAGTCCCCTAACAGTCCAGCTTCCCGTGAGAGGTTTTCGTGGTTTTAATCTTCATAGAACGCAAATGCGGGCATATTTCATTAAAGAGTCCTCCGCAAATAAAATTTCTCCAAATACTTAGTAATCTCATCCCTTGTCCTCAGGATTAGGTTCAAAATTATGAAGTTGAACATTGATAATCGCAAACTCAAAATTGGGTCGACTGTTCAACTCCGCTTATAAAATAAAATAAAATTAATTAGAGCAGCGATATTTTAAATTACGAAATAAGGCACAAAAACGTTCTTTCTTTAAATAAGTATACTTTTTTTCGACTGAGTTGGATTTTTAAACCTAAAAGAATATGAGGAATAGCGGTAACCACAATCTGGTAAATATGTTTTCAGTTGTTTGATCAGGAAAGTGGTAAAAAACTTAGACACCCTTATGCAAATTTTATTCTTTGCGCTTCTCGCACTCTCTCGAGAACTTTTTAAGTGAATATAAAATTGTTGAATGGAATTATAAAAGTTAGTTCTTGCAAAATCAAATTTCAACACAGAAACTAATCATGAATTGCTCTTAAATTTTTTTTTATTGTTCCATATAAAGTTGCATTTTTTAAAATGATATATAAAAATCTATATACTTTACAATTCAAAACTATTTTAACTTTTGTTAAATAAAATATGTAAAATAATTAATTTTCAAAAATTATATCATTACTTGAAATTATCTTTGGGTGAATAATTTATATAATTGTGTGTAAAAAGTTTTCTAGTCGCTTAAAAAGTTTTCGAAGCATGGCGAACTAAGCAAAAAGTAAAAAAAATTAGGAAGGGTTAAAATTTTCCATCGCTTTCCTGACTTAACTATTGGGAATCTATTTTTCAGATTGCGCCCCCCATCCCCCATTTTTTAAGGGTCAGAAATCTGAATCCGTCAAAAAATGCATGTTTATTCAGAGAAAGTATAATTTTGTGTCTGATTTGCTGACAAAAAAAGTCTGTTCTGAGTAATAAGCATATTTAAGTTTTAAGCCCTCAAACCATTAAGATTGAGTCTGTGATAATCCGATCATTAGGGAACAAGGGCTATTCTGGGTATTCTGTTTTTCATTATTTTTTAATTATTATTTTTATCTTATAATTTAATTTCTTTTTTCAATTTTCATTTTATTTTATTTTTATTTTTTTTAATTTTTATTTTATTATTTTAATTTTATTTTATTTTTATTTATTTTATTTTTTTTATTTTATTTTTTTATTTTATTTTTATTTATTTTTTATTTTATTTTTATTTTATTTTTATTTTTATTTTTTTTTTTATTTTTATTTTTTTTTTTATTTTATTTTTTTTTTATTTTATTTTTTAATTATTTATTTATTTATTTTTTTATTAATTTATTTTCATTCGGCTCTACGTCTTATAAAAAAATCGTAGGGTATATAGTAAATAAGAGTATGTTAAAAAAGTATCAAAGAGGTGCAGGAGAAGTAGGGTTTAAATCCTAATGCCACAAACTAGTCCATCGATTTTCCATGAGCTACATGTTTTGCACGCTTTCCAAATAACCTGCAAAAAAATTGCAACAATATATTCAGGAAATGTGCGTTCATAAAAAAAATTTCCTTCGGTGCGAATCAAGGTTAAACTGTAATGTCGAGAAAATGTTATAAAGCAAAATTTACTTTATTATTTACTCGACATTACCATTTAATAAAATACGGGTTTTCTTGTCATTACAGTTAAAATTTTATAAAATTTTACTGTGTTTCTATTCATATGGAACCATATAATGGTCTATAGAAATACATTAACGTTCGAAATTCGAACTTAAAATTAATATTTTTAAGGACAATTATTAAATAAAAATTTCTTTTTCTTATAGATATTTTCATTATCAAAAGCTCTAATTATGTTCTTCTTCAACCGTTAAAAACATTTTCCGAACTTATCAGTTTAAATTTTTCTTTGATTTGCTAGCTTTCCGACTGACTTCAAAATCATAAAACTTTACACGCGTATTTTTTTTAAAAATTATTATTAGTATTTCATTTTGAGTGAATATTTCAAACATGCTAAACAGCTTCACCAATCTAGTTAGGCTATACCTCATTAAGATATCACGCTTCCATAGAAAGTAATTAAAAAATGTATCTAACATTATTAAGTCGTTAAATAAGGGGCAACAGATGGCGCTGTTATCGATAAGTATATGAGAAGTTTCATTCATTACAATTGGTAGTATGTTAAATCTTAACGTATTTTCTTTTAAAATTTATTTATTAAACTATTCATTTAACGCTAAAAAAAGATCCCTTGCTATTTCATCAAGGTTAGTTTCTAGCGAATGATTCCAGATTATCAAGAATAATATTGTAAGTTAAATTACGGGAAAAAATGGATTTTGAAGTGGTTTTATAGTTTCAGTTTCATCTTCTTTAAACTTTAAATCTTTGTTCAAATTATTTTTTTTTCCTATGACTGTCACATCATATCTATAATAGTCGGAATAAAAGCGTCTCAAAATGACTGTCATTTTAAAATACAGATGGTTCTGGGATTATCCCTCTTAACCTATGTTTTAAGATCCTTACACAAAATAAAGTCAATAAAATATTATACCCATTAAGGGTTCCAAAGTGAAATTAAGTTGATATCTAGGGAATATTTAAAAATTTATCAAAATCTGGAGAATCAGTACTGAAATAGGTTGAATTAATAAGATCAACATTAAATTGATAGCCAAGTAAACTTAGAGTAGTAACACACTCCTTCAAGTACGACTATTAAATAAAGAGAACACTTTTAAGTTTGTTCATTTTGATGTTTTTAACACCACATTCCCCAAAACTGATTCATCTGATTTTATTAATACTTTTATTTCTTCTGCTTTTATATATATTTAGTAATTTTGATAAGTTTAGTTTTATTAAATTTTTTGCCTTGACCGTTTTAGAAAATATACAGGTATAGGACAAAATAATAGGAACACCTGTGAAAAAAAGAAAATATTTTATTAATAAGGAGTTGGGCAACCTTTGGCCTGAATGACAGCTTGCATTCGACGTGGGATTGACAAATAAAGGTCTTGAACAAAGTTCATTGGAATTTGCAGCCATTCCTCTTGCAGAGCTGTCTCGAGTTCAGAGAGTGTGCGTGGAAGAGGAAACCGAGCACGGACTTTTTTCTCCAAAAAACCCCACAAAGGCTCAATGATATTGAGATCAGGGGACTGAGGACACCACGTTAGATGGTCCACTTCATCATTATGCTCATTTAACCATGTTTGAACACAGTGAGACGTGTGAACAGGGGCGTTGTCATCTTGGAACACAAGACGTTCTCCCGGAAAGAGAATATGAAGCATAGGGTGAAGATGATCTGCAAGAATGCTTCGGTAATGGTCCCCTTTGACCACCCCTCTCAAGACAACGAGAGGCATCAATCCACGGGCAGATATAGCGCCCCACACCAGCACAGAACCACCTCTATGTTTCACGGTTGGAACCAGGCAGTCAACATGAAATGCTTCTGCCGGCGTTCGCCACACGAACACACGTCCGGTGGCTGGAATAGTGTAAAAGAGGATTCATCAGACCGGATGACTTGTTCCCATTGCTGTTGTGTCCATTTTAGGTGGTCTTGGCACCACTGTAGTCTCTTCAAAGCATTCCGCGCTGAAACTAACGGTTTTGGAATAGCTACTCTGCCATGAATGTTAGCAGCATGCAACTCCCGTTGAAAAGTTTTCATGGATACAGGGTTCAGGAGGTGGGTATTCATCTCAAATGTTATCACCGGCAGTGTAGTCTTGCGTTTTCGAGCGACTATCCTCTTCAACACCCGTCTATCACGGTCTGACAACTTCGACTTCCTGCTGCTGTTGTGCCTCGCCGAAGTCACCTTACCCAACTTTGTGTATGCCAACAGAGTCCTTGATACAGTGGTCCTTGAAACACCTACAAGGTTCGCTGTTCTGGACACGGACGCTCCAGCCAGGCGAGCTCCGATTATCATGCCTCTTTTAAGGTCATAGAGGTCGGACATAATCTCGTTTTGCTAGAAACAGATTTTTCTCATGCAAATCTCACACTGCCAAATGCTAGACAGATACCTTGCCTTTCATCACCAGTAGGTGGCACATTCTTACGACACGTGCCCGCCGCTTATTGGACTGTCGAGAACGACTCCATTCTTTCACAGGTGTTCCTATTATTTTGTCCTATACCTGTATTTGTTTTTGTATAGTTTCTGTTAAAAATTAGAATCAATTACCAACTTAAACATAATAATGTTAAACAATATAAAAACCTAACAAAGGTATATTACTTGATTAAAAAGCTTTATTGGCTTCTAAAATAAGTGGAATGAAATAAAAGTCGATATGATTTAAGCACTTAAAAGTAGGCGCCTGTTCTCAAGACTAGCCAGACATTTCTTATTTTTAAGTCTCTGCTACTGCAGTTTTTCAAGTTTCGTTTTTCACACTTATTTTTCATATTTGCTTGGAAATTTTTCTTTCAATATTTCAATTTAATTTTGCTTCTTTTCTTTTACGTCGAGCAAGTTTTGAGAATGGGTGTCTATTTTGAGAGCTTAAAACATGTCTGCATATTTCTAATCCCCCCCTTACTGCTTCAGTTTCTTATTTACATTTATTATTTATTTAATACTAGCCGCCTAAGACAGCTAGCTGTCCGCCCCGCTATGTTTCTTGGGCTCTAGCACTGGTAGTAGAGACACGATCCTCTTCCAATCTTCTTTGACGTTTCGCGGGTGTCTCGGACCCTAACACTGCTAGTTGAGACACGATCCTCTTCTTATCTTCCTTGACGTTCCACAGGTGTTTTTCGGGCCCTAACACTGCTAGTTGAGACACGATCCTCTTCTAATCTTTGACGTTTCTCTGATACTTCTTGGGCTCTAGAATTGCTTGTCGAAATTCGGTCATGTTCCATCCTTCTTTGATGTTCCACAGACGTTTCTTGGGCCCTTCTTCTCCTTTGAGAATCTCTTAATGTCTTTTTCTTTGACAAAATACAAAGTTTTTTGGAAAGCGGTTCTGCCATGTCAGTAATCGGGTTTTTTAAGAAGTCAACGAATAATTTAGAACAACAATTGCTATGAAAGCAAATCATGAAACTTCAATATTAAAATCTAAGTGCTTACCTGCAAACTGAAACTTTCTGAAAATAACTAATTACATTTAATAAAAACTGTTAAAATAAAGAATAGAAAAACCAAAAAGATCCAAGGTAAGTTTGATCGTTCCTTCAAAAACAATTAAATTCCTATTTTATATATTATATAGCTACAACGCTTAAGAAAAAAAAACTAAAATGCTAAATACATGAAAAGAACACGAAAACGAATTAATTTTTTATGGTATCAATTTCTATTTCTATATAATTTTTTATGGTATCAATTTCTATTTCTATATCGCTACAAAAATTATCGTCTTCGCTTAAGAAAAAAAAATAGAGCGTGGAAAGAAGAAGAAAAACTTATTATAACAATTATGAACAGCTACAAATATATCAAAGCGAAGCGTTCTATTTACGTATCGAATATGTTGCTACATTTTTAATACAAAAGTTAAACTTTTCTCCACTTTGATAAATGTAAACTAATGCGAACCTTAGAATTAAATTATTAATTCCTTCATATATTATTGGTTTAAGTTGTCGAAAATTAGTATTTCAATTGTAAGGTTCATACATTTATAAGAGTGGAGAAAAGTATATGTATTTTTTAATAGTTTTTTGAATATAGCTCTTTGAAGACGAAAAAGTATAGATTTCCTTACAAAATGACTGATAACTAAAAAACTAATCCAAATTTTTGAAAAAGAAAAAAAATACTTCTTCATTATGTCAAAACACAATTATGTATTGTATAGATACAATAGGTTCAGTTTTAAATTGCCTATCGAAAATATTATATTGATTTACAGCTCTCAGATAATTACAATAAGCTCTAAAAGCTATCGAGTGCTATCTAATAAAGTAAAGCTCTTGTTGTACGCAGGTTTTGAATTTTCTGGCAACGAAGATTTAAAAACAATCGAATACGTCCTACAGACTAACAATGTAAGTAGCAATAACTTCTGGCAAGGAGACGGTATTACCAATTGCCTCCCACGTGGCACATACAGACTCATAGATGCCATCAACTCACGGGATTACAAGGAAAAAAGTTACATGTCAAAAGTATACTGGTGGACAGTCGATAAAAGTAGCACAATGCAGAGAATTTTAAGGTATAAAAAAAGTTTTCTTTTAGATTTGTACAAAAAAATAAAATAAACAATTGGTCATATTACCTGACTAAAGAGGGCCGGGATAGTCTGGTTGGCAGGGCGCTGGGCCCATGTCAGAGAGTTCGTGGGTTCGAACCCCGCCGGCAGAAGAAGAAGTGTAGTAAAGTGACTGATGCACGTTAAATCTGTCGAGTCACAAAAGTCCTCATAACAAATCAATACCTCTGGGGGTACTGGATTGGAGATCGATCGTTCTCTGATTCAGGTCAAAATTACAATCTGCGGATGAATGAATGGATGTATGAATGGGTCCGTCCTATAAACGAGTGTGACGAATGGTGTGGCAGAAGTCGAATTCTTGGCCATAGATGGCGCCACTGAAAAACAAGAACAATCGCACCCCCTCTGCCTAAGCAGGCATACGTCAACAAACAACAACCTGACTAAAGATTTCGCTTGCTTCAAAAATTTACAAATCAGAAATAACAGTCGACATGCTTCAAGCGCTTAAAAAATAAGCTCCCATTTTCAAGATCTGCCATACGTGACTGGGAACAAACAAAAATGAGTTGAAATAAATAAAAAAAGTAAAGTTGCCAAAAAAGGGAAAAAATAAAAGTAAGATGACAAATCTAGAGAAATCACTAGCCGGGAGAGAAAAAAAACGAAAACAGAGCTCGACAGACCACAATGGTTAAAAGGGTAAAATGCATTTCCAAGCGCTATGGAGATGTCGTGAGGAATTAATGACGTTAACAAGGAAATCAACATTCAAATTGATAAAGCAAGATTCCTGAGCTTTAAGATGAGCTGATGCAATTGGCATGGAAATAATTTTGCCCTTGTCAAAATTGAATTTATGCCTAAGATTCCAATAATGTGCAGCAACTGATGATTTTTCGCATTCTTGATAACGGACATATTTATAGTGTTCCTTAATTCTAAATTTTAAGTCTACATTTTTGAAGCGCTTGAAACATTTCGACTGTTATTTCCTATTTGTATATTTTTTCAGAGAATAAATTTGAATGCGAGAAGTTTTTAATTAGGTAGTATCTTACTGCTTCAGCTTCTTAAGTTTATCGAAGGTTGATTTTCGAAGGCTTCGTCGACATATGAAATGATGCTTTCTTGTGCATAATGCGCCATTTTCATAACTGCTATGAGATTTCAACAATTACTCATGACTGTTAGGATATAAAGTTTAGCCTATTTAAAGCTAGCGCTATTTATACTTATTCTGAAAATGAAACATAACGCAAATATGGAGAAAAGACATAGTTTTGAGGAAATTAAAAGCGTTTGTGCCCTAGACTCTCAATATTTTAAAAATTACTACAATGCACAGTGTGTCAACAGCCAAGGTTTCGTGGCCAAAATTAGTATTTCGATAAAACTTGTTTCAAATTCTGGGGGTTTTTATTTACGGGTTTTTATGTGCAGGTAAATTGAATTCATAGTTAAAATTTTGAGATACACTAAAAATACCCAAAAAAAAACTGGCGGCTGAAATATGGCGAGCAAAATTTAAAAAAATAATATAGTAGATACGTTTAAATAATTAAATGTAGCAATGAAAATATAATAGTTTTCGCAATTTTATATTAAAAATGAAAGGCAAATTATATTTCCGAAGTAATATTACAAAATTACACGAAAACATGAAAAAAAACATAATTTTTGTTTTTTTGGTATATTTAGTCCCCCTTTGCAATACGGGCAAAATGGGGCAGGTTTTTTCGAAAGAAGAAACATCAAAGAAGAGAACAAAAAACAATTTAGCTAATTATCTCTTGGAACTGTTGGGAACTAAGTTTCGAAAGTCATTCAAACATTGTAAAATGTCAAATGATAAGATATAAATCATAAGTTTGTCAAGAGTATTAACTAATCCAACAAATTAAAAAATTGTACTATAATTTCAGACTAATTACTCTGATAAAAATGTAACAGTAAGGTGAAATTCCTATATATATTTCGGAAATAAAAATTGAAAAGTTACATTTAAAAAAAAAATTTAACGAATTTTTCATTACATTGTACTCTTGTCAGTCCAGAAAGTAAATTATAATGTTTGGAATGATTATGAATACTTAATTTGGGCTGTATTAAAACTGACTACACATATTTTAGTTGAAAATTTAACTTTCGACATTTGACCAAAGATCATGGTCTTCTGGCCCACAGTGCAATTCTGCATCATCTGGGCTCCTAAAAATTTGAAAAAACTGACAATGAGGCAATGATTTTGATAATTTTTTTTCTGGGAAAATGTCACCAGATTTAGTTATTCTAAGACCCAAATAATTCTTCACAACTTGACGGTATATGTAGTTTAAACTCATCGTTTTACTTCAAGTGTAAAGAACTGAAACTGTGTTTTTTTTATTTTCCTTGGCGACAGAGCTTCGAAAATCAATGTTAATCCCTCAAACATCCAACAAAATGCGGCTTATGAAAAATATACAGAATGGGGGATTCAGGTGGGTTTTTTTATCTTCTAGATTAAATTAACTTGTCGAAAGGGTGTCATTTTAAAATAATATTTTCATGATTTCTCTGAGTGAAAAATTTGAGATCGCTTTGTGCAAAAATTGAAAAAAAACACCTTAAATTACTTTTGATTTAATAATCGGGTTTTCACATACTGAGACTCAATCTTAACAGTTAGCCGCTACGTAATCAATTTATGACCATTTCACTATTTTCCGTATAACAGCAAGGGGCTCTTGTCTACTAGAGTAATTTTTTGAAGTTCAACGGTCTTTGGCGAGTAGCAATGGAAATTGTATTCTATCCCCGACTTCTATAAACAGAGTTTTTATGGATGTTGAAATCCTGACAACATTCAATTGCCATTTTTATGACTGTTGAAATCCTGACTATTTTCCGTATAGTAGCACAAAGCGCTCTTCACCACTACCGGTCTAGTTCAACAGTCTCTGACTTTTCAGTGAGTAGTTATAGAAATTGTAATCTATTCCCGGTATCTAAGAGTAGAGCTTTTGACCCTTTTATTGCATGTTGAAATTTTAACTGCTATGGCTGCAAGGAGCTAACTAGCAAAGAGTTTAACTGGTGCTCTTTGGCAGGTAACAATACTAAACAAGACCATTTCATTAATTCTAGAACATTACGAAGTAGCAAAAAAAAGTTATCCATCAAAATTTCAGCAACCCCCCCCCCCAAAATCAACAGATATAAAACTAAAATGAAAAAACTTTATACACGAACAGCTTTAAAAACTACATTTTTCAAAGGGACTCAAAAAAAGAAAACAAATAAATTTTTTGGCACATTACTTTCCCAATTATCTTCTATCACTGTTATATAATCTATTGTGATACGTGTTTAATAGTGCTTTGATTATAAAAGTTGTGATTAAGCTATAATCTCTAAAAAAAATATGATAAGTGAAGTTATTAAATAAAATGTAAAAACAGTTAAACAATTAAGTATAAAAAATAAAGCTAACACGTCATTAAATTAATAAAACTTAAGAAGTAGAATGGCTTCCAGTAATATTGGAACTGAGAGAAGAGCCACTTGTAACCACATTATTGAAGGGTACAATCACATTTTGAGTTATGATATGATACAGTTCCACTACTTTCTAAACTCCTTTCCATAAAGCTGTTGGATTTCGAAAACACAACTATGATTATTTTCGTAAACATCAGCACGAAAGATATATTGCTTGATTCAGTTCGATTTTGTAAATGTGTATAGTTTTTGCTAAGAATATTTTCCTTCCAACATTTTTTTATTCATTTATTTCAGATTAGGCGTGGATGGTATGATTACAAACCATCCTGACAGACTGGTAGAGGTGTTAAAAGATAGTGAATTTGCAAGCACCTTTCGGCTAGCAAGCATAGAAGACAGCCCTTGGACAAAACATCCAGCAGAAAAGACTTATTATCGGCATAATTGCACATCCCTGCCTACCGAAGAGGAAGTTCTGTACAATATTTAATGCTTTTAAGCGTATATTGATGGCAATGTATAAAATGCCGGTATTTGTTACAATTCTGGAACTGCTTTTGCAGTTTTGGGGACCATATAATAATTTATCATTTAATTATGGTAAAAATGTTATACGCATTAAATAATTTAATACTTAAATTATGTCTGCCTGTAGTGATGCTTCTACTGGGTTCATTTTTCTAAAATAATATTGAAATGCTACACGAAACATTCAATAATTACTAGGTACACATGCTTGCTGTGTTTGCCAACTACAGAAACTGCTTTCGCAGTTCATTTTGTGTTGCTACCCAATTTGAACTTGGTCTCAACGTGACCTGAATTGTACACTTAGGAAGAACAGCTCACAAACATTGCCTATAAACCTAACTATAAATTTCAGTGATTAGGGATGCAATAGATTTAAGTCCTTCTAACGTAAACTTATAAAATGTCTAAAAACCAAAATAAAGGGTGTCGTAATTAAGGGGTATGAAATGGGAAAAAGAGTAAAAACAAAAGTTGAGTGATAGGTAAAACAGTAGTATACTGTCTGAGTAAAAAAAAAAGGTTTGTGAAAAATGAGTAAAAATGAGCAACGTATTTCTGATCATTCTAAGCGCATCTCTCTGTGTTAAGTATTATGCACCATTAAAGCTAAAATAATGTTGAACGTCTAAATAAAACAAATTTAAAAGAAACATAGGGAACAGTTTGTTTATTTATATGAATGATTCACATTTAGCTTTTGATTTCAGCTTAGTTAGTTTCTGCAGTTTTCATTGTCGACGCGAGAAACGAAATTTCATCGGTTTTGTGACAAAATACGCATCAGTCTTTCATATAATAAAAATTCTACTCAAATTTATACAACAGTCTTATGATATATTTGACTACCAAATTAGCGAAGAAGTAGTTTCTTAGTAATATCTTACAACTTTTCGGAATTTTTTTCCCGAATGTATTCTTTAAATTTTCTGAAAAAATCTTAAAAGGAAACTGCCATGGTGAGAGATGAGAAATACGAGATTTCTTTTTGTGCTAAGTCACGTATAGATGGTGCTGCCATCTATACGTGAATGAGAGATTCGTGTTTTAATAAACCATAATTACGCCGATCGGCCTGTGTAGGGGGCAGGGAACTGCCCTTGCATTAGAAAGGTTCTGGGTTCGAATACCGGTCAAGGCATGGATGTTTCTTTCTCTCTATCTGTGTTCTAGGTCTTTTCTCCTTTGTGTGTGAATGTGACCCGCCCTATAAATGGGTTGTGGTAGTGTGACGTGGGCGACGCTGCAACCGCGGTGGCTTAGCCACAGGTGCCCATTGGGTAACGAAAAGAGAGTTAGCAGTTCTGGCACTTTCTGTGGTCAAAGGACAATAGTTACAAGTGCCCGCCATTAAAGAAGAAAAAAAAGACCAGAATTACCAATTGAAGAGTGCAACATATTGGAATCTATTCATGAGTTGAAGGAATAACGGAAATATTATGGTGCCAACGTTGGGCTTTGAACCAAGGTCAGCTAGTAATGAGGTTTACAGGTTATTCATCTCGGCTAAATTATGTACCCAGATGCGAAGAAATAAGTGGCTTCATAAAGTATTCACTGCACATTATCAAGAATATTTTTTTTTCTTAATTTGATCTGATGACTTTTGATAATGCAATAAAATAAGAAGCGATCTTCAGATTTAAAATTAAGAAAGCTAATCAGAAATAAATTAAGATTTAAAATCTTCACAATAACTTTTCTAATATTCTGCAAAATCAGTCTTAAAAAGAGGGTCATTCCTCTGATTTTCCTTAGATTTTGTATTCTGCCAAAAATCTTCAGATATTTTAGTTGTGATTAAGTTGATCTTGAAAAAAATAATTATTATATTACGTTCACAGGAGAAAATATCTATTCATTGCACCGTTTTGTTTAGTGTCGCTTAGTACAATTTCCCGACTCTGTTGTATTAAGTAATGTATGATTGGAAAGAAGTTGATGAAGACGAAACAAGTTCATAAAGACCGATATGATTATAATAATTATTTATTTTTCAATAACTATTTGCACGCCACTGTTATAAAATGGCCGTGATAAGACAAAAATAATCCAGGCTCCATGATTTAGACGTTTAAGTCATTTTATACTGATTTTATAATTGAGACTATATTCTTTTCGGTCTATATTCGGTTTCTAAGTAGAATTTACCACGATCTCTTTTTTCTGCATTGTATTTGTTTTTAAAACTGCTCTCTTAAAAAATCTAGCTTTACTAAAGCTTCAATAAAGATGTCTAAGTAGACGTCACATCACTAACCTGCCTACTGAAAACTCATCAATGATCAACCAGTTATAAATGCAGTCAATAAGAATATGTTTCTATTGGTATAGAAATATGAATCAGCCAAAATGATAAGTGCAATCGGAAATTGATTGAATGGTTATGGAGCACTAATCTAGTTAAGCCTTTTATCTGGGCATCTCTATATCCGCTCATTAGAACGTAATGTCTTCCAAATCCTCTGCTTCAACTCATTTGTGCCTATGTTTTTTTTTTTTTGTTTCAAAAAATTATTTTTCTAATAAATAAATAAATAAATAAAATGAATAAATAAATAAAAATGAATAAATAAATATAAATAAATAAATAAAAATAAATAAATAAATAACTAATAATAAAGAAATTAAAAAGAAAATGCTGGAACAAGCACTTCAATCTCAGAATTTATTTTTCAGAGCTCCCTTTTGGTCTCCTATTAAATTCTGAAATTTTAAATATTAATGTTTGGCTCTGAAGTCAATGCACAGCAGTTTTTTAAAGCTAAACAACTAGGTAACAAGCGAGAAGATCTTGGTATAATCAAAAATGTAATACCACTAATTCCAAATAGATATTTATCATATAAAGACCATTTAAGCATATAAAAACTGGGCATTATATGCTTAATATAAGTAAAGGATATGTATTTCCATCCCCCTTTAAATTAGTGTATTAGTACTGTTGCTGCGACTGACGACCTGAGGAAAGGAGATTTAGGTTCACACCGGCATTGTCCAGCAAGAGGACTGGGCGAAGTCCCTTTTTGGCATTTATTAAAACCAAATCAAATTTATAAAAATATCAGAGGAGTATGTCAACAGTCTTGACTCTCACATTATCTACTCATGGAATTTACAATAGAATTCTTGTTTATACAATATAAGCTTTTGTGCATGATTAGGCAATATATTACATATGTTTTTTTTAAAAGTGAGAAGTCCATTATAATGACAGCAAATCATTGTATATTTATACAACTGTTTATAATTTAAGTGTTAATCAATGGACCTTATGAAATAAAACAGTTTGACGAAAATCTGAAAAAAAAATTTTTACTACGAAATAAAGATAGAATATAAAATTAAAATTAAATCAATAAATAGTTAAAAAAGGAAGTAAGATAATACAGTGCACTAAAAACTAAACTGACCATCTTAAATAACTTTCGGTCTAATGATTGGATTTTCACGTTCTAGGACTCCATGGCTCGAAAGGGCGACTTCAAATATACTAATTATTTAGTGCCGACGATATTTTACGTTACGTATCGAAAAAAAGTCGTATATTTAAAACTCAATTTCTCAGGAACTATTCAGTCAATTTTTGCTTAAATTCTGTATTTTGCCATTAAAATTAGATACCTTAAAATTACGTAAAAAATTTGATACCTGACAATTTAATATTTTTTCTACTATTATCACATAAAATAATAAATATTTTTTAAAAAAAATTCTTGCATGGAATTATCTTTGGATAAATAAATTTTATAATTGCATGCAAATATTTTTCAGTTTGCTTGTAAAGTTCTCGAAATATGGCGAAATACGCAAAAAAATAATGTTAATAATTAGGGGATTCAAACTTTTCGTCGCTCTCCTTACTAAACTACAGGGATCATGTTTTCCAGATCGCGACTACCTAATACTTTTTGAGGATCAGAAATCCAAATCCGTTGAAGATAAGGTATGTATATTTAGAGAGATGTCGTTTAGAGGTCTGATTTCGTAATTTAAAAAATTGTTTGCAGTAATTAATTAGCATATTTGAGGTCACCCCCTTGAGTAATTAAGATTGAGACCTAGAACGTTAAGATCCGATCATTATATCAAAAGTTATTCAGGTTGTTCCTTTTTTTCTTGGTGCACTGTACATTAAAGGATCGAGGGTAAATGGTTTAAAGGAAAATATATAATATATAATTCATTAATGTAAAACTGTGCTTTATTTTTGTTCAAGTTGATCGAACCAAAGAATCACTTAATTAAATTCACGATACCCGATAATATGGTTCAATTTCATACCGCATTACAGGATGCGATAATTTTTAGCAGAAGTTACTCTAAATTTTTAAACACTGAAATTGAATATTTTTTAAATTGACTATTATCAGCTTTTAATTTGTTATCAAATAAGAACGCTAATCCTTCTGTTTGGTAATGAAATTGTTTCCCACTAACCTTGAGTTAAATTCTTTTGTTTCAAAATAAGAAGAGCCGGGGGCGTTTAAGAACTGTGAAAGTTAAAAACTGAATCAATAACTGATGACGCGTGACACTTAAAGCTAAATACTTCCTATATTTTCTTCGTTGTTATTCACGTATAAAAAGATCGGTTTATTCCAGTAGCAGCACAATAGTCAACAAAACAACTTAGTCATGATCTCCCAGGTAAGCTTTGTTTGTACTCCACGTTTATATTCTAAAAGGGCATATTTGATAATAAAGCATATTTCAAAGCATTTGCACATATTTTCAGTTTTTTCATCAGGCTTTCTATTTAGTTAAATTAATTTATTAGACAATTTAAGTTAAATTTAATTTATTTCATTTATAACACGACATAAAAACTTACAAATAAGTTCACTTTGTTTTGATGTAAAGGTTGACAAAGTCAATCTAAATTTAATTTATCTGTAATATACTATATAAATCTGTCTATAAGTATACGAAGTACGAAATCTGTCAAAGCACTAGTGAGGAAAGTGAAATGAAAAAAATATATAAAAGCCTATTTAGTCAGGTGCTTCTGATTCTCTCAATTTCATTTTTTCCTACAAGAATGAAATAGGTTTTATTTCTTTCGGTAGTTATTTAATATAAATTTTGCCAGTGTTTTGCCAGCCTGTACCAAAGGTCACTTTAAGACGCCTTAGAGTGATACATTTTAGACAAAAATTCTAACACTGTGCATTAAGAGTAGACCTTGCGCAATATCCTGTATTGACACAAATCGAACCATTTTTGATACTTTTCCTCCAGATTTTACAGAAATATGTTTTTATAAGTAAACTTTATTATGACCACAGTTGATTTTTCTCCAGAAAAATCAACTGTGCAATTAGTGCAGATGGTAATCAATTATCAATTAGATAATCAATTAGTGCAGATGATTTCTCCAGAAAAATCAACTAAGGAGAGGTAATCAAAACTTAAGTTATGACTACCCATCTAGATATTGAATATTAAGCATTAAATATATTTAAAACTGTATTTCACCAGCTACACTGGAGGTTCTTTCAACTGTTAAAAAAACGATTGTAATTGCTTGCACCATAATTGTACGACTAATATAAATGTATAGAAACTGTAGACTTTTAAAACTTTTTTGTTAAAAAAAACAACTAATTTTAAAATATGTATCAAATGATTTAGACAAATGGACGATATCACGTGATAAATTTATCTAGAACCATTAGTTTGTTCTTTTAATAAGATGAATGCTAAATAAATGGTTATGCTAATTAAAAGCTATATTTCTTTTCTTAAATAAATAAATAGAACAAGAAGAATAAAAATAAAACATAATGAATAACTTTTGATCTAATGATCGAATTTTCTCGAACCAGGACCGATTCTTAATGGTTCAAGGGGTAACCTCAAATAGACTACTTAATTAGAGCAGATGATATTTTAAAATACGAAATAAGACACAAAAACATACTTGTTTTGAATAAAAAAAATTTACTTTTCGTCAGTTTATGATATCTGACCCTCAAAATATAAGGGGTAGTCACAATCTGGGAAATATGTCCTGCTAGTTTGTTCAGGAGTGTAGTGCTAATTTTACTATTTGCGTATTTCGCCGCATCCCGAAAATTTTTTTAACGAACAAGAACACTTTTGCACACAGTTATGACATTTGTTTATGTAAAGATAATTCCACACAAAAAATAATTTCGATTAATTATTCATTATTTTTATCAAAAATAGTCGAAACATTTTGGATTGTAAGGCATATAAATTCTTGCAGCATTTGAAATAATGTAATTTTATATGCAATTTTGAACGAAAATACAAAATATATACAAAATTTGAACGAAATTGGTCACATTGTCTCTGAGTAATAGAATTTTAAATATCTATCTGACTTTTGAAAATTTGATTTTTTAGGAACTGTTTAACTAATTTCGTCCTAATTTTATGTTTCGCCACATAAAATTACATTCTTTAAAATGATGTAAAAATTCGTATAACCTACAGAATTACTGAAGTTTTTTTTTCAATTAATTAAATAAAGCAATAGAAATTATAAATAATTATTAAAAATTAGTTTTTGTACCGAATTATTTTTGGATATTTGAATACCTATTTTGAGGATCAGGAATCCAAATCCTTGCTTATTCTGAGAAAGTACATTTTCATGTCTGATTTCGCAATTTAAAATACTGTCTGCCTCAACTAATTTGCATATTTGAGTTCAAACTCTCGAATCATGAAGTCTGAGTCCTAGTGCGAGGAAATCCAATCATTAGATCAAAAGTTATTCAGGGTGTTTCGTTTTCTTTTTTTTTTCTCTTTTGTGCAATGTACATTTTCTTAAACACGCATTTCGAGCTGAGTCCAGAAAGCAAAGCTCTCTGACAGTATTTTTTGTGTCATTAATTTGACAAATTTTATTCTCATTCGACAAATTTGAAAATTCGATTCAAATTTGATTCGACAAATTTCGAAATTAAGAGATTAATTTACAAATTTGATAAATTGATTGTCATTATTTTAAACTTAATTTATTTCCTACTTTACAGTGTGTTCTTTTTCTTGCTTTCTGTGGCATGTCCTTAGCCCACTTGGGTTACGTAAGTATTTTATCTCCTTCCAATTAAAAATAATGCTCCTTTTTTTATTTTTTTATTAAAATGTTAGTACTTATTATGCGCACTTAGTTATATAGCAGCCTTACAACATAATACTTATTAATAGTAAAGTCTTAATATGATTTATACTAATACCTAAACAATTGATATTTTAAATGAAATGATTGTTTCACATTTTTAATCAAAATTTCTGTTGAGAAAAAAAATTCACTGTTATAAAATTTAAGCCTCACTGCTAATGGTGAACAAGAATTCGATATACTTAAAGATTTTTTCTAAATGAAAGTTAATAATACATTTATATAAAACATTTCAAATACATAGCAACAAATTAAATAAGTATCATAAATATATCACATAATATTCAAGAACAAATAAAAATATCTTTCAATCTTCAAAATCTTAGTAATG
Source organism: Parasteatoda tepidariorum (assembly GCF_043381705.1). NCBI lineage: Eukaryota > Metazoa > Arthropoda > Arachnida > Araneae > Theridiidae > Parasteatoda > Parasteatoda tepidariorum. Next base: position 25,436,582 of record NC_092205.1, on the reverse strand, counting down.
GAATTTTTTTTGTGATTTCTAGATTTTTTTTCTTAGCATTGCGTAACTATTAATGATGTACATATGAGGGTAAATATTCTAAAATGATAACAAATGTAAAAAAATTAAAAACTGAAAGAAAATGACAGAAAAAAAGGAAAATTTTTTTAAGCATGCAATTTTATTTTGATTTCTGATGATTATTAAGACTACATAGACTATACGAATACGTTCATTTATACGAATATTAGTGTTCATACGAAAATAATTTTCAACCTTGTTCTTGAATATTTATAAACATTTCGTAAGACGGTCTAACGAATTCAAAAAAATAAATAAAAAATAATTTTCAACTTTTAAGCAAATCTAAGAGGAGAAAAAAAGAACAATAAAAAAATTATGACATTTATTCCCAATTTTTTAAGCCAAGATTTCACAGATCAATTACGACAAGATGGGAAATAAATTGAATGTTCTTTTTCTGCATTTAATATGTTCAATTTCCCCCATTTTTAAAAATTTCATAGTACAGTTTCGTAAAACTAGGTTAAGGCATTAAAGTAAGGAGAAACGCCATTAAAAATTTTCATTGGATTTGAAATTACGGTTTGAATTAACGCACGCAGATTTTAACAAATAACTAATGAAAAATCAGAGTCACTTTGTGTGTAATTTGCACAATCCTTCTTACTCTGGGTACAGGATAACAGTAGTGAACATCATAATTAGAAGATGATCAACTCTCGCTAAAACAGTTAAAATTATAATTATTGGAATTTATGAATAACTCGTTAATTTTATAGTGTAATTAAATTAGGTATTCGATAATCATTTCCATTCCTGAAAATTCTATTTTTATTATTTCCATTTTGGCGATATTAAGCATCCAGTTAAAACAACAGTCTATGACAATAACCCTTTAACATTCATCATATCTTTACACTATTCTATTTAAACAAATGTATACCACTTACTTAGTTAATCCATAAAAAATTAACCTTTAAATTTTTATTTCTTATTTATTGATGATTAATATACAATTTACGAGAAGTATGTCACCGCATAAAAATAAAATACTATGCAAAAATATGTAATACTATGTATGTTACATTTTAAATCTTTTTACAGATGGTTGATGACAAGTACCCAGTTTATGAACATCATGCACCCAAACCCTACAAATTCGGATACAGCATCAAAGACAAACACGGAGAACAACACAGAGAAGAATCCGGTACAGGAGGACAACACGTTGTCGGTAGCTACGGATTCACTGATGCCCGAGGAATCAAAAGACAAGTGAACTACGTCGCTGACAAAGCCGGATTCAGAGCCAAGGTCCAGACCAACGAACCAGGCACCGCCAACCAGAACCCAGCCGCAGTACTCATCGCCTCCGATGCTCCATATGTTGGTGGTGAAGGATACCTGGGCGTACNAAACTGTAAGAAAATGACAAAAAAAACGGAAATTCTTTTAAGCATGCAGTTTTATTTTGATTTCTGATGATTATTAAGACTATATAGACTATACGAATACGTTCATTTATACGAATTTTAGTGTTCATACGAAAATAATTTTCGACCTTGTTCTTGATTATTTATAAACATTTTGTAAGATGATCTAACGAATTCGAAAAAATAAATACAACATAATTTTTCACTTTTAAGCAAATCTAAGAGAAAAAAAAAAGAACAATCAAAAAATTATAACATTTATTCCCAATTTTTTAAGCCAAGATTTCACGGATCAAATTCCGACAAGATGAGAAATAAATTGAATGTTCTTTTTCTGCATTTAATATGTTCAATTTCCCCCATTTTTAAAAATTTCATAGTACAGTTTCATAAAACTAGGAAAGGACATTAAAGTAAGGAGAAACGCCATTAAAAATTTTCTTTGCATTTGAAATTACGTTTTGTATTAACGCACGCAGATTTTAACAAATAACTAATGAAAACTCCAAGTCACTTTGTGTGTAATTTGCACAATCCTTCTTACTCTGGGTGCAGGATAACAGTAGTGAACATCATAATTAGATGATGATCAACTCTCGGCTGAAGCAGTTAAAATTATAATTATTGGAATTTATGAACAACTCGTTAATTTTATAGTGTAATTAAATTAGGCATTCGATAATCATTTCAAGTCCTTTGATCATTTCCACTCCTGAAAATTCAATTTTTATTATTCCCATTTTGGCGATATTAAGCATCCTGTTAAAACAACAGTCTATGACAATAACCCTTTAACATTCATCATATCTTTGCATTATTCTATTTGAACAAATGTATACCACTTACTTAGTTAATCCATAATAAATTAACCCTTGAATTTTTATTTCTGATTTATTGTTGATTAATATACAATTTACGAGCAGTATGTCACCTCATAAAAATTAAATACTATACAAAAATATGTCATACTATGTATGTTATATTTTAAATCTTTTTACAGATGGTTGATGACAAGTACCCAGTTTATGAACATTATGCCCCAAAACCCTACAAATTCGGATACAGCATCAAAGACAAACACGGAGAACAACACAGAGAAGAATCCGGTACTGGAGGACAACACGTTGTCGGTAGCTACGGATTCACCGATGCCCGAGGAATCAAAAGACAAGTGAACTACGTCGCTGACAAAGCCGGATTCAGAGCTAAGGTCCAGACCAACGAACCAGGCACCGCCAACCAGAACCCTGCAGCGGTACTCCTCGTCTCCGATGCTCCATATGTTGGTGGTGAGGGAAACCTGGGTGTACCAGCAGCAACTGCAGGATACGGTCTTGGATACGGATATGGAGGCGTTGGTGCAGGATACGGAAATCTTGGATATGGTGGAGCTTATGGTGGATACGGAGGTGCTTATGGAGGATATGGTGGTGCATACGGCGGCTATGGAGGATTGGGATTAGGAATCTTAGGCGGCTTGGGATATGCCAGATACGGATATTAGTACTCCCCACCACTCTTTTTTTTCCACTTAAATAGCTTCTTATTAAAATCAAGATCCGAAAAATGAAACTTACAAACTAAGATATACAAACAGTTCGAATTTGTTTCTATATCTCAGATTTCATTGTTTTCAGCAGTTCTAATGTCAGTCTCACATAAAAGTACTCCCACTAAATATTTTTGTTTCCTTTAAGAATGATAAATATAAATGTTGATAAATTTCACATGTTTGTAAATTTTTTGTGATAATAAAATCATTATGTATTAGAAGTGCTATTTATTAATTTTGCGTCATAGTTATTACACAGAGTTTAATAGAAGAAAAGGGGGTCAATAGAAAGACCAACGTAAAATACTAAGCATTTAAAATGTAGATTTTTACTCTCTTCGCCTTTTTGTACAAAATGGCGAAGTGGCTTTTTTTAAAGTTTTGTTTTTAAATTATATCTTAGAGTTGATAGCTTTGTAGCAAAGAAAAGGAAATAGTTTCTTTTTTCGATTGCACGGCAGCAGTTATTTTCATTAATGATAGTTCTTAAAAAAGAATTAATTCAAATTAACTACAAATTTCCCGATTTACATTCTCATCAAAGTACAACATAGGCAAATCTGAAAAAAATTCAGATTAAATTAGAAACAGAGTACTCAGAGATCTTATTTTCCACTTTTAATTACTTTTCCATGAAGTACAAAGAGATAAAGGTATCCAATGTTAAGTTTTTTTATTACATTGCATTACATTAAGTGCATATTTGATTTAAAGGCCCCAGTATTTCCTAATAATTTCGTTGTGATTTTTATATTAAAGTTAATGATTAAATTTTAAAAAGAAACATCTAATTTCTGCGATTATCACTGTTTTATATTCCCTATGTGATTGTAAGATAAGGTTACGATTTGAAAAATTTATATTGAGGTGAAGCTTGTATTTGTGGAACACCTTACAAGAGTTTAACCTTTAAAATAATAAAGCGTACTGGCTAACCAATTTCATGAAAAACGCATTTAGAAATTTCAGTTTACATTATATACTACTCAATTATCTACTCTCTACACATACAATTTCTCGAACGGTAACGTACTAAATTGCCACACATACACGCATTTTCGGTCCATTTCTACGAGAATCGCAATTTCATCTTTTATTCATTTGATAAAGACTTTTTAATATATCTGATTAACATATTAATGGTTACATTTATTCTCTTGTTTTTTTTTATTAGATACTACTTTAAACTTCAATAATAACTTAATCTTTCGATAAAATAATAATGGTTAAAATAATATTTATAATTTATGGTTGAAATAAATAAACAAGTTTTAATAATTAATTTCAAAGTTCTTTATTTTTCTTCGAAATGCAGTTCCACGTTCTGAATTAAAATCTCATCCAAGCTTAAGTCAGGAAATTGCTTTTAGTACTTCCAGTAGCTCATTATCATATATGGCAACGTTACTTTTAAAAAGTAACGAGTAAAAGTACAAGTATTTTTAAAAAAAGTAACGAGTAAAAAGTAAAAAGTTCTTATTTTAAAAAGTAACAAGTAAAAAGTACAAGTAAAAGTATAGGTACTAAACAAAAAAAGTAATGATTTAAAAGTACATTTCTAGGAAATCGAAAATTCAAAGTAACCTAAAATTTNTTTTTCCCTAAAAAAGTAACGAAAGTACAAGTAAAAGTACTAAATTTAAAAAGTAACGAAGTACAAGTAAAAGTACGTACTTTTTACTTGTACCGGCGGTACAAGTAACGAAAGTAAAAGTACTGCCATATATGCTCATTATACTGCCTTGCAACTGAAAAAACATATCCTTAGTGGCTTGATAACTATTTTATTTGTATTGCTTATGCTATGAACGCTAAAATATAATTTTTAAAAAAAGCTTATTAAGCAAAATTTAATTTTTAAAAAAAATTGCAATAAGTTGCTAATTGTACAAAAATGCCAAATATATGAAAACTTCACTTTTGAATTTTTTGCCACCTACGTTGATTTTTCTATTGCACGATAATATAGGGTTTAAAAAGAACTTTTAAAACTATTCAAAGTAGAATCTACAGACTAAATAAACTTAAATCACACTTTCATTTTGTCATAAATTGAGTCGTTTCTGCACGAACTGGGAGTTCCATGAAACAAAACAAGGAAAATTCGACTTAATGATATAATTTATTTATTAAAAAAAGTTCCTTTCTGATGCAAATTTTAAGCAAAAAAATTATATTTCAAAAGTTGTCAATTTAATTTTTTTTTAAATTAACTGTAAATAAGAAAAGCTACTTATCCGAATTCTTTGAAATTCAAATTAAGGACTATTTCAAAAATTTCATTTAAGGCTTTGTATCAAAGGGCTCGATCGCAAATATTCAACAAATTTCAAACATTTCGAAAGATTGGTAAAAATTTAGTATTTATTTTGTTAATAACATGTCTATAATTGTCCTTAGTCTATTGTTTGTTGTTATTCTATAGTTGTTTTGTCTATAATTGTCTGTAATATGTCTTTTGTTTTACAATTTGAAAGTATTTTTGTGCTGTTTCCTCTTTAAAAGTTAAATTTATAAACATATTTAACCCTTTAAATTCGGTCATAAAAAGAGCTTGAGATATGTCACGTTTTAAGAAATGGTAACATATTTGCATTAAAATATACCTAAGTTTAGAGCAAAGCTTTGTATTTCAAAATTTATCAAAACTCACAAAACTCAACTCAAAACACAATGGCCAGAAATATCTAATCATCTACTAAGAAGTCGTAGATTTGGTTTAACCAAAACCACTGCCATTAATGATTTAAATTTATGTCTTATAATATTGCCCCGAGATTAAGTATGTTTTATGACAACTAAGACCTTATTATTTTGAAAATTAGGTTTCTATTTCATTGGAAATTACATTTTGTAGTACATTTCAGTTAGCATGCACTCGCTATCAAAAACATAACAAAACTGCTTACCATTTTAAAGCCTATTGTTCGAAAGCTGTAATTAAAAGTATTTTGCACAGAGTTTTAACTAAGCAAAATAAATTATTCGAAAAAAAATGAAGATTCGGTTCAAAAACAAATTTTATTTAGCAAACGTAAATTCAAAAATTAATTTACAATAAAAACATTTTATTAAAAATAGTTTCTTTTAAAACTTCTGTTCGGGATTTATCGTAGAAGACAAAAATCGTCTCCTAAACGATTCGGCACTGACCACTTTTTTATACAAATCAGGCATAGCCCCTCTTACACTTTAAAATTAAGGAAATGCGACATTTTTTAACATTTTTGTCATACTTCAAAATTTTTTTATTGTCCTTTTCACTAAGTTTTAAAATTTCACGGAGTAAAAAATATTTAAATTTCAGTCATATTTCAGAATTTGCGTGTAAAAGCATAGTCCTTATTAACATTTTTTTTTAAATTTAAGAAATTAAAAGTATTCCGCCATATTAAGCAATTTGATTTTTAGTTCAATATAGCTATGCGTCTTATTAGACTATGCGTTTACAATTGAATTCTCTATTCTGCATATGCAAACATAATCAAAATTATCCTAATTTTTAAAGTTTAAGAAAATAGAAAACTTAGTTATGTTTCCGTCATATTACAGAAGTCGATTGTTGACGCATAATCTTTCCCACTAAAATATGTAGTTTATACAGCTAAAAAACCATATATATATACAGTTCTATCATATTAAAGAATATTATTGCCAAAGTATAATTTTCTCATGTGCCAGATTTCCATTATTGTGAAATCATAATGCATTTGATCCACTAATTCATTTGATCAAATATTTCTGAATTTTACTTAAGAGAATGCTAAATCTGAGGTAGAAGAGGGTTAAGTAAATTGTCTTACACTTTGACATAATACTGAATCCAGTTGATAATGGGAGAAAAAAGGAACCGTGATCTTCAGACCTTGGAGTTTCAATCAAAGTAACAGAATTTGCAGAATTCGCAACAATTAATTCGATGGTGCTGTTCAGTTAATAAATTTTCAGGATTAACAAATCATTTCCGAAGTATTAATTCTTTAACAGCAAGATACACTGATTCTTTCACAGTTATGATATACTTATTCTCTGTAACAGTTATCCTATAATGAATCTTTAACCATTAAAATATATTGACTTTTTAACCATTACGATATATTCATTCTTTAGTAGTTACTATACACTGATTCCTTGACAGTTACGATATATGGATTCTTTAACACTTACGATGTGATGGATTTTCAACAGTTGAAATATACAGATTTTTTAACGATTGTGATATACATTCTTAAAAAGTTCTTTAAAAGTTTTTAATAATTGCGCCATACCTATTCTTTAACAGTTACGAGATGTTGATTTAGCAACAGTTTCATTCAGGTGGAATTTAGTTGATGAACATTACAGGTGACTAACTGTCTTATCTCCATGGTTTAAAACCTGGTGGATGGTACTCTGGCGAACAGTCCCATTTTTTAACAGCTTCATTGCTCTGGATATACTGGTGTCTAGCAGTCTTTGTATGATCATCATACGTTTGATAGGAACTTAAACACCAAACATTGCACACTTCACAATAATGTGTACGAGGAACTATTTGATTACCGGTTTCTTCATTGTGCTTAGCGGCATTATCTTGCTTAATTGAGATTTTGTTTATCAAACTACGAATCCTTCTGTGAATGGAGATCTTTTTATGATTTCTAAAAGATTCTACGTCATTAAATTCAATCCAACACAATTTACAGAAGTAGAGTTGAGGCAACTTATTCGCTCCCTTGTACTGGGAAGCATCACTCTTTTTCGCTGTTTCCGTCATCTCTTTTTGCGGTATCAACATTTTCATCATGAAATCCTTTATTCTCGTATGAAGATCGGATTTCAAATGGCGTTCGTAATAGTTAAAACTCACGAAAGAAAGGTTACAAAACTCACAACTCTTCACCATCAACTCGAGTTTCTTATGTATTTGACCTTTTGAGTGATTTTCAAGAGTCTTGACACTATTGCATTGCTTATCGCACAACTGGCAGTAGTTATGTGAGGGTTTTTTTAAGTCTTCGAAATCCTGAGCGGTAGAAGGCTCTTTGTTTTTGCACTTCATTCCCACTAGGATTTTTTCTTTCCAAAAAGAAATACATCTCATGAATTGCGCCATTTCTTTATGAATCATACCTTTTAAATGGCCCTCATAAGACTTATAATCAAGACTGTAAACATTGCATAATACACAGTAGAATAGGAGTGGGAATCGACTTGGACCTTGAGGATCTGCTTCGAAATAATCAATGCCAGTGACTAGAACCATGGTGGCATGTTCATCGGTCTTATAATGTGAAGTATAACTAGTGTCATCATCGAACTTCCTCGCGCATTGTAAACAATGTCTATTTGTATTTAAGCTCAAGTTTTTTAAGCTTTGAGCAGTAAAAGTAACGTCAGATTCATTTGGTGTGATTTTAGACGGATTCTTACTCGATTCACTGTGTTCTGAACTTTCCATATCTAAAAACACTTCTAAAAGATTCCACAGTTCAATTGTTAAAATGAGCCTCTGAAAAAAAAAGATTAAAAATTAGGCTTTGAGAGAGACTTAAACATTTAGTCAATTCGTTAATTACTTTCGTAAAATTTATTTTATGTATGTGTCGTTGAATCAGCCGGCTCTTTGTTGGAATAAGTTATATTGTATTTTATTATTGTGTAGCAGACTATGTATTATACAACCGACCAACTTTTGGGTTTACAATTATCAATATCCAACTCCATAGCTTCGTAATTTTTAACTCAACCGGAAAAAAAAACTGAATTAAGCACTGTGACAAACAAGGATTTCTGGAAAAATAATATGCATGTTCATTATTTGGAAAGGAAATCCTCCCATTGTTAGCATGGTGACCCACGATCTGTTTACTTCTGTGGATGTTTTCAATCAGCACCGACTCGAGCCGGCTGTAAAATTCATGTTGATCTTCCAGACCTAAATTCGAACCTGCCTCACCTCATTCAAAAGCAGACACTCTATCCCCTGAACCACTGAAATAAATTTTAATTTATTTTATATTTTATTACCGATTTTGAACAAACGTCTCAATTCTGAGTTTACAATTATCAATGTTCAATTCCGTAGCTTGAGTCCAATGTAGAAAACAAAGGAATCTTTTAATCAAGCGAAAACCTTCTACGGTTAACCCAACAACAAAAGGATTTTAACTCATGATTTATTTACTACTGAGGATATTTTTCGTCAGCAATGAGGTCAGTTTGAGTCGGTATTAGAACTCTTATCAACTAGCCACCACTGACCTTATTTTAGGCAATAAACAGAATGTAGTGAAGATTTATTGTAAATGACCTTATTAAGTTTTCTTTGCAATAAGTTTGATCCAACTCAGTCTTATCGATTGGCCTAAAGGCGTCTCGTCTGAATTGTGATAAACTTAAAAATACGATATTAGACGCATTAGGAAAATTGAAAAATTTTCCAATTTGCTAGTTCCACAGACATTTGCAATAAATAAACTGGATTTTTCAATTAACCTACATTATACCTAACCATGGGTTAAATAATAGATCGCCGTTGATTATTTATTGTTACACAGGCATATGACGCTCCCGTGCTACAGGTTCTAGGTTCGATCCTCGGGCAGGGTAAGGTTGGCTCAGCCCTTCATCCCTTCAGTGGGTCTATAAATGAGTACCAAGCATGCTTGGGAACTAAAGACTGGGGTCCCGCGTTCGGCTGACCACCTGACCGGAACATCTGCTCTTGCACCCCAGAGCCCAAGGTCAAGAAAACTGAGATGGGCACAGTAGGCCTTGACCCACTATGGGCTGTCGCGCCACTGAATTTATTTACATATGCATATGAAGGCATGTGCGCTTATTACAGAACTGGCTTAGGCCTATTACAAAAATTACCTAGTCTAGATGAAGAGCAGCAAGCACAAACTAATAAATTACATTACAAAGATGCATCCTGGGTTACGGTGCGATTCGAATCTGTTACCTTCACACTTCAGAACGTTTGATAAATCCGATGTACTGGTTAAAATGGTCATTGTCCCTATTGCCATTGGTAATGTCTCCATCGCCATCGATTTATCGATTGTTGTGTCAAGTCGCTGTTTCAGAAGTTTTAAAATCACTTTATGGTTACATGCTATCAATGGAACACTACAGAAAATTGTTGAAGGAAAATTTGTTTCCTGACAAGTTCGTTGCTAAGCAATCACGGGGATAAAACAGCTTTCAACAAGGATGTTCACACCTCTCGGACCATTACGATTGAGTTCTAGAATGTGAATATCCGATCATTAGATCAAAAATTATTCAGGATGGTTCTTTTTTTTATTCATTCGTTTTTTTCGTATTGTACATAAGTTACTAAAATGTTACGTAGAAACGCCTTCTTGCCTTCGATCTAAGCTCTTAAATTCTGGAAAAACATTTTCATCATTAACCTTAATTAAAAAAGATGCTCAATTCATGTTTTCAAACAATGAAACTGAAATATTTTAACCCAATAATGAAATTACGATAGTAATATTGCACCTTGTTACATACGTAATAGTAACGTTTTATTTCTTACGATTTGGAGATTTATGATAATCAAATTTTAAAACCTATGTTTAATTTTACCCCTACGTATTAAAATATATTTGGATTTACGAATTGAAACCATATTGCTGTAGCTAAAATCTATCCTGTGTACATATATTGAAGATTAAGCAAACAATGAAGAAAAATAAATTGTACTTACCAAATGAAACAGTAACTAATATACGTATCTCTTCATAGATGGATCTAAACGCTTTTTAAAAAAAAGTTATTTGGATGTACGTTTGCACTAAAACAATAATAATTGCTACATCAGTCAGACTTTGTTTGGCTTGGTTTATTGGAATTACATACATTTGCAGGCTTGTGTGCTCAATTTTAGGCTTATAAACCTTTATCAAATAGAAGAACAGATAGCACAATACAGAGAAGACAGCACGAAGATACATCCAGGGTAACAGCGGGATTCGAACCCGCTACTTCCACGCTTTGCACAGCGTTTGGCGGGCGATACCGCTCGGCCAGGGAATCCAGACTTCGTTTTTTTATTGATACAGTGTACGTTGTTGTTGTTCATTTACGTCACACTAGAGCTGCACAATGGGCTATTGGCGACGGTCTGGGAAACATCCCTGAGGATGATCCGAAGACATGCCATCACAATTTTGATCCTCTGCGGAGGGGATGGCACCCCCGCTTCGGTAGCCCGACGACCTGCACGCGAAGTCGAGCACTTTACGGTAGAACAGTTTAACGAGGACCAATACCGCACACCCTCGGTCCCTACGCAGACGGATCCAAGTGGTCACCCACCCGCACACTGACCGCAGCCAGTGATGCTTGACATCGGTGATCTGATGGGAACCGTGTCTTAGCGATCAGTCCACTGCGGGACTGATACAGTACACATTTGCAGGCATGTGCTCTCAATTAAGGCTTATAAACTTTTGTCAAGTAGAAGGCCGGATAGTACATTATAGAGAAAGACAGCACAAAGATACATCCAGGATAACAGCGGGATTCGAACCCGCTTCCTCCACGCTTTGCTTTTGGTACTTTAGTACTTTTATTTATGTCACACTAGAAGCTGCACAATTGGTTATTATCAACGGTGTGGGAAGCATTCCTGAGGATATCCGGAGACATACATACGTCACATTCCGTTTCACAGACAAGAGACATTCATATACCTTCCATCCATTAATCCATTGTTTCCCAAAGTGTGGTACGCGTACCCCCAGGGATACTGGAACAATTAAGAGGGGGTACGGGTTCTTATGCGAAATATCTTGAAAAACACGAACATTTCAAAAGTTTATATTTAAAAACAAAGCTAGCCATAAAATATTTTTTTTTGGTTAATGGCGAGCACTTGGGTCTATTTCCCATTAACCTCAAAAATGACAGAATTTCTACTCGTTACAAAGTGAGCACCTATGGCTAAGCCACGGCAGTGGAGTAGCGTCACCCACGTCATACAACCACAAACCCGTTTATAGGGAAGGCTACATTCACACAATCACACGGTAGAAAGGGCATAGAACACAGAGAGAGAAAGAAACATCCATGCCCTGAGTGGGATTCGAACCCCCAACCATCGGCTCCGCAGTCAGGCGCGCTAACCACTCTATCACCTGGTCGGCAAAAAAAAATGTGGAACGCTTCACGGTTTTGCGCGTCATCCTAGCGCAGGGCCATGCTAATCTTCTCTGTATCGTTCCAATTTTAGTATATGTACTGCCGAAGCAAGTACAAAAATTGAGCACATCTGGGATTCTAACCCGCGCCAGCTCGCGCTCCACGAATAACACACTGCGGACCGCCATGAAAATTTACGATTACGTATTTTTCTATTGGCGATTTTTTGCAGAGTTATCACTTACTAATTAGTGGTGTCAACAGCCATTTGTGATTTTTAACTTTTAAGTAATTTTTTGTAGTAAAAAATACATAAATTTTTTATTGGTGGTGCACAACTTTACGAAAAATTTAGAAAGGGTATGCAAAAGTCATAAGTTTGGGTTGTTGTTGTTAATTTACGTCGCACTAGAGCTGCACAATTAGCTATTGGCGACGATCTGGGAAACATCCCGGAGGATGATCCGAAGACATGCCATCACAATTTTGATCCTCTGCGGAGGGGATGGCACCCCCGCTTCGTTAGCCCGACGACCTGCGTGCGAAGTCGAGCACTTTACGGTAGCACAGTTTAACGAGGACCAATACCGCACACCCTTGGTCCCTACGCAGACTGATCCAAGTGGTCACCCACCGGCACACTGACCGTAGCTAGTGAAGCTTGACTTCGGTGATCTGCTGGGAACCGTGTCTTAATGATCAGTTTACTTCGGGACTCATAAGTTTGGGAAACACTGTATTAATCCATGGGTCGTAATTCTGACCTGAACCAGAGCACGATCCACACTTTGCACACCGTTTGGATGGCGATACCACTTGGTGAGGGAGGCCCCTCAGACATTGTTTCCTGTACCACTTTTCTGTAAAAAAAAATCCAGTTTACTATTTTAAAGCCTGGTTGAGGAGTTGCAGTTGGTTACCTATTTTTTCATAAACATTTGGATTGACACTAGACGGGATAGGATGGGATAGCGGGTTCGAGTCCCAACGTAATCTTCAATGTTTCTTTGAGTTGTCTTTCTCTAATTTTATTGATCTGTTCGTTAACTTTAGAATGACTTATCAACCTCTCTTTGTAAAAGGAACACAGATAAGCATGTGCATGTGTAGAGTAAGTAACAGCAGACACGGAATTAGTAACCCATGTACCCATTTCCTTAATATAATTATAAAATTTTTGCCTCAAAATATGATAAAAAAAATTTTAAAACTGCGCAAGATATGAGTAATTAAATTAGTTCTTTTATAATGCACATGCGAGGGAAAAATTTAATTCTTTTCATCTTAATTTTGCAGTGTATATGGCAATTAATAAAAAAATTTCCGATTTAAGTATCTTAAAAATTTAAAAAGTTTCAACCAATTTTCATACTTTTTAAGAGGGTTTTCAGAAAGTATGATTAGAGGTTTTTCGCATATTTCATTTTGTACAATTAAACAAGATTTATTAAAAATGACACTGGCATATCCTCTATAAAAGTATCTTTCTTTCCCCTGTTATGTTTTCTTATTAATCACTTAAAACGAAGAAATGAATAATAACTAAATAACTATATTGTTGCAAACAGATTTAAAAAAATACCAGTGCTCATGGTGTCACATAAAAAAAAANCAGATTATATGGGAGGATTTGATTACTGCAGTTCGTAAAATATGTGTATCGATATATGGCGAAGACGCATTACACATTTTTCAAAAAGGAAAATTCCTAGTTTGATGTTATGCATGCAAACATCAGTAATTTTTATATTTTTTGTACTGATATTGAATTTTTCTTTAATAAAAGGAGTTTTCGGATTATCCGTGTTTTCTGATTGTCCGTGCGACCTGTTCCGGTGATTAACCCGGATAATCGGGAGTACACTGTATTTCATTTTGTACAATTAAACAAGATTTATTAAAAATGACACTGGCATTGTTGCGGATATCCTCTATAACAGTATCTTTCCTTTCACCTGTTATCTTTTCATATTATTCACTTAAAAACGAAGAAATGAATAATAACTAAATAACTATATTGCTGCAAACAGATAAAAAAAAATACCAGTGCTCATGGTGTCACATAAAAAAAATAAAAAATAAAAAAAATTTTAAAAAAATAAAATATATATATATATATATATGAATTTACTCAAAGTAAAAAGATTGGTAAATAAAATTATGTTACGAAAATAGCAAAGAAACTTTTATTGTTTGTTTACATGTTATGAACACCTTTGTTCTAATAAAAAATGTTTTTCTTCGTTTATAATCTTATTATCGGCATTATTGTTGTGAAAGTGAAATTCTTCTTTTCTAACCTTGACTTAAAACTTGCTGAATATTGAATCTTAAAACGGCTTCAGGCATTTTCCAAAAATAAAATAATAAATTAATGGTGCATGAAAATTAATCCAAATGTTTTGAATAATTTCTTTTCCGTTTTCGAATAAAAGGAACATTTTCCACTAAATATACAACAGTAGCAGAGCAAAAATAAATCATGATCTCTCAGGTAAGAGTTTTATACCGCATAAAACTTCGCATTAAGTTCCTTAATGACTTTCACATGATGGATAGGGAAAATGATTGATTCGCCCTCTTAGAGATAATCGAAACTTTTTTCTAAAATCAACTTTTTAGACCATTTCCGACTTAAAGCTTTTAAATTGTATGTTTATACAGGCATTTTTGAAGTCCCTGCTATAAATAATGGATATTAACTTAGAAATAATGTCAGCACATAACTGGGGTAAAAAAATAATAATAATAAGTTCAATTCGTTAAAATTACTCATTATTTTAAATTCTTTTTAATTGTGTCATGAAAAGATTATAAATTTAAGGTTTTCTAATGTTTTGCATATTGCAGGATGTTTTTATCGTGTTTCTCTTCACATTCTTTCGGTAAATGACTTAATTTAGACTAATGACTAATGATAATCTTTGTGACTAAATTTAGATTAATGACTAATGATAGTCTTTGTGACTAAATTTGGACTAATGACTAATGATAGTCTTTATGACTAGATTTAGACTAATGACTAATGATAGTCTTTGTGACTAAATTTAGACTTATGCCTAATGATAGTTTAATGACTAATAATGTTTTCATCATAATTTAGTCTTTGAATAATGACTAAATTTTTCTTCACATATAACAAGACATTCTTCGACTTCTGAAATTTCTTGAGACTAAATACATTCATAAAGCTTAAATAGTAAGATATATATATTTGCCATAAAACTGCCTAAAAAATTAATTGAGTCAAACTTCTTACCCTTGTTATTGGTGTTATAAATTCAATTGCTGTTATGAATTCAATGAAAATTCAAGCATTCTAAAAGTTCATGTTCTTTCATTTTAGTGTTTCCTTCTTCTTGCCTTATGTGGCATATCACTCGCCAACTTGGGTTACGTAAGTATTATTTAAAATATGATTTATTAAAGATACGTCTTTAGCCTTTTTGTATCTTTAAATAAAAAATTAGACTACACGCATTTCTACTTGCTTTATAAGTAAAAACGAAAGATTTGAGATTCTCATAAATATTTAGATCCCTATTTAGGTAATGAAAGATTTTAGACTCCTACCTAAAAATTCATAAATTCACTAAGCTACTTATGCGTTGGTTTAAAGATTATGTTACAGGCTATACTTATTGCTTTAAAAAATAATTGCAAAACATTACAGATTTCAATATAACGAATTCAAACATTTTAAGATTCACTATAGAAAACATTAGACAGGTGGATAAAATTTTAAATTCATCTAAAAATTTTAGATTCCTTGCTCTATTTTTTTAATCTTCTTTTGTAATCTATGATTCTCCTCTACGCAATTTCTGTTGCTTAATAAGTAAAAACAAAATGATTTGCATTATTTCATAATTAAACTAAATGAATCCAAATCAATCAGATTCCTGATCTGAGAATCTTTTTCAATAAAAAATTTTACTTAGTACAATTTAAATTGCTTTATATTATAAGCATGAAACGTTGTTTTAAAATGGAACAGAATTACACAAAGGATGTAAAGTACAACTTAAGAAGTTAAACACAATTCTGCTAAATAAAATACTGTACAAAAATGCTTTATGTTATTATATTTTATACCTTTCAATCGATGGTCAATGACAAGTACCCAATCTATGAACACCAAATCCAGTCGAATTTGATCGATCAAATCTGAAAATTGTCTTTATTTAAAGCACTAGAGTAAATTTCAAGTGCTAAATAAAAATTTCAGCTATGAAAAATTCATAAATATTCATAGCGATTTATTTATTGAAATGCTAACTGAAATTGAATAAATGTGAACTACATTTTTTAAAAGGTTTTTTATTCCACGTCTAGATGGTCGATGACAAATACCCAGTCTATGAGCACTATGCCCCAAAACCCTACAAATTCGGATACAGCATCAAAGACAAACACGGAGAACAACACAGAGAAGAATCTGGTACTGGAGGACAGCACGTTGTCGGTAGCTATGGATTCACCGATGCCCGAGGAATCAAAAGACAAGTGAACTACGTCGCTGACAAAGCCGGCTTCAGAGCCAAGGTCCAGACCAACGAACCAGGCACCGCCAACCAGAACCCAGCCGCAGTACTCATCGCCTCCGATGCTCCATATGTTGGTGGTGAAGGATACTTGGGTGTACCAGCAGCAACTGCAGGTTATGGTCTAGGATACGGATATGGAGGCGTTGGTGCAGGATATGGAAATCTTGGATATGGTGGATCTTACGGTGGATATGGAGGTCTTGGATATGGAGGAGCTTATGGTGGATATGGAGGAGCTTATGGCGGATATGGAGGAGCTTATGGCGGATATGGAGGACTCGGATTAGGAATCTTGGGTGGTCTTGGATATGCAAGATACGGATATTAAACATAAAAGTTAAGATTTTCCCGAATTCTATTTCACTTGATTGAAGTCACGTGACTTACTCTTAAAGTTATTTCCAGGTTGTACAGCCAATCTTTAAAATTGTGTTTAATATGTAATCTTAATCTTTAAAGTCGTTTTTAATTTATAATTTTAATCTTTAAAGTTACTAAGCTCTAATTTTTCAAGTGTTTTTCTTAAATGTTTTTCTTTTTATATCAAATTTAAATCATTAATATAGTATTTTCAATATTATTTACAATCTTACTTTAAAGTCATATCCTTTAGTTATTGTACCATTCACAGTATTTATTCTAGGAAAGATACTCTTTAAGATTGATTAATTCTAAACAGATTAATCTTTATTAATGAGTATTAACTGTGGATGTTTATCTCAGATAACTAATTGTGATTTTATTCTTTTGCTAAATTTTATTCTAATTGCTAATCTTTATTTAGGGAAAAAATTTCTCTCAAAAGCAGTAATTTTATCGTAAACTTTTATTTCACATTTTTACCTACGGAAAATGGTTCACAATTAACAAATTGGTTTTATAGGTGTTATTTTTCTTAAAAACTATTTTTCATTAGTGAGCTTTTATTTACCATTTCTTATTCCAAAGAATTAACTTTGAAAGGAATTTTTCTGATTGAAAGACTCGAAAAATTGTACTTGTTGTTCCCTTTTTTTTACTAAATTTAAAATTTTGTTAAGTAGATCTGCCATCATTATTTATTTGTCTAGTGAGTAAGTCATTGACTAAAAATCTTTGTTTCTGGTGACTAAAAAGTTTCCTTTGTAAATAAATGTTTCTGATCACAGTGTGTAACTCAAATTGTTTCATTGTGAATGAATAAATGTTTTTGCTTTAATAAAAAAGTTTCTTTATTTTTTGTATTTCTCTTGTGTCTTTTTATGGAGAGACTTTGCGCGTGAGGCTTAAAAGAAGCTGGTTTTTGGACCGATATTGTTTCTATAGTGTATAAAAAAATTGCATGGAAAGATTACAAATCAAATACACATTCCATTGAGCAAAGCTTAATCAATGACCACTATTGTGATCACTATTCAGTGATCACAACCTGTTCAGCTCTATACCAATGTTAAAAACTAGTATTAAATCTCTTCAAAGGAAATCATCAGTTTGCTTGCATTAAAACTTGTTTTTCAATGCATTTTAAATTCTTCTAATTTTGGTTGTCTCAAATAATCTGATAATTTTCCAACTTTTATTGAATACATTATTAGAAGCTTTCATTCGGGTTATTACCTAATATCGTTCAAATCAGCAGCAACCATAAAAAGTGTATACACTATTTTTTTATCACCCTTTCAAAGACGGTGAAATAAAATCTCTCTTACTCATTTTAAACAATTATATAAATCATTGAAAAAAATTTTACTTTTAAAACTACACAAGACTTTATCAAATTTAGAAAAAAATAGAAGGATAAAGTAGATCCCTTCATTTCCGACTTGCATACACTGACCACAATTCTTATGGTTCCTCTTGAGAAAATTTTATAGAATTTTCTAGTCCCTCAAAGTGCTAACCATGTTATCGTGCAATTCTTTAAACTTGATTAATCAATACTATGACTAATATTAAGTGGACGCAATACAAAATGTAATATCTTCAGTGTATTTGCAAAGTACTATGGTTCACGGCAGTGATATATTAGTGATATATTGAACCCTTTGGAATGCAACGCAATTTAATCTCCTCCTTGGTGCATCCCGAGCAAAGTACTTGTAACGGCATAGTGGTTTACACCTTTCAGCTGCTTCTTTGAGCTTCCATTCTCGCCATGCTTTTTTAACATAGTTTTTTGAAACTCTGTCACCAAGAAAAATAAAAAAATCCACATTTCTAGTGCTATACACTCGTAGAAAAGCGATTATTTTAAACTATATGTATCATCTTCGTGCGAAGAATTATCCATGTTTTAGAACGGACAAATAACTTAAATATTTTAAAAGTTATTAATCTTTTTTTTTTTAAAATCATCTAGACAATTTTTCCTCTAGAATGAGAATTATAAAAATCACTGCCTTATTCCCAGTATCTACAAATTTTTATGAGCATTGGAGTAAGCATTGAAGTAAGTTTGTAAATATTAAAAAATTAGACCACACACGCTTTTCGTTTTCACAAAACTGTGACTTTTCTCCATATTGACGATTTGAGCCAT
Source organism: Parasteatoda tepidariorum (assembly GCF_043381705.1). NCBI lineage: Eukaryota > Metazoa > Arthropoda > Arachnida > Araneae > Theridiidae > Parasteatoda > Parasteatoda tepidariorum. The sequence goes on along the minus strand of NC_092205.1, from coordinate 25,417,394 downwards.
TTTTATAGTAAGCATTGACTGCGCTGGCTTAAAATAAGCTAAACTTGACTTAACAGTCATGAGTAACTGTTGAAAAGTCATAGCAGTTTTGAAAATAGCATATTATTCGCAAAGAAACATTACGTCATATGACGACAGGCGTTGTAGGACGGATGGCAAGCTGAAGTCACGTGGGCAACCTGGAGCTCAGTTCCGTTTTCCAACGACATGACTGTCTACCAGAGCATAACCATCGCATTAGAATTCGAATCCTGAATTCCCCCTTTTGTAATTCGGCAGGTCTAATAGCACCACCTTCGTCAATGAGTTTCACTTTACGGTGGTGTCTCTGAGACAGTTATTTGTGTTTTTTTTTAATGTTATTTAGTTAAAATTAAATTCCTAGTGCACTTTAGCATTCAAATAGAGTCTCGGTGCTGCCATCTAGTGTGGCAGAAACTAGACGTCCAAATTAACATGGCCAACGGTATCTCACCCATTGTGGTGGTCCTAAAAGAGTGGATACCACTTCTGGAGAACGCACTAGGGCATCGGGAAGACTGATTATGCAGCTCATAAGAAATAAAAAAAAATGTTATTTCGTTCTATTCATACGTAGCGCAAAGTATATCTTATCCTTATTTGAATAATTAAAAATATGTTAAAGTAATCTAGAAAAAATTTAAATTACTAACAAGTAAAAATAATCTAATACTCCTTTAGATTACTTCCAAACGGTTTTATAAGTGTTGAAATAAAATAAAAAGAAAGCTTTTGAGAGGTTGTTGTGCAGAAAAACTATCCCAGCAGTAATCATTTTTATAGGGACAAATTAGAAAACAGTTAAAATTAAAAAAAAATAGTATCCCTTTTAGCAACAAAATTGAAATTCAATAGGGAAGGTCGTGGTTTTAATGATGCATCGTGGATTCAATTTTCAAAACTTTTAAAGGTTCCTTCCTTATTTTCGTTCTTATTTGGGCAGTTTTATAATTTTTCAGAATGTTTATTCGAATACATTGTGGCAATAAAATTGGTATAGCATCGCAATTCCCAGGTATAGTTCTGTTTAAAAAAATTTCCTTACTTTTAACGTGTAAAATATCCCAAAATAAAACATTTGAAATTAGGCTATGAATCATGTGAAGACTTTTAATTGTCATTTAATTTAAAGTTTTCACAGAAGCATTCAAAGCTCTCAAAGACTTAGTGACTTTAAATAATTAAAATCGCAAAGAACGGAAAACCCATAAAAATTCAATTGAAGCTTTGCTGTAAAAAAGATAATTGTAAGGCAAATTACGTGCTTTTTTCTTGTGCAATATTCTATTTAATATTTATATTAATATTTATATTAATATTCATAAATAAGGTCGCAAATATATTAAGATGATTTTTTTAAACTAAAATCACGTTTGCTCTGATAAAATTTAATTTCGTAAAGCGAGAAATAATATCTACACTTAAATACGCATGACGAAAAAAAATTTAAAATTTAAACATAGCAAATACATTAAAACTGAAACTGGTTAATACAGGTATATTTTATTTTTAATAAATTTACTTATGACATTTTAATCAAATTACTACATCAAAGTAATAGTAGTATTTGAAAGAAACATCCATAATATTATTAATAATTTACTATTAAAAAAACATTTAAATTAGAATAAAATGAAGAAATCTAAGACAAATAATGAAAATAAGTTTTTTACTTTTCCTTAAGCTTAACTATGATTCTTCTACAATTTGAATTAGAATTTTGAATTATAAATAAATAATAATTTCAGTTGAGAGATCAAGCTTAAGTGATTAGCTCTAAATTAAAATTTTTCAACCTATACCGTTATACTTTAAACAGCTTAATCTGTAATACTTCATTGTGCATTTTATTGATAATAATAATTTTAAGTGCTTTTTCTTAAAAAAATACTTAAATGAGAAAGAATACTAAAAAGTATTTAAGTATTTTTCTCTATAATGAATAAAAAATTTAAATTAAACAAAAAGAAATTTCATCGAAATTGAGATTTTAAAATTTAATGAATTTTTAATTAATTTAATTTAATAAGTTTTATGAATTTAATGAATTCAATTAATTTAATTTTAAAAATTTAATAAATTTAATTAAATGAAGTCTTAAAATTTAATGCAAATTAATAAACATTAAAAAATTGAATAATATGACAAATTAATGAATCAAAAAATCAGTCATTCATCGAAACAATAAATCTGCCAATGAATTTTTTAGTTAGCAAGTTAACGAATAAGAGAAAAATAAGAAATCAGCAACCAAGTAAAAAAGAACAATATGTTATTTAAGCTATAAGTAGGCGAATCAATAAATGAGAGAATTAACGAATCGAAAATGAGGAATTCAATAAATAACTAAACTGCAGAATTAGTAAAAATCTAACTTCATAATCAATAAATGAGTAAATTCGCGATATAGAGAATAAATATCAGATGATTTGGTCATAACTTACAAATACCATTTACTGACTTTCTTTAGTTGAACGATAAAGAAATTCAAAAACGAAATGTGTGAGTAAGAATTCATAATTTGGAAAATTAGATTCTGTCTGACTGTATGAGTTTCCTTATTTGATAAGCAATAATTACAAAGCAAAATTACAAATGAAAATTAATCTAAGAAATTGCATATTTTTTACAAAGGAAAATCAAGTTAGCTAAACAATAGAAATTAAGCATGAAAACTAACAATATTTTTGTAGCGAGTTTTCAATTTCAACTGCAATTTCAACTTAAAAATAATAATTTCAAAAAAAGCACGCGTGTATAAGAGTATTTGATTCTCTGACTTGGAAAAACAAATGAAAGATATAAATCTTTGCATTTCTTTCAATGTTAACAGTGATACAGAAATAAAAAACTGTACAGACGTAAGAACGACGGAACATAAAAGACGGAACAAAAAATAAAAAACGGATCAGCAGTTTAAATTTTATCTGAATTTCACGTTCAGTGCGCAAAAAAAAAGACGGACCGCCATGAATAACTTTTGATCTAATGATCGGATCTTCACGTTCTAGGACTAATCTTATTGGTTCGAGGGAGTGACATCATTATATGCTAATTAATTAGAGCAAATCAGAGACAAAATTTATTTTCTGTGTATAAATATACCTTTTTCGACGAATTCGGGAGTTTTGAATTCGCGTCCAAATCTTAGACCTCTTAATGTTAATTTTTCTTTTTGCGTATTTCATCATATCTCCATTATTTTTTAAGAGAACCGAAACTCTTCTGTGTCTGTTTTCGTATTTTTAAACGAATTGACGTATTTTCACCATTTCATCAACATATTTGAGGTCACTTCTTCGAACCATTATGATTTGGTTCTAGAAGGGAAAGATCCGATCACTAGATTAAAAGTTATTCAGGGTGATCCCTTTTTTCGCGCACTGTACTATGATGTTTTCTTAATATTTCAAGAAGCTTATTTTAACATACGTTTACTCTGAGTATGTTCTATTTTAAATAACAAATTAGACGCAAAGGACGTACTCTTTCATAATAAACATTCTTTTTTACGACAGGCTAGGAATTAAAACCCAAAAATATAAAGTAGACGCAATCTAGAAAATATAATCCCCATATTTCAGTCGCGAAAGGTGTCTGAAATTTGATTTAATTAATGTTCAGCTGATTTTGCAATATCTCTCCTACTATCAGCTGATTTTACATTATATCTCCTGGAACTATTTTGAAGAATCAAAAACCTTTTACACAAAATTATTATTTTCTTTTATCCAAAATTTATTTCATACAAAGTGTAAATTTTTAAGATTAGTAATTTGTTTTTATCACTTATTTTGATAATGGTTAAAAACATTTTTGACTTTAAGACTAATTTTTTTTCACACATTCTTATACATTTTACTTACACATTTTCCACGTAATTTTAAAAGACAGAATTTGAAGTTCAAACGGAATTGTTCCGAAAAACTTTCATTACTGCAAATTTTTAAATACTATTTTCCTTTAAAAAATATCTTTATGAAGTTCTATTTGTACAATTTATTTCAAATTGTGAACTTCATCACTTCAACCTATACTATTCAAAATCATTTTAAAAAAAAGTACCTAGAAATTCAGAAGCTTTTCTATCATTTTATTTTTTATTTTATGACCGCCGTTGAACAGTCGACCCAATTTTTGGGTTTACGACTACAAATGTTCAACGCCGTAGCCTTGTAATTTTGAACCAATCCAGAAGACAAGGAAACTCCTGGATCGGTACCCCCAGAGGTATTGATTTGTTATTGGAACATGGAGGACTTTGAGACTCGACAGATTTAACGTGCATCAGTCACCATTTACTACACGGGGAGTCTTCGACCAGCAGGGACCGAACCCACGAACGCTTTTCTATCATTTTCTATCATTTTAATGATAGAAAAGCTAATTAATAACACATGGCTCCACACTCTGCTGGCTGTTCCTGCCAACACCGAAAGCATCTGCAGGTGTTGGCAGGAACAGCCAGCAGAATGTGGAGCCATGTTTTATTAATTAGCTTTTCTATCATTAAAAAATTAATTAATAAAACATGGCTTCACACTCTGCTGGCTGTTCCTGCCAACACCTGCAGATGCTTTCGCAGATCTTTTTGGCTTGCTTTGCTATTTGATCTCGCTTCATTCATTCATTTGATATTAATTTATATTAGTTTAGCTTTGTATTTATGATTATACTCTTTTTAAAACGAGGTTCTAAAATATACAAATTGTACAATCTATGAAGCCAATCTATTTTTAAATCTATGTATTTAACGATTTGATTTTCATTTTAGTTAATTTATTTGAATGAATTTCATTCATTTGTATAAATTTATAAATTTTGTAAAGTAAATTGTTTATTATTTAAGTTGTGTACTGCGCTGACCGGACTGTGTAGGGGTCACGGCACTGGCCTCTCATCAGGAAGGTTCTGGGTTCGAATCCCGGACAAGGCATGGATGTTCTTTCCTTTGTCTGTACTATCTGTCCTTACTGTTGGGGCAACGTTTGCCCACCTAATATGAGTGACCCTGAAAGAGTGGCCAACAAATCTGCCCTTCTGATGCCTGTATTGACGAAATGTCTTTAGCAGGGGCACTGGAGAAAAAAAAATTATGTACCGTAAAAAAATAGAAACTTAAATCTCACGAAACGTTTTTCGTTTTTGACGAAACCATTTCCTAGGATATGCTCTTAACGAACATTTTGTCAGAGTGATTGAAATTACCATCGCCACTTCTTCGAGAAAATGGATTTCGTCAGAAGTAAAGAAATTGTTCTTCACTCTATTTTATTTTTCAATATAATATATATATATATATATATATAT